>NC_071088.1:139001129-139601129 GCF_027358695.1 Spea bombifrons | reverse complement strand
TTCTCGTTGCTCAGGTAAGAGGGGCGCTCTCTGTCCCGGACGTCCCGCTCTCGTACCCCGGATTTTACCTGCCCTCTGCCGGCGTTCTAGAATTCCCCGTTCCGAGACTCTCTCCTCCTTAAAACCCCGTCCGTCCGCAGAAGCTTTCAATCTGTCCTCCTAATACCTACGACCCGAGCTCAGTCCAGACCGGTGACCGGTCCACATCCCCCTCGCTGCAATCAAACCCTCCTCACCCAAGCAGCCTCTCTCCTTCTGTCTCATTGCCCCTCGACCTCCTAATAGATTGTAAGCTCAAAAGAACAGAGCCCCCTCCTTCTGCACTGGTCTTGGCGTGCGTTAATCTCATGGTCAGTTTTAATGCCATCGCTATAATAGATCCATAGTGGATTCCTCTGCTGTCCGTCGTAAGAGGCATTTGGGGACCAGCAACCCTCGAGTCCCTCCTCGTGCGGATGGCTAGCGATCAAGACGAATGATCCATCGCTGCAGCCGTCTGACTCGCATCTCAGCCGGTTTATTGCCCGGGCAGCTGGTAAATCAGCCGCTGCGGTCTCTCGCGCTGCGTCGGCCAGCTTTCCGCTTTGATACGATAAGTTGACGATTCCATTTTTAAGCAATGTGAAGCCGTGATGGCCGTGGTCCTGATCTGGTGAATTATCATTTTTTTAATGGATAATGATCCAAATATTTCCACCTGGAAAACATAACTGCAGGACTGAAAAATAGCCAAGATAGATGCTAATAGATACCAGTTGCAGGATTTTGGGCTAAAAACAAAAGTATTTAATTAATTAGATTTTTCCGTAATAACTTTCATTTGTCTTCCGTCCATCTGTCTTCCGTCACACATCTGACGCTCATTAAACGTCTTTTAACAAACCTGCTTAGTGCCGATTCTGCATATAAAGGGAAAACGCTGCGTGGGGTTTCTAAAAAATTTTTTTTTTTAAAAGCCACATCTTAGAAAAGCGAAGGCTTGTGCTTGGTGCGGCCCCGCGGATCGTCAGCTCTGCAGCACGTTTTGGGAAATTCACCAGTTCTCAGAACTATTTAGCATATTTGTTAAGTAAAAGGCGCGGGGGGGGGTTACACGTGTACAGTAATATTTCCAGTTACATTTATAAAACAAAATCTGGCAATTAGATCATTTTTTTTGTATATACAGATGCTATTGTGTGGGAGCTGTTTAGCGCATGATATTACCATCCGGGGGTTAGTGGCGTAGCACCAGCAGGGGGCGTTCTGCTTAAGGCAGACAGCCGGGGGCATTCTTTCTCCTTGGAATGTATGGGTAGATTGTGAAATCCGTTGTCAAACTTGCGATGTGCCCCCCCCCGTTCCAGCGCAGCGTATATAGTCAGATGGAATCGTTTTTAATGGCCTTTCCTTCTCTACATTTATGTTTCTATGGAGTTATAATTTAGGTCCTGCTGTTGGACATCTCTGTTCCCGCCTCTGGCATATAATGTATACAGCGTTCATCCTATAAGGCAGGGGTTTCCAACCTGCTGCCCTCCAGCTGCTGCAGGACTACATTTCCCATAATGCTCTTTCAGCTGAGGGGCTGGCTGAGGAGGATGGGAGATGTAGTCCTGCAGCAGGCTGGAGGGCCGCAGGTTGGACGCCCCTGCTCTATTGGTTTCCAGCAGGATTACAAGTAGACGAACACAATTCACTTTTGAAGAAGGCTGTTGCAGTAATTTCTGTGGCCGCAAGGTGGCGCCATTACACTCTGTTTGGTTCCTCATGGCGTTTAAAGGTACAGTGATGCTTAATGTACAGAAAAGCTCGCACTTTAGGGTTTTTTTCTCAGTTTCGTTGCGTAGGGAACACCAATCAGATTTCAAAAAGAGCGTTGCTTATCCTCCGTCTGTTCCATTCATTACCTGCTCTCTATCCAATTCAATAAAGGGCAGACAAGCAGATGTCAAGCCTTTCACACACACACACACACACACACACACTCTTCTCCCGTATAATTGTTACAGATGCGACATTATCTTGGCTATTTTTTTTCCCAAGGTTTTGTAAACAAAAATCCAATGTATATATTTTGTAATATACACTTGAGATATACCTGACATACGCACAGGTCTGCATTGGGTAGAAATGTACCGTATATCCAGGCTGTTAATAAAAGCATTTATTTTGTTCTTGATTTTATACCGCATTGTCCTTTGCATTTATGGTTTAAAATGAATATAAGAAACCCAAGTCTAATAGCTCCAAACTAACATATTTATTGGTGCAATATTTGTACGCTGGGTGGTGTCTTCTGTAAAATGCGCTGGCCCTTTATTATTAATAATAAATAATAATGTACACTGCCCAAAATAATAAAGGGAACACTTAAACAACACTGAGCCTCATTGCAACTTGTTTTAAGGACATTACATCAAAGTTGGATCAGCCTGTAGTGTGGTTTTCCATTGTGATTTTGAGTGTGACTCCATATCCAGACCTCCATGGGTTGATAAATTTGATTTCCATTGAGAATTTTTGTGTGATTTTGTTGTCAGCACATTCAACTAAGACGGAAGTATGTCATACGATTAGTTCATTCCTTCAGATCTAGGATGTGTAATCTTAGTGTTCCTTTTATTATTTTGAGCAGTAAATATGTGCAATATTCCTTGTAGGCTAATGCAGTACGTTTTTGTTGCCACCAGGTGGCACTGCTGCGCTGTCTATCTCACGTTGCACTTTTTGTTTTATTATATATATATATATGTGTGTGTGTGTGTGTGTATATATAATATATATATATATATATATATATCGCCATCATATTCTGCAGTGCTGTGCAATGGGATTATGATAACTAAAAATAAAAATACATTTTAATATATATATATATATATATGTTAAAACTTATTATATTTATTTTATTTATATATATGTATGTATTAAAAATGTAAAATCAGAATGTGACCTACGCATGTTCAAGCTTTTTTCATCGATGATGCCATGTTGCCGCAGGATCTGCTTAGTTAAATAATACGATAAATAATGAGTAATTAATAAGTAAAGTCGTTTCCTTTTATCTCGCGGAATGTTCACGTTATTGAAGTTCTTAAACTTCAAAACGGGGATTAATTTGTATCTTTCATTTAAAATCCGGTTTTGATACGGAATTACCGAGTAAATATTTAACGTACCGTGGCTCGGGCTCTAATCTTTATCCCGTGGCGATGTATACACGCATGTGGCGTAGCTTTATAATTCACGTGTGAGTGGAAAGGAAGGCTGAAAGATGGGGTCAGAGGTAAATTCTGCGCTTATCCCACCTTTGTTATTAAATGGATCGGCCCGAGTTGCCCTCTTAATTTCAATTTAAGAGAATTAAGAATCAGTTGGAGTTGAAAAAGAATTCCGGATGCTTGATAAAGCCGGAGGGTGTGACGTCAGTTAGAAATTAGATATTTAACCCTTAAGACAGATTCTACATTTTATAGTTATATATGTGTGTATATACATGTTTTCTTCCTGTTCTCAGGTTCTCCACGATCATTCTTCCCCGTTAAGTTATCTCTCACATGTTGATTGGTTTAGACAGCCTTTGTAAGGGGGAGGGGAGACTGTAAAAAAAAAAAAAAAAAAGGTAATTCATTTGTATGCGGCTTATTCCGATTGAGGTGGGACCCTGTCCCAGCATGCCCTGCAGCGGGCCAATGGGGGGGGACAGCACCAGGAATTCATTCAGCAGTGTTGTCTGTACTTTGTTGATTTTACCCACATAATTGCAAAAGGGTTTCTAACGATTAATTAGCCTTTTAAACTTGGATCAGCGGACACAACGTGCCATTGGAACACAGGAGTGATGGGAGTGATAAAGGGCCATTGGAACACAGGAGTGATGGGAGTGATAAAGGGCCATTGGAACACAGGAGTGATGGGAGTGATAAAGGGCCATTGGGACACAGGAGTGATGGGAGTGATAATGGGCCGCTGGAACACAGGAGTGATGGGAGTGATAAAGGGCCATTGGAACACAGGAGTGATGGGAGTGATAAAGGGCTGTTGGGACACAGGAGTGATAAAGGGCCATTGGAACACAGGAGTGATGGGAGTGATAAAGGGCCATTGGGACACAGGAGTGATGGGAGTGATAAAGGGCCGTTGGAACCCAGGAGTGATGGGAGGGATAAAGGGCCATTGGAACACAGGAGTGATGGGAGTGATAAAGGGCCATTGGAACCCAGGAGTGATGGGAGTGATAAAGGGCCATTGGAACACAGGAGTGATGGGAGTGATAAAGGGCCATTGGAACCCAGGAGTGATGGGAGTGATAAAGGACCATTGGGACACAGGAGTGATGGGAGTGATAAAGGGCCATTGGGACACAGGAGTGATGGGAGGGATAAAGGGCCATTGGAACACAGGAGTGATGGGAGTGATAAAGGGCCATTGGAACACAGGAGTGATGGGAGTGATAAAGGGCCATTGGGACACAGGAGTGATGGGAGTGATAAAGGGCCATTGGGACACAGGAGTGATGGGAGTGATAAAGGGCCTCTGTATGCCTATGAAGAGATTCCATTAAAAATCAGCTGTTTCCAGCTACAATAGTGATTTACAACATTAACCCCGTCTGCTCTGGATATTGTTATTTTAATGGACAAAATCTGCTTTTCTTTCTAAAACAATGCATTTTCTTAGTGGTCACAAGCTTTTGAACGGTAGTGTATATTTGTACGAGGTAAAAAACCATTAAAAGGGAGACTCTGATATGATGTGTGTATATATATATATATATAGAAAAAGCATTGTAAAATGGTTTAGTGGGTAGAGTAGATTTTGAGAATTTGGAACCGTTAGTACACCTTTTTAGTATTTGAGTAAACTTCTAATTTATTGGTGTTGTAAAGGGTTAACATTAAATGACACCAGCCTTGTTTTTATGTTAAAATGCGTATTGGAGTCCATTTTCTCTGCACCCAGATGCATTTTACTGGATCCCAATCGGGGGAGGCGTTCTAAAGTTATTGCCATTCTTCTGTCTTGTTTGGCTCCTCCCCTTCTTGCTCCTCCCCCTGCTGCCTTTACCGACGGCTGGTTGCATACCCCAGTATGCTTCTTGCACATGCTCAGTAGGGTTCTCATTCAGTTCAACAGGAGCTGGGCTGAACTAATCAGGGGTATCGGCATGTATGATATTTTGGCGTTGTTTTTCTAACGTAGCGATTGGCTACGGCTTCAGTGACTTCAGTGTGAGCGCCACTGAGCACGTGCAGGAAGTGTACAGACAAGCGCAGGTCTAATATTCTAATGGTAATAACTAAACCGCGCATGCTCCTGTTTTATGCCGTGAAAAGGGTCTCCAACGTGCATTAAGAAATAAAACTTCTGACCTCCGTATGACCAAAGCCAGCGGTGTTATCAGGTATTATTATTATTATTATTAGATATGGCATAAAAATATACCAATTTCTTCAAATTACACAAAATTACAAACCTAGTTGACAAGTTTTTTTATTTATTTTTTTGTTTACTTTCTTGCTCTCGTTTTATGATGGCCGCATCTGCCCCTGCTTTGCCACTTATTCCTCCCCGAAACACTCATTATTCGTGAAGCCTCTCCTTGCACCCGGCCGAGGCTGCTGCTTTCGCTCTTTGCTGTGGCCGAGCCTCGAGTCCTGGATTTTATTTAATTTTTTTGTAACGTGGGGGGCTTTGCCGTATTCCTTCCTGAACGAGGGTCTCCCACTGATGCGATCTCTGTTAATCCCCCTAGATCTGCTCACTTAGCCCCCCGGCGGTCCGAGGAGATCCCTCGTTGCGCATGAAGCCGCCTCTTGATGGTTCGGTGCAGTCGGATACGATTGACTTACAGCCACATGTTTTAAAGTCCGCTCTTATAACGGACGGACCCCCGTACGTGCGCGGGGGTCGGCGTTTTAACGCTTCCTGAACATGTGTTTTGAACGTTATTTTAGATCTTAGAACGTTATGGTACATCCTACCGGGTGAAAGTGGGAGAAATGATGCAAATATACGTAAATGTATTTTATCGCCAACAATTCTGCGTTCCAAGGGTCTGACCAAGACGAGCTGATACGTTAGGTGAAGAGCGCTTGCCTTGCAAGCTTACAATCTAAAGTGTTTTGTTTTATTGCATGTATTGCCCACATTTCACTTTCATACAGCCTTCTCCAATCGATGGACTTTGTTTGGCTTCGTTGGATTTATATTTTATTTATCTTATCGAATATAGATTTGTGGAAATTTGGCGCTTGGAGAGTTAAATCCCCCTTTTTTCCTCCATTTGTTGTGTTTTGCAGACTTCATCGGGCTCAGTGCGCAATCAAACAAACTCAAGTAACCGTCCAAAAAGTGGGCAAGGAAATTGAAGAGAAACTACGCTTGACTTCCTCCAGCAACCAGCTGGTAATGTTTGGAAGATAGATATTATATATATATATATATATATATATATATATATATTTAATTACTATATATAAATAATATATTTATTATTATTGTTTATATAGCGCCATCAAATTCTGTAGCGCTGTACAATGGGTAGACAGGACATAAGTAGTATATAACATTGACTAACAGAGACAACAGGTGAGGAGGGCCCTGAGTACAGGAGCTTACAATCTAGATTATGTATATATATAATATAATATTATAATAATTATTATTATTATTATTATATATTATACATATTACATTTCTGTAAGGGAGTTGGTATGGTCATTGTCGCCCCCACCCCTTCTGTAATTCTATGCCTCTGGCCCTTCTCGTTATCTGTATGGTTAATGATTAATAATTATTGTTAATGATTGTAATGATGGGGTGGGGAATTAATTAGTAACGCCGCCCCCCCTCCGGCTGCCTCTCCTCTCGCGTTAAGTTCCTGATCTCGTAAAGTAATGGATGAGCGCGATCTCCGCTCCCCGTGTGAATGCAGACGCGGGAGGCTAAATGTCCGGGAAATGGATTTGGTTTCTGACGAAGCCTTTCTGTGTCCGCCGTCCGCAGAAGAAGGAGACGGAGTGCCTGCGGCTCAAGATCCTGGTGCTTCACGACGAGCTGGAGAGACAGAAGAGGGCCCTGGGCCGAGAGGGCGATCTCTTACACAAAGAGCAGAAAGCGCTGCGAGACAGACGTGAGTACTTTATACAGGGGCCGGTCACTGATTTATCTATACATTATACAGGGGGCCGGACACTGATTTATCTATACATTATACAGGGGGCCGGACACTGATTTATCTATACATTATACACGGGGCCGGCTCGCTGATTTAACTATACATTATACAGGGGGCCGGTCACTGATTTATCTATACATTATACAGGGGGCCGGTCACTGATTTATCTATACATTATACAGGGGGCCGGTCACTGATTTATCTATACATTATACAGGGGCCGGTCACTGATTTATCTATACATTATACAGGGGCCGGTGACTGATTTATCTATACATTATACAGGGGGCCGGTCACTGATTTATCTATACATTATACAGGGGGCCGGTCACTGATTTATCTATACATTATACAGGGGCCGGTGACTGATTTATCTATACATTATACAGGGGCCGGTGACTGATTTATCTATACATTATACAGGGGGCCGGTCACTGATTTATCTAAACATTATACAGGGGGCCGGTCACTGATTTATCTATACATTATACAGGGGGCCGGTCACTGATGTATCTATACATTATACAGGTCACTGATTTATCTATACATTATACAGGGGGCCGGTCACTGATGTATCTATACATTATACAGGGGGCCGGTCACTGATTTATCTATACATTATACAGGGGCCGGTCACTGATTTATCTAAACATTATACAGGGGGCCAGTCACTGATTTATCTATACATTATACAGGGGGCCGGTCACTGATTTATCTATACATTATACAGGGGGCAGTCACTGATTTATCTATACATTATACAGGGACCGGTCACTGATTTATCTATACATTATACAGGGGGCCGGTCACTGATTTATCTATACATTATACAGGGGGCAGTCACTGATTTATCTATACATTATACAGGGGCCGGTCACTGATTTATCTATACATTATACAGGGGCCGGTCACTGATTTATCTAAACATTATACAGGGGGCCAGTCACTGATTTATCTAAACATTATACAGGGGGCCGGCTCACTGGTTTCTCAAATTCCATCACCCTGCTTAACCCTTTAACATATTACAAAGGTCAGAAATTTAATATAATTAAAAATCAGGAAAATCTTAATTAAAGTGCAGACCCTTCTCTGGCTGCTTTCCTCAATATGACAGCAGTTAATATTTAACTTCCTATGTAAAATATTTAATATAATAAAAAAACATAATTTGGCTGCCAGTTATCCTCTTATTGATATATATATTTGTATGTTTTATTGATTATATATATTTATATGTATTTTCGGGGCGGGCTGGAATTAAAGCCGATGCCGCCGTGCGTTTGCGTTGTTTTCATTATCGCGCGGCTTGTATGTTTCCCCCTAGCGTGATAACTCAGTGAAGTTCTTTCTTTGAACGTTTGACTCCGTGTGTGGAAACTTCGCTTCTCTTTATTCCCGTTTAGTGATGGTTTTGCGTTCGCATCTGACACTTTACACAACACCCCCACCCCTTCCTTTTGTTTCTGGGCCTTTTCATAAAAATCCCATCACCAGCAAAAAAAAAATAGAACTCCGCTCCGTGCCGCTGAGAAGAAATGGGGCGTTCTGAGGTTTTTATAGCTTCCTGCAGGCTCCGGGCGAGGGGCCGAGCGACGGCGCATGGGCGTTATTTTACTTCTCACTTTATTTATCTCAGGAAATACGTTTAACGCGGAACACGAGAAATTACAAAAGCAGAAAGAATCTCTGAGTGAGCTGAGGAAAGAATCCACGGCGAAAAGGTAACAAAAAAAGAGAAAAAAAATATCTACTTTGGAAACCTAAAGTTTGTGGCCACATCGGCCCCATCCGGGCCCCTCTAGTCGCCCGTTTCTCCTGCTGTAAAGACTCAAACCTTAATCAGTCGTTGGTCTCGTCTTAGATTCAGGAGCCGCACGTCTATCCCTCGCATGTTTAATACCCTCCCTGTATTACCCTCTACCACTTCTGCTGGGAGGCTGTTCCACTTATCTATCTCCCTCTCGGTAAAGTAAAACTTCCTTCCATCCCATCTCAGCCTCTGACTGTATAGTTTCAGGTTACGGCCTCTCGTTCTAACATTTATCCTTCGAAAATACGTTAAAAGGAAACCTTTGCCTAAATAGCGGATGTAGACACAATGAGTTGTAATTAATGTAAGGTTTTCTGATTGCCCTATTTCTTTGTGTTTCACCCCAAGCGTCTTAGGGAAACTTTACTGAAAGTTACATTTTAATTGTCTTTTGTGGTTTGTTTTGCTGGTTAATTGATTATTTGGATTGATTTCCCTCCTTTTAGAATAAGATTGGTGGCCGGTTTGCTATTTGCTGATGGGGCAGCTTCCTTGGGGTTCCTAGCATTGGAGCGCAGGAGTGATGGGAGTGATAAAGGGCCATTGGGACACAGGAGTGATGGGAGTGATAAAGGGCCATTGGAACACAGGAGTGATGGGAGTGATAAAGGGCCATTGGAACACAGGAGTGATGGGAGTGATAAAGGGCCATTGGGACACAGGAGTGATGGGAGTGATAAAGGGCCATTGGAACACAGGAGTGATGGGAGTGATAAAGGGCCATTGGGACACAGGAGTGATGGGAGTGATAAAGGGCCATTGGGACACAGGAGTGATGGGAGTGATAAAGGGCCATTGGAACGCAGGAGTGATGGGAGTGATAAAGGGCCGTTGGAGCACAGGAGTGATGGGAGTGATAATGGGCCGCTGGAACACAGGAGTGATGGGAGTGATAAAGGGCCATTGGGACACAGGAGTGATGGGAGTGATAAAGGGCCATTGGGACACAGGAGTGATGGGAGTGATAAAGGGCCATTGGAACGCAGGAGTGATGGGAGTGATAATGGGCCGCTGGAACACAGGAGTGATGGGAGTGATAAAGGGCCATTGGAACACAGGAGTGATGGGAGTGATAAAGGGCCGTTGGAACCCAGGAGTGATGGGAGTGATAAAGGGCCGTTGGAACAGAGGAGTGATGGGAGTGATAAAGGGCTATTGGAACACAGGAGTGATGGGAGTGATAAAGGGCCATTGGAACACAGGAGTGATGGGAGTGATAAAGGGCCATTGGAACACAGGAGTGATGGGAGGGATAAAGGGCCATTGAAACACAGGAGTGATGGGAGTGATAAAAGGCCATTGGAACACAGGAGTGATGGGGGTGATAAAGGGCCATTGGAACACAGGAGTGATGGGAGTGATAAAGGGCCGTTGGAACACAGGAGTGATAAAGGGCCATTGGAACACAGGAGTGATGGGAGTGATAAAGGGCCACTGGAACACAGGAGTGATGGGAGTGATAAAGGGCCACTGGAACACAGGAGTGATGGGAGTGATAAAGGGCCATTGGAACACAGGAGTGATGGGAGTGATAAAGGGCCATTGGAGCACAGGAGTGATAAAGGGCTGTTGGAACACAGGAGTGATGGGAGTGATAAAGGGCCGTTGTTGGAGCACAGGAGTGATGGGACTGATAAAGGGCTGTTGTTGGAGCACAGGAGTGATGGGAGTGATAAAGGACCGTTGGAACCCAGGAGTGATGGGAGTGATACGCGTTTTTCTACTTGGTTGTAGATGTCTCCATTCTGTGGCCCCCGTGGTCTGGAGGCTTGTGAGGTCTGTAGAGGGATTTGTCGCTTCTTACGTTTTTATCATTATCATTATTTTTTATAATTTCAGGGAATCCTTCCTGAAGACCAACGCTCAGTTGACCATCCGTTGCCGGCAGCTGCTGTCTGAACTTTCCTATATTTATCCCATCGACGTGGTGAGTAATCCGCAAACCAGCGGGGAAGGCCGTCGTTATTTTACGGCTTTTGTGCGTTTTTAGTGAACCTCCTACCGATCCGTCCCGCTTTTGGTTCAAAAGAATCACAAAAAAAAAAAAAAAGAAGAAACTCAATTCAGGTATTTTTCACATTCTGTCACTTAGGGGGAAACATTTCTTCTTGACTCCAAAAGATGATTCCTCCTTGCATTTAAAAAGCTCTTAAGTGTTTATTCTGTTATTTATTGCCCTGTTAACGTATATTTCTGATAGGACCGCCTCCCTCGGCGGCGGATTCCGTACCTTTAGTGTCCTCGCTGTAAAGAATCCCTTCCTTTATCTGTTGCTGTGATCAATGTCGTCGTCCCAAAAATATAAATGCTCTTGGCTCGCGAGGAATTACCCGAGGAGCGGCTTTCCTGGCCCAGCCGAGAGTCAGTTCATGGTTGTATTTAATGCAGGATAAATTCCCAGTCTGCACACTTCTGCCGGGAGGCTGTTCCACTTATCTACTGCCCTCTCAGTAAAGTAAAACTCCCTTCCGTCTCATCTCAGTCTCTGACTCTCTAGTGTTAGATTCCGCTTGTTGTAATTTTTCTCCTCCTTTGGAATAAACTCCCCTCCTGTCCTTTATTAACCCCTTCATGAAACAACGGAGTATCCGGGGAGAATCTTTGCCCCGCTGCGACTCCGAGGCCGGCTTTGTGGCCCCCGATCTGTAAGCGAGGGATTGTCCTCGTGTGACCTTGGTCGTTTGCCGCTCTCGTAGTAATTCCGGCAGAGACTAATGGGCATCATTAACTTAATGGAGTTCTTCCATCCCGCCAGCTCTTTCAGCGCCCGTTCATTAAATCTCTGATTAATCCGCCGACCCGTTTGTCACTCAGCCCGCCCCGTTCCACTCAGCGTTATTCTTTCAGGCTGCTCATCGCCTCGAGTAACACTCATTACATCCACAAATATTATTCCCCAGCCGGCTGCCCAAAAAGCAATCACCTGGCCTCAATTCAGCCATCTCTACCACTTCTGCTGGGAGGCTGGTCCACTTAAATGATTTCAATGGATTCTTCCAGTGAATTATTAGCCGTTTATTTCATTATTTCTCAGGAAATCTGATTTAGGGAAGTAAATGAATAAATTCCGACGCCTGCGCATGGATCTCTGTTTCAGACTCGTTTCTGTAGCGCTTCATGTGATTTATTCTCTTAACAGCACGACCAAAAGGACTATTTCATATGCGGCGTGAAATTACCGAATTCAGAGGATTTTCAAGGTACTGTGTATGTTTGTTTTTTATTTGGGGCGGGGGGGGGGGGCTGGGGGTTTTCCTTTCTGTTGCGCCCTAAAAAATTGGTGTAGTAGCGCGACGCCACCTGCGGGGGCACTAGCTGTCAAATGAGACCGTACTGCGGAAACCAATAGCAGCAGCTGATGTCACGTGATCGCTGTGTTCACTGATCAGGTGATCACGGGACTTCTTAAAATGATAATAAAAATAATCCCAATAATGCCATTTTTATATACTTGTTCATGTTGTTTGTATTATTTTTTTGTAAATATATTATGTTTTTATATTTTTTAATATATTTTTATGTCTGTTTATATTAGTTTAGAGGGGGGGTGGAGGGAATTTTGGGTAAGTTTAGTTAAAAAGATAATGGCGCGGCACGCAATCCTCGCGTAACGGCTCCTCTTCTTCCCTGGCAGCAAAGGATGATGGGAGTGTAGCGGTGGCGCTGGGTTATACGGCCCACTTGGTCTCCATGATATCCTTCTTTCTGCAAGTCCCCCTGCGGTATCCCATCCTCCACAAGGGCTCCCGATCCGCCATCAAAGACAACATCAACGACAAGCTGACGGAGAAGGAACGAGAGTAAGAGACCAGACTTTCCTCATTTTTCTCCTTTTTTCTCATTGCCCCCCCCACCCCCGCCCGCAGACCCCTTCTTACCCCTCCGTGCTGCCAAGCAGCCCTCGTAGAGCTATCCCGGTAGACTTGGTCCAAACGCCGGTTCTCTGTTACACGGATGGGTCATCGGCGGCCCCCCAGAAACACACAGGGGCCGTATTAAAGAGAGCGGTTCGCTGCTGGGACGCTCCGCGGGAACATTCCTTGGCTTTCTTGTTGATCGCTCCCCGCTCGGGACCTCGAGAGATAATTACAGAGCGTCGGTTACTAGCGTAATAAAACATTCATGTGTTGATTAGTAACGCGCAATATTATTTTACTAAACCTCTGGCGTGAACACGGCCCCCGCGGGTTAAATCTCAACGCCTCTGGTGAGTAGCAGAGGCTCCGGAATCCGCAGATAGTTGGAGCGTTTCGGGGAGACCCGTGCCAGGACTGGGGGGGGGCAGGGGGAGAGAGCTCTGGGAACCTGAGGTCTGGACGCTGGGAACGCGGGGGTCCCGGGTTACGAGGGTCCGGGCTGTGAAATCCGCCGTTGAGATGCTGATTCTTGGGTAATTCTTCTGCCAGCTCGGCAGGATGAGTTCCGGTCTCCTGTGCTGTCGTCTGCGTGCTGCTGAAAGGGTTAAATATACAAGTGTTGAATTTTTAGGGCATTATCTGAAATTTATTATGAGAAACCATCCCTGATTAAAAAAAAAAAAAAAGGACAGGACGACAAGCCGGGCGAGCTGGAAGTCCAGTCAACAGAGACGGGTCTGACTCCTGGGGGGGGGTCCTGGGTCTAACTTGGGGGGGGGGTCCTGGGTCTAACTCTCAGACAACTCTGCAGCCTTTTATCTTTAAATCTCTTTGAAGTGTCCAGACTAAAACAATTTAATAAATAAACATTTAGATGAGCTATCTCAGCCGTCCTTTGTGAAATGAAATAGAGGGGGGGTGCGAGATAGTCCCCCCCCCCATGGATTTTATCTCGCAGATTTTAGTATAATCCAAAGATTGCGAGCGCTCTCTGCGAGACGTCTGGTAGCGGGGAGGCGATTTGGCCGTGAGATTTCATGGTGCAGCATGTGCGTTTCATCAAACCGGGAAAATCTCTCCCCGAAATGACTGCTTATCCTCCGGCCGGCGGGGTCTGCGCAGAGTCTGTCTTCAGAAGCCCTGCTTTTACTGAATCGAGTGTATTTGGCTTGGCCGTAAGCAGCGGTTTCTGTCACGCAGATTATCTCGGGGAGCCGACACCACTCGTGTCTGACGTTTTTCCACGACGTCTGATCGTTTGTTCCCGGATAATCACAAAACGGCTAATTTTTTATATTTAGTTTTATTCCTTGCGTTTGCTTCTAGATTTTAAGCAGTCCTCCCCGTTCTATGATTCTCGGCACTTTACAGAAAAAAATGTTTGTCCACGAAATGAACCAAAATTAACTTTTTTATTATTATTATTTTAGCAATTTTTAATGACTTTTATTTTTTATTTTTTTCTTCTCAAACTTTTAATAGTAATTTTGGTTGCAAATTGAGGTTGGTTGACTTTCATGATTACTGCTCAAACGCC
Source organism: Spea bombifrons (assembly GCF_027358695.1). Lineage (NCBI taxonomy): Eukaryota > Metazoa > Chordata > Amphibia > Anura > Pelobatidae > Spea > Spea bombifrons. The sequence goes on along the minus strand of NC_071088.1, from coordinate 139,586,760 downwards.
ACACTGAGCCGATGCTTTATGGCGATGCTAATGAAGTCCCTTCCTCCGTAGACTTTCATTAGTGAGAGAGTCCGGCTGGGTGATTAAGACTGAGCCATTCTATTGTTTCCCACAGTTAGTATGATAAGGCGTCGCGGTGTTTAGTAGATCGGGGATCAGATAACAGAGCGGGAATCATACAAACGGCTGATATGCAGCTGCCTGAAAACTTTATATTATGGGGGCAAAAAACTACAACTGGGGTAAAAAAAAAAGTGCAGTATTTTTTAAAGCGTATTATAAATCAGATACTGGGAATAAAAAATATGGGAAGAATTCCTTGTTGGGTTTTGTTTTGGGGAAATTAAATTCAGTTTTGTGAGTGTATAGAAACAGCGGAAACCGGCTTTATAAACGGTTTAAACGTAAAATAATTGTGCAAAATCCTGATTTAACCTGAAATGGGGGAAACTCATGGCGGCAGTGTCCCTTTAAACATATAGATTGCGCATCTCTTGCTGGATATATCCCAGCATGCACCCGTGTCCCCCTCCTCTCTTGATTGGCTACTCACAGCTTTTAAAACCTAGTTACATGTTATAATTGGAGCAGAAAACAGGAAGTAGGAGGAGCCATAGATGGGTGCCCAGAGTGTCCAAAATGTCACCACACACCGCATGAACTCTTTTATTCCGGAAAGTTTATGTAACAAATCATTTTAAACGACGGGACTCGATAATCTCCGCTGATTACCTTCACGGATTGGTTTAAGCGCCAGAATCCCTTTAAAGGTAAATCAGCCCCAGCGATGATATTTTTATGTAAACCGTTCCAAACTCTGGATACAGTAAAGTCTCGCATCAGTCCTAGAGGTAAGAAAAATAAATAAACGAAGGAAGAGTTTCCAGCAAGTTCCCGAAATTCATGAGAAAGTTTGCGTTAGAAAACGCTGGTGTATTTTGGGCACCAAAACCTGCCGTTAAAATTCATTGACAGGAAATATCTCACGATGACAAACTCCTCATCACCATGGAAATGCAAATGTTACATATATATATATAATTTTTGTATATTTTATTTATTTATTTTTTTACTTAACTGTTTCTCGGGTCTGTGGAAATGATTTATTGGGACGGAGCTTTGAAATTCTTGACACCTCTGATATCGGGATCGGTGACGCGGTCTGATTTACCCCATGGCCTGCCCTGATTTAAAGGGACCTGTCATAAATTGAATTTATTAAACGTTTTTTGGGGTTTGTTAATCAGTGTAGCTGTTTTGGCGATCATGCAGCTCTGCGGGAATGCTATTAATGTCACTCCCCATCCTAAACCAATGAGCCACAATCAGCAACTTCTCGATAGGAGATAACAGGAAGTGTTAATCTTGTGGATCCTGAGAACAGGAAGTTAAGGTGGTTGCTCCCATTGTGTACACAGATGGGGGGGGTTGCTGATGTTTAATTTGAATCTGAAAACACAATTAGATTTTATCAAAATAAAATGGAACATTCTAGAAAAGCAGCGGATCACTGTCACTGGCGAATTGTTAATACTTTAGTTTTTTTTTTCATCTTTCAACTCCATACTTAAATATTGGTGAGCTTGTTGCTAAATTACTAATTTGGGGACGTCCGTGTAAATTTTTGATACTCTGTGACAATGTGACACGCTGAAAAGGTTAATTCCCCGGTGAAAGCGTCTGGCTGGCGGTTCGCGCTCCGCTTGGCACGAAGGATCCGATCTATAAAACTCTGAGCCCGTGACGCCGTCTGACATGTCTGCTCCGTGTAACTTGCAGCTCGCGGCAGACTTTCTCTCCCCATCTGCCGACCGGCGTGAACTTTTTTTTTTTTGTTGGACTCCCGATGTCTGCTCCGTGGTGTTTAATGCACGCGACGCTCGCGGTATCCGGAGTAACAGGCGAGGGGGGTTTTGCTGAGTTTTTAGGTGGATGTCACCTCCGAGGTTTCAGCTCGTTAGAACATGCGCGCTTACTCGCTTTCCTCTCTCTGGATTCATTCCTGCTTTCGCACTCCGTCTGAAGTTGCCAGAACGTATATTGGGTTCCGCCAGAGGACCCGGAGCAGGGAGTCTGCAATGCGTTCACGTCTGATCCAGAAAGGGTTACTCCTTAAAGGAACAGTCACACCGGCTCTGTGGGTCAACCGGTAACTTTTGTAACGGGCTTTACTGCAGAGGGATACGTGGGGTTAATGCTAGAAGCAGACCGGTACCGATATCACCTTTAATGTAACGCCTTGTGTGTGACGTTTCCGGTCCCTTTAAGATGACGAGAGACCCACATAGCAAGCAGGTGGGGGGGGGCGAGCTGCTTCCGTTACCCAGAACCCCACGTTTACAGATAACTGTTACCGGCCCTCACTTTGGTTTTAACCCCAGAAGGACCCGCTGATACGTTACAATGTTACATGCAATGAGGACCCCCGCACTCGCATAAAGTGGGCTTTCAGTGTGGAATTGGCCTCCGCGTTATTAGCGTGGATTTGGCGCCGCTAATTCACCTCTTTTCACCGTTTTATATATATTTTTTTTTTTTCTAGGTTCCCTCTGTATCCAAAAGGTGGAGAGAAGCTGCAGTTTGACTATGGAGTCTACCTCCTCAACAAAAACATAGCCCAGGTATCCGCCGATGTTTAATTTTATTTGTTTTTTTAATGGTTTTTTTTTTTTCTTAATTTTTTTTTCCCTATTAATTTAGTTTTCCGGTCCAACCCTTTCATGTTCCCACATCTGCTGAGAGGGTAAAAAAGGAATCCTACCTGCCCCCGAAGGCTATAAAGTTATTTATTATAACCCAGAATGTTTACTAGAAAGAAAAACTCGGAACGCTTACGCATCTTAACCGCCCTGACTGTTGCAGGGAAAAGCTTTTCCTTTTCTTTGCTGGAATTTCTCTCCTCCAACCTTAGGAGTTTTATGACCCGAAAGCTCCCCGGACAGATCTCTGATTTGTGCCTGCTGATCATATTTCTGCAACCCAAACAACCCCAGTTTATCCCATTTTTATTTTTTTGTCGTCTTTACCGTGATTCCCCTTTTCCGTATTGGATGAACCCGCACAAATTATACGTCGTTTTATTCGGGAGAAATGGGGACATCTTAAAAATACTTAAAACATAAATGGAGAGAATCGATACAAATACTATACTCGTGTATATACTATAATACGCTATATAATATATATATATAATTTATATCATTTATGTTCGAGGACCCGCTCCATGCTTTACTCGTTACCATATATCACATATTGGCGTTATGAGTTTTGGTTAGTGTTCTGGTTTTTTTAAGTAACTTTTTACTGTTAGTGGTAGAGCTAATGGACACTTTAAATATTTTTATTTTCTCATTTATTTTTTTGGGGGGGGGTTTGTTCCTAGTGCAGTATGGCTCGAGATCCCTTTGCGGGCCTCTCCTACATTTTTCATCCCGGTGATGTCATGATGAAATCATTGGGCTCCACATAAATGTGTTTTTTTTGTTTTGTTTGTTTTTTATTTTTTTTTATTTTATGAGATTTCATTATCATCTCCCTCTCCTCCTTATCTATCGGTGCTGATCACACTGTGTTGCTGATTATGATTCATGCGCTCTCCTTGAGTGAACTTCAGGTGGGCTTCAGGTCCCCGGACCTCCCAACAAAGAGACTCTGCAACAAAGTCAGTAGGTACCGGTACGTCCTGATGGGCTTTTCTTTTTAAGGACGTACATGTACGTTCTAAGGGTCCTCTGTCAGAAGACCAATGCGTTCTCCCAGCTCTGCGTGTCCATTGTTACACCGAGCAAAGGGTCAGCCAACTAGATGGCGTTGGCAAAGTTACGCTTTCCTCTCGCTGGAAGGGCTTCTGTTCAGGGCTGGTCCTCCACCAAACAGCGCCGGGGTAAGAAGCCTCTCATTTGCCCCCTCCTTACATTAAGGAATAGCCCTCTTCTATCTGGCCCACGCACGTTGTAAAGGTGTCCATGGCATCCCTGGTGAACTCCAGGCCTACTTCTATACATTGGGTGACACTGGTCCTCCTGCCCCTGGTCCTCCTGCCCCTGGTCCTCCTGCCCCGAGTAGCCGTCTTAGTTACGTTGATCCCAGAACACTCCTGCTTTTAACGTGATGTAGTAGAACGTATCGCGGCTTCAACAGACTGAAATACTGCTTTTCTGCGCGTGGGGGGGGGCGATATGTGTCTCCTAGAACAACCCGGCCTCAGAAGTAAATGCGGTTCAAACAAAATCAAAACATGATGCGTGAAATAAGATGTTTCTGTGAGGTTTTTTTTCCCCCTTACTGCCAAAAATCCCAATTCCCCCCCACACCGACTGTCGTAGCGGCTCTCAATTGTTCATAACTTATCAAACTCGCGCTGTAGACAGAGTTATACCGTATAGAGAAGATATGAAGGTCACTGGCAGTGAAATCTCTCCCTTTTTTGCCTTATTTTCTGTTATTTGTGTCACTCCTTCCCGTAAGCCGGCGTTTGTTTTAACGCTCTGGCAGGCGTGCGTTTGTTTTGTTCTTCGTTCGGCGCCGAGGGATCTGCAATTCGGTTCGCGTATCTTTTTTTTTTTTTTCTTCTTAATTATTTTTGAAGTTGTGGAAAGCCCCCCACCGCGCACGCTTCCTTTATTTCACGGCACGAAAGGATCACGTTCGCTTCTACCCGGGGAGCGAATCCGATCGCCTCATCGCGCTCCACCGCTGGCTTTTCTCGGGAGGCGAAGGAATCGGGCACTCCTGCCAAGTCGCGATATAACAAGATTACATTACGCGTTATAACAAGGGAGCGGATAGCGCTCTATTGATAAAAAAAATGGTAGTTTCAGGACATCAGAAGTTTCTTTGATTTGATGAAGTCCTGAAAACTAATAAAAAGGTAACAATTTCACCAAAGATCCCGATTCTAGAATAGACAACTATTTAATGTATTCACAAGCCATTTGTTGCCTTTTGGCTCCTGGGGACGAAGACAGCAGGAAAAAGGGGCAGACTAGGCGGGGGTCTTCTATGTTTCTACCTTGTGAATTTCTTAGAAATTCCAGATTTAACGTGTGTAATAATGCGGCGTTTCAGCAAAAGCCTTTTTTTTGAAGAACTTGGTCTGCAGGCAGCGGCGCTGCTGCTTCGTGGCGTTAAATAATGAAATTGTCGCGTCCTTAAAAATACTGCTGACACGAGAATTTCCAGGTTACAGCGAGGCAGGGATTAGTGTTTTTATTGGACGGGCTCTGTTTTGGAACACAATCCGATAATACAGCGGGGTGGAATAATAATAATAATATCTGTGAAGGTGGAGTCCGGAGGCTCGGATTAGTTATCCGTTGGAATAGAATCGGAAGCCTTACACCTGTAGTGCGCTCCAGCCAAAAGTTCCAGCGCGACCTTCTCGCGACCTCCGCAAGATGCAATAAAATGGAACACTGACCTCCGTTCACCGATATCGCGCATGCGCTATGGCAACGGGCGGCCCAATATATTACGATCCAACAATCACTGACAAAAGCGCGTTAGAGTAACTACGATTACATTAGTTTACGATAGTCTTTGTTTTTTTCTTTAGTAATGTAATCTTTAGTAAAATATTTTACATTGGTACATTAGGTGAATTAGGTTCATTTTAATGTATTTTTTAAGGTTTTATTATATATATATATATTTATATAATATAATATATACCGGTATATAAGGAATCCACGCTTTCCACCTCTCCCAAAAGCGAAATGAAACGCCGATCGCATCCGACTCCATGTTCATTTTTGGAAAAATTCTAAAATCCCTTTGAGGCTTTTCCCGACTTTAATAAAATAAAAATAAAGTCGTCTTCTGCGTGTAGCTAATAAAGCATTTAATCCGTAATCTATGCTTCAAATATTTCATTTCCCCGTCCAACGTTTACGCTAAACCACAACAATTTAAATGGAGCCGGCAAATGGCTTCGTCTTTACCGACTTTCCATAATTTACTCAATTTTACTCAACAGTTAGGGGGGGTTTTTTTGTCTTTTTTTTTTTCCAGTTTTGTGTTTTTTGGTTTTTTTTTTTTTTTTTTTTGCCTAATTGGGTATTTTCATCCTTGCATTTTTCTATTTCAATTTTTTTTATTTTTTTTAATTTACGTCTCTATTATAGCCACAAACCCGGAATTTGCCGGCAGATCGGCCCCCATCCGGCCCCCGTCTAGTCGCCCGTTTCTCCCGCTGTAAAGACTCAAACCTTAATCAGTCGTTGGTCTCGTCTTAGATTCAGGAGCCGTCTATCCCATGTGTGTTTAAATTCCTTAAGAATACAGTATTTTGGTAAAAATTGAAACCCATCTAGACCCAGATTTACGACTTCATTATGAAGTTTACTTTGTATCAAAGTGTTAATAACCCCCCTCTTGAGTGGATACCCTCTTTTTTGAAAGCAGAAGACCCCCAGTTTTTTTTTTGCCCCGGTTTAGGTTGTAGAGACGAGCGAAGACGTTTCTCCTGCGTTTCTCCTGCGTTTCTCCTGCGCATGTTCCCAGCCGTCCGGCGTTGCTGTCTCTTGACCCGGCGAGTACTCTGAGAGCACGTGAGCGCCGTGAATTCTATAAAGACAGATTAATGTGCTCCCCGTCCCCATGTAATCCATCACTTTTTTTATGAGCCTCGAGAATAAAGGTTATTTGTTGTAAAAAGAACATAATAATAAAAAACCCACGATCTTCCCCAAACATTGGCAGCGCTTCACTGCTCTTCGTGTAGACGTCTCGTAAACGCGGTCTGCGAGTGGCTGAAACGAGCGCTAATGCACTCTATAAACTCTCTTCCTTCTATTGTTACCACTTAACTCGTCCGTTTGGCCCTTGAAGGATAATCCAATCCGGGCGCACCTCGGCGCGCCGCGCTAATGGACCCCGTAGATACTACTCTGTGAAATGCAATCGCCCCGGCGAGTGACATCATCCGCCCGTCACGTCCACCAATCCCCACGCGCCTTCCTTTTTTTATGACAAAAAGATAAATTTTTCCGTGCAAGACTAAAGACCATAAAAACATCAAGGAATTGTCATTGTGGCCCGTTTTACGGTAAAACGCTCCCTCCCACGCCGCGTGAACGGCGCTTTCTGTGAACCCATTCAATTCTCCCCAAAATATATCTAATCAGACGGATCTGTGCTGTTTAGTCTCTCGACGAAGAGCTTTGCAGATGTTTGCTTGTAGTGGGGGACCTTATGGCGGTCATCGTTGGGTGGTCTCAAAGTATCTTGGCTTATTGCCCCCCCCACTATAGGACGACCCTGATTTCTAGAACTGTCATTTAGAGTCCTGCTTTGACCCGTGAGAGCCTCCTGAATGCAGTCGGTCCCATCAGAACCGACCCCCCCCCATCAGATCCTCGTACCAACTCCGCCAACTCCATGAGACCGAATGAGGAGGAACCATCCAACGAAGAGACAATTCCAATGAGAATTTAACCAAAGTCCATTTGTGATACTTTTTCAGGCTCTTTAGGATGGCAGATATTATTATTTGTTTTATTATTAATTTAATTAAAAAAATTGGTATTATTATTTATTATTATTTATTATTATTATTATTATTATTTATTATTAGTTATTATTATTATTATTATTATTATGGGGACATGGAAGGAACGTTCCGTTTAGCGGCGTGGAATCCTCCGATGAGAGATTATGATGATTGCGCAGCCGAGGACTTTCTTAGACTCGAGCATGCGTTCCAAATATAACATCTCGAATGTTTCGGACGAATGAAATGTTACCGATGAGCTGACGTCATCCTCCCGTAAATAACAGCCCTTTGAGGCTTTCGTTAACAGCAGCCCGGGAACGCCTGTCTCGTCGTACGTTTTCTGGTCGTCTCTGAGCGGCCGTCTCCGCTTTTGCACGCTTTTACAGTCACAGCGATGACAAAAAGTGGAAACAAACGAGCCGTTAGACAGCGGAAAGTTACAGAGTCTTTTAGCGAAGGTTTCCAGCAATGTTCTAGCGACCGATGCGCTGGATGAATACAAGATGTGGCAACGTTCTAAACGCTGTAAACCGACCGTCGCATGCGTTAATATAATGTAACAAAAAACAATTCTTCGCAAGCCACTTGGAACACTCGTAGTAGCAGCAGAATTTGATTACAGTCACCCAAAAAATAAAAAATATCTTTGACGACATTCAGTCCATCTGCGGTAATCTGATACTGCAAAGAATGATTTATTTGTTACATTTTATCAACGCACGCGACGGTCGGTTTACGGCGCGCCCCCCGCATGTTTACGGCGCGCCCCCCGCATGTTTACGGCGCCCCCCGCACGTTTACGGCGTTTAGAACGTTGCTACATCTTGTATTTATTGTCTGTCACACGTCTACGGAGTATGATGTCATCGCCATTAGACACCGGCTACGGCGGCCCCGCGGATTATCGTCCGTCGGTTTAAACGACAAGCGGGGTCTCGCTGTCTACCGTCGCGTGATGTCACTCAATCCACTCGACTTTTCAGGGGCCAAAGAAAATATTCATTTCTGCTCATTTTTCTTTCTTGAATTTATTTATCTTTTTATTTTTTTATTGGGGGGGGGGTTTCCTCGCTGTCTCTGAGAACCATTAATTGTCCCAGCCAGGATACACGGAATATCTTTCCTTTCCTTTTTGTTTATTCGTCTGATGTCCGGCGTGTAACGATTTATCTTAAACAGAAGAAAACCAGTTCTAGATTACGTCTCCAAAGCTAGAATTCCTTGGCCGAGGCTTCGTTACGCGGGGTCAGGACTCTGCTTAATCCCGTCGGCTGCGCCTGCTAAAGGCTTTGTGAAGCGAGGTCATTAAGCTGTCCATTTTATTTTTTGGGCTCTTTTACGTATAATTTAAACATTTTTTGTTTGTAACAGTAGCTGTCCGCCAAACTGAGGGTCAAGTTCTAATGGGGGGGGGCAGGAGAACATGGCTGTCAAATCTTTAATGCCTTCCATGTGTCCTCTATGTCCCGTTCTACATTATACAGAATTATGATATTTGACGAGTCCGTGTCACGGAAGAATAGTAACGGTCAATTACTCCTTGAAAACACTTTGAGCCCCCCCCCACGCCATAACGGGGGGGTCACCATCTTTGTTAATGCAAGACGTGTCTTTCAGCAGTTGGTACGCAAACCTTAAAGCTGCTGTTCCACTTAGGGTGCCTCGTAAAATATTCCCAGATAAATGCTGCGCCTGAGGTTTTCATTTTCTCGATGTCCCTTCTCACTTAACTGCATTGAAATGTTTGAGATGCTGGAGCTGCTTAGCAATAGAGTCCTGCCATTCTTCCAAAGCTCCTCCTCCATTACGTGACAGCGGTCTGACCTCCTACAGCCGTCTCTTTTAAAGCAACAGACCTTCGAGCCGGAATGTTTTCAACCAGAAACTACGGAGAAGCAGGACGTTATTTTACAACGGGAATCCATTACAAACGTAGGGCGTAATAATTTAACGATTTTGGGGGAAAAAAAGTATTTTCTTTTCACAGATTGCATATTCACGATTCCATAGAAAGAACGCTAGGCTGGTTAAATATTTCTGATTTTTTTTATTTATATATATATATAATTTTTGTATTTTACATTTTTTTTACCTTGTTTAAACAATTTCATTTTAAATTTTTTTTTTTATATATATTTTTTATTTATTTTTTTAGCGCACACCGAGTTAAATTACAGGACAAACCCTGTAAAACATGCGCTTAATTAAAGTTTCCGGAGTTTGCATTCCGCGGAGTAATCGCGGTTTTACGGCCTGTTTTATATGCTGTTTTTGGAGTTGGTTTGATGCTCGTTCAGAACTTTTAATATTTCTTTCACTTGTTATTGCATAGCCCTCTTTTATTAACACCCAGTGAATGATTCCTGCTAATAAATGATTCATTCGCACGGACCTTGGAACATTTTTATGATTTCCATATGAGCCCCAATAGCGAGGACCTTCTCAGATTAACACGTTGTACCGAGAGGCGCGGATGGCCCCCCTGTTAAAACTTCTGACCCCCTTCGCCATACTAAATCCCAAATTCCGGACCTCGGCGTTCGCCGGTTACCTGGTTGTCTCCCTTTGGGTTAATATATCATATTATATTAATATATATATATATATATATTTGTGTGTGTGTGTATATGTATATTAATTATCATGTTAATTAATATACATATATATATATTAAAATATCATGTTAATTAATATACATATATATATATTAAAATATGTTAATTAATATACATATATATATTACAATATCATGTTAATTAATATACATATATATATATTACAATATCATGTTAATTAATATACATATATATATATTAGTATATCATTTTAATTAGGATTTATATATATTATATCATGTTAATTAATATACATATATTCTGTTCTATTTCTTCACACTTGCAGTTTTTTATTGGGAAATAAATACCGGCCGGGTCCTCTGTGTCCGTTCTTTAATAATAATAATAAGCCGGGGTATTTTAGAAAGGGTTTAGGTCTGCATGGTTGTTATTTTGTAGCTGTGTGTGACGTGCGTCCTGTAAAAGTAAGTATAATAATAAGAGATAACGGATTCATCTCTCGTCAGAGTGCTTTTGTCATTAAAATGTGGCAGGCGGACGGAGCGAACGGTTCATATCTGCTACGGAGTTCTATGTTTCTTATATGTCACTAACTCACAATATAAATCTATAAATTAATGTAGAATTCTTTAAAAAATAAATAACTTTTTACGTTTGGGGCGAGTGTTTTAACCTCTTCATGTTGAATGTATACAGTGTGATATACACTCCACTCAAACTCATTAACCAAGTCACTTAAAATCCACTCTTTTTTTTTTCTTCTTCCAGTTAAGGTATCAGCATGCGCTGGGCACGCCGGATTTACGCCAGACTCTCCCAAACCTAAAAACCTTCATGGAGCATGGGCTGATGGTCAGATGGTAAGCTTCCCTTAGTTGTCTGCATAGCTATGGTGGTGTTCACTTTAGTGAGCGGGTGGTAGAGTGAGTGGAACAGCCTCCCAGCAGAAGTGGTAGAGGGTAATACAGTAAAGGGTATTAAACATGCATGGGATAGACATACGGCTCCTGAATCTAAGACGAGACCAACGACTGATTAAGGTTTGAGTCGTTACAGCAGGAGAAACGGGCGACTAGACGGGGGCCGAATGGGGCCGATCTGCCAGCAGGTTCTATGGTCTTGCATGCTTTTTTTATGATTTCAATGTAATGTCCAAATGTTACCAACGCCCTCCCCGCAGCTCCGGGCTCCTTTCCTTTTGAGTGTATTACATGCCTGCCGTGTGCCGTTCGGTTTGTGTGTCCGGGGCTGCCGACGGATAACCCTGCCGCTTCTTCATTTTGTAATTGTTAAGCTATGAAAGCGTCGGCTTAAACGAGACCGTACAGAAGAACATGTCTAGCATGCGTTTTATCGCGTCTGCGTAATCCTATTAATTTATCGGAGCCCTTCCTGATGGATATGGCATGCATCCACGCCAACGGCGATAACTCGGCCAGCCGTTATTTGGTCAACAAAGAGGCATTGTCGCTTCTGCGATATCCCGTCAGCCGTCTTTTAGCGCTTGGTTGCTTGCATTAAAATAATAATAAAGAAAAGGCTACGATGGTGAGAAGTGATTGTAGTTTTGTGGCATTGACGCGGCGCTGGCTCTCCGCGAAGCTCGAGAAACGTCATGTGGCACAGAACCAACTTAAACATCACCATTTATAGTTCGCACAACAATGATGTCATAGTTTGCCAAAAAGGAAGGATGAAATAATAAAAGATTAAAGAATCCCCGTGGCCGCTGGGCCGTCTCATGCCGTAACAATCCGCTGTGGCCTTTGGACGCTCTCCAGGCAATCAGGATCTCCTGCTTTCGGCCATCTGCTGTCTAATCCGCTGATTTCTCTGGATACCCGATTGAGTTTTATAAATTATAAATCGCTCTGAAGTGTTGGATGCGAATCATTAACGCCGTATATACAGCTGACTTCGTTCCGTTTATTTTTTTATTTTCACCCCATTTATCTTTTCTTTTTCTGGGAATCGGTTACTTTCTGTAGTTTCTGTACATCTGCCGGGCCAGCTCAGAGGGGTCTCGACGCGAGACAGTCCGTGAAGCGGTCGCGGCTGTTTGGGAAGTCTCTGTTTTTATTGCAGGTTAAGGAGATTGTTATAGGGCCCGTCCCTTCTTAAAAACTCTCTCTCTGCTCTTTTTTTATCAATTTAGTCTTTTAATATAACGTACGCTCGCCGTGACAAACGGACTGATTTATTGTTTGTTTTGCCTGAAATAACCCACGGTTCATTATGACTTATTATACCTGGTAAAAGGAAAGTCCATATAATATATGTATAATTATATAATATTGTATAATAATCGTATAATATATGTATAATATATAATTATTATATAATATATGTATAATATATAATCATATAATATATGTATAATATATAATCATATAATATATGTATAATATATAATAGTATAATATATGTATAATATATAATAGTATAATATATGTATAATATATAATAGTATAATATATGTATAATATATAATCGTATGTTATATGTATAATATATAATCATATGTTATATGTATAATATATAATCATATGTTATATAATCTTATACATGTATTATACATTATATAATATAATATTCATATATTATATGTATTATACTTTCACATATAATACACCAAAAGCATGGGTAATTCTATTCATAATAAAGTGTATAGTTTTAAGGACTGTAGACATGCGCGGGACAGACATACGGCTCCTGAAGACGAGACCAGCGACTGATTAAGGTTTGAGTCTTTACAGCAGACTTGGACTTCGCGATGTTCCACAATTTACTTTGTCTTTCTTGTTACTTTCTTACAACAGTGACCGGCATCACATTTCAAGTGCCATCCCGGTTCCAAAGAGACCGCCGAGCGCCACGTTCGAAGGCCAAGACGTCGGTTTCTCCAGCAGGACGCCCACCCCGGACAAGGGACTCCGCAAGCGAGCCAGCTCGGAAAACGAGAGGCTGCAATACAAAAGCACTCCGCCCGGCTACGTACCGGCAGGGGCCGAACCCGTCGCCATCGTAGTCCCCGTGAAAGAAGTCAGACGGCACGCGTCCTCGTCTCTGGACGCCAGCGCGGACGTCTCCAAGGAAAACGACTTCTCCGAGAGCCTTAACTGTGATAGCGCAGCGACCAACGATAGCAACGACCAAAGCCAGGGAGAAAACTCCTCCGACAACTCCTGCTCCGTCAACGGGACTCTGCTTCAGAGCGAGCGAGCGGACTGCGCCAGGGCCGAGCCTCCTCACCACCCCGCACATTCCCCGCAAGCCGGCGGTTTACTCTGCGCCGTGGAGCAGGCGGAGGAGATCGTCGGCACCGAAGGCCAGCTGGAGGCCTTCAACAGCATCCCCGTGGACCACGCCGTGGCCGTGGAGTGCGACGAGCAAGTTCTGGGCGAGTTTGAGGAGTTCTCGCGAAGGATTTACGCACTGAGCGAAAACGTGTCCAGCTTCCGCAGGCCGCGCAAAAGCTCCGACAAATAAACAGACCCCGGCGGCTCCCGGCCCCCCGAGACAAAGCTCTTTGCACATCACGCGTTATTATTATTATTATTACATTCCTTCCGAAAAGACTGAGCGCTTCAAAGGCTGTTCTTCTGGTGGTTGAAAGAATAAAGACCTTTCGATGTGAGGCGGAGAGGGTGCCATGTAGGTTATGTTTTCTCTGTTATTTCTGTTCAAAACTCCGCGCATGCTTAACTAACCTCCCTCGTTAATCACAGCTGGACGTCTTTGTAAGCGGTTAATATTTAGAATGTTAGTCACCGTCTAAAGTTCATTTGCAGTCTTCCTGATGTTGACCATCAGGAGGTTTTTTTTTTTTTGTTTTTTTTTGGCCATTCCATATTTTAAAAACCTTACCCAGGTGGGGTATAATGGAAAAAAAATCATTAGAGCGCAAGCCTTTGGGCTCCAAAGTGGTCGATTCCATAAGCTGGACTTTAGACCATCGTTTACAGGCCGTCCGCACAGTAAGAGTTGGGGTTGGTCGGCTCCGTGGGGGCCGTAGGCGTTCGTAAGCGAAGAAGCTCCTCCTCCCTCAAAAACAGAAGAGCCAATTAAAACACTAAGCAGCTTTAGAGGTTCTGTTCCACTAAGAAAAAAACAAAAACTTTATTTAAACTTTGTAAGCCAAATAACCTTAACACAGCTGACATCCTTCCCTGCGGACTTTTAATACCCTCCGAAACTTCCGAGACGCTTTTATTCCGTTGATAATTGAACATTCTGAAGGAATTTACGTAGTCGCGTAAATAAAACGAATATAAATTATCCGCTAATTAATACCCCTCGCTAAAAACAAAAAACCTCTTCGTAAAAAACTATGCATTATCAGAGGCACGTACACATTGTATGCTGGGCTTTAGTCTATACTGACCAGGGCCCGCGCATCTTCCCCGCGAGTCCTGCACCAGTCGTATAATAAGTTAGCCGCCGTCGGCCACGTGCGTGCTCGGAAAGGGGATAGGCGCCCAGGTCTTATCACGAGAACCGCTGATCCATTTAAAAAGATCAACTCCACGTATAGATCACAGATCAGAGCTTTGGGCCTTTTTTATTTTTTTTAATAAGATGATTAAACGAGCTTTCTGTTCTCCAAATATTAACTCTGTTAAAGGTTTAACGCCCCTGAACCCGCAATATATCTTTATTTTTATTTTTTTGCCATGCAGTATTCGTTTACTAGAATAATTCCTGCTATTTAACCCCGGTATGGAATAGAACCAGTATTTTAGTGATTATCTCACAGCTGGATCTGATGCATATTTAGAGCGCGATGACTTTTTTAATGTTGGCCAATTGGGCGTCCATAGAAACTCAGCCTAACTGGGTACAACGGGTTAAATAACCCCAAAATGATTACCCATGCGCGTCGCGCTATACCGGGGACTACATTTCACACGGGACTAGCCTGAACCAGAGGCGGGTTGGCCGATCTCAGCCTTACTATACGCGCATGCGCTGCCACCTGTTGGCCAGGGTAAGTTTAAAAATGAATGCGGTTTATCTGTTTTTGCTGATTTTTTTTTTTTTTTGATATTATTATAATTCCATGACTCGAACGAAGATGTCGGAAATTCAGTTGTATTTAATTTCTCGAATAAATCTCAGGATCCGTGCAACCAAATGAAAAGCTATCGGCGTGTCTGTGAATGCGTCTCTTCTGTTATTCGTAGGAATCCCCCCCCTTTTTTTATTTTTCTTTAATTAAACGGCTTTAGGTTTGTTATGAGTTTTTTCAAACCATCCTTCCGTCACGACAGAGCACGGACGCGCGGTCGTTTGCCCAAAAGCCGCTCTCATTGATCATGCATCTGGGCGTCCGTGTCCCCGCGCGCCCCCGAGCGCCCCCCTCAGGCCGCACCCCGGCAGAAAGCACCCGCGGGATCAAATATGCAACAATGTAGTTATCTGCGTATTTTTGTACGTTCTCTGACTTTCAGGGATAATATTAAAGCCGCCATGCTTTGAAACTTACATTCATTCTCTTTGTTATTAAGAGACCGTCCTACACTTTCTGCTCATTTTATTACCTAAAATTCCATGTTTTCTCTAGAAAATGTTTATTTGTGAAAGCCATATCTACCGAGGGTGGTGGTTATCACAAAGATGCGACCGGAAGTAATTATGTCTGAGGACTTAGTGGGCAATGTGACAAAGCAAGCAGGGTGCCGGGTTGTATAGCTAGGGGCAGATCACTGGTCAGGCCTCACCTAGCATATTGGGGGACGGTTCTGGAGACACCCATCTCTAGAAGGATATTGACATTCAGACACTCACACTAACACAACTAGACCTTCAACGCCAACACACACACATCCAAACACTCACGCTAACACAGCTGTACACGCTAACACAGCTATACACGCTAACACCCCACGCTGCATTAGCCCCTGCCGCCAGACGCCCGGATCCCTCACGCTCCCAGCAGAAGCGGTAGAGGCTAATTCCGCGTTTAAACGTTTAGCGGCGCGTTCCGATCCGATGCGTAGAAGAGCGAGTGACTTCTCCTGCTGCGCGAGGTTTCTGCCGCCGCGGTTATCTATTACTCGGCTCGGGTTCTCAGCAGCTGAAGGCTTCCAGATATTCTCAGCAGTTGTTCCAATGATCCGGGTTGATGTGGACAGGGAATTCGGGAATTACGGGGATGTCGAGACCGCTGGTCTGATGCTGGCCAAACGCAAGCAGAAGCTAACGACCAATTGGAATTCTTAAAAACTGAAAAGTTCTGTCGTCGTGTATATAATTCTGGTCCACTAACTACCGTATTCCCCGTCCTGTATATAATGCCCTTTAACCCCAGTTTAAAGGGTATCTGATGTACACAGAGTACGCAGTGCCTTATAGAAAATACAGCAAAATCACTCTATCTGCTAGGGCTGTAGCTTCTTCTTCTTGTGACATCTGTTAAGATGTATCAAATTAGTATGTAGGTTCTTTAAAGGTCAAGACCACCCAAGAGCTTTCGCCTCATGTATCCACTATACCAGGGGCGTCCAACGTGCGGCCTGGCCGGTCCTGTTCACTCACACAGTGGTCTGCCGGTCCGTAGGCTGCCCGGCTGCGAAGTTCAAAGTAGCCGTTGTGCGGCTTTGAGCGAGGGATGTTCAAGGGGGGCGGGCCAACAGAAGGTGTTCCTCGTGGCAAGGAGAGGGCCATCACACTGGAGGAGAGCAGGAAAAAGTAAAAAAAACAAAAATGTAAGTATTACCAATGGACATGATAAAAGTGTAATTTCTGCTTGCTTTTGTACTGTGGCTGCTTATGCGTGATAGGAGTGTTATTGCTAGATTAAATATATATGATTACTAACCACAATCACAATCCTATCATGCACAGGCAGCCAGTACATGCTGGATCCTGGGCATCATAGAAGTGCGATTGCTGTTAGCAATCACACTCCTATCATGCCAAGTCAGCCAGTACATGCTGGAAGCTGGGTATGCCTGGGCATGATAGGAGTGTGATTGCTGCTAGTAATCATATATATTTAACATAGCAATGACACTCCTATCATGCACAAGCAGCCAATACATGCACATAACCTACAGCCTCCCTGTGCCCTGCCCCCCCTACTTACACATCCATGCTATCACATGCATATTCATTCATCACAAACATTCATTCCCTCATTCACGTACACTCATTCACACACCCTTCCCCACCCTTATCTTAACTGCAGATCTTCCGGTGCCGCTCGCAGACTTACGCAGGGGTGCTGTCTCCATCTGCGTTGCTCGCAGTCTGTTTGAACTTCTCTCCACCTGCCCGGGGGAACAGGAACAGAGCGGAGTCACGTAAAGGGTGACTCCACTGGGTTCCTGCGTCCCCTCGACGGAGCAAGAGACGCTGCTGAGCAACACAGGAAAGCAGCAGGGCCCCTGCGGATGATTATTTTCGGTGTTTTTTTTTGGCATTTTTCCAAATTAACCCTGTATTAGTATGCATTATAAAGCTAAAAGGCCATATTTTCTCTCAGTGAAAAATGAGTGCGGCCCCCGCACACATATGTTTCTGATGAAGTGGCCCACTGCAGAAAAAACTTGGACACCCCTGCACTATACCCTCAGAGGACGCGCCTGTGCATTAAAACATTTTAGACAAAACATTTGCACGCTCTAGTCTGTTAAGGTGCATTTCCCAAGACCCGAGCTCCGGACCCTACACTCCGCTTAAGAGAAACGGAAACCCAAATTGGGAAAACCTATAAGATTAAACATACGTTAAGAGAACATACCTTCTGGACGCATCCAGGTTCTTGAGTCCTTCTGTAAAGTCATCTACCCAAGTCCTCCAATCCTTATCTCGCTGGTCCTTCTGAAAATACAATTAAAATAAGTAATACTAAAATGCTTAAGAATTTCCAGTTAATTATCAAAAATTCCAACATTCTGTTGGGAAAGAACTGATGGGGAGGGGGGGGTCATGCGGGGTCTGCTCTTATATTCTGTAATATTTCAGAATGGCTGACGCTTTTATAACTGTGTACTTTATACAGAGATGTATGACCCGTGGAATTATTATAGTGTTTACCGCAAGGAAGATTAATTCTGCTTTACCTCCAGGACGCAGCGTTTGGAACTTGAGGACGGGGCTGTTTACCTTACTTGTTGAAGTATTTCTGGAACCCTGAGGATCTCCAGCGTTTGGGTTCAAAAAAAAAAAAAAAAAAAAAATGGCTATGCAATTTCTCACCGTGAGATCAGCGAACTGAAACAAATCCTTTTCTGTTATTACCCAGCGACGATCGAATATCTTCTCGTGTTTAGGCTGGCAGCCGCCATCGGGGGGGGGGGCGCGCGTCAGAAAGTCTTAGGTCAGTTCCTGATGTAGGGGAGGACGTCGCTGACATCAAACCCCTGGTGACATAAACCCTATTTATACGGAACGCAGACGTTACCCGCGGCGGTGAAACTTTCACTCCGCGAGGCGACAGGAGAAAAAGCGGCACTAAGCGCTACGAGGGTTTAATTTGTTAAATTTGGTTTAATTTGAGGGGAAAAGGGAAAAATAATTTTGTGTAAAGAATTAGACGTGGGCCGGGATGTCTGAGTCTTCTGAATTATAACGCAATATGAAATAAAACAGACGGTTCTAAGGTTTTCCGTTCCAGAATTGTGGTATTGATTATAGAAGAGGTGTGTATTCTAAATCATACAATGTATCGAGTATATTCGGAAGAGCACCGTGCCCTTATTTATTTTAAATATTCAGATTTGCTATGTGCACCGTGCTTAGAACTCACAATGGAGTCTTATGTCTCTCTCTGAATGACAGTCATGCCATATGAAAGTGGCGATGAGCGATGACCGGACTGCTGTCCATCAAGATCATCCTCGCCGCTCGTCCCGGAGCAGAAAAAAAACATCCATAGAACAGATTTCCAATTCTGCATCAAAAAGGGGGGGGGGGGATAATTCTTGACTCCAAAATGGCCTCTGATTTCTCACTGGATCAACAACCTCAACCTAACAATCCTTATAACCCGTTATATCCCTGTATATTCCTCATATTATATACTCTCCGGCCGTATAACTAATCCCGTCCTTATATCCCGTTATATCCCTGTATATTCCTCATATTATATAATATATACTCTCCCCCGTATAACTAATCCCGTCCTTATAACCCGTTATATCCCTGTATATTCCTCATATTATATATTATATACTCTCCCCCGTATAACTAATCCCGTCCTTATCACCCGTTATATCCTGTATATTCCTCATATTATATAATATATACTCTCCCCCGTATAACTAATCCCGTCCTTATAACCCGTTATATCCTGTATATTCCTCATATTATATATTATATACTCTCCCCCGTATAACTAATCTCATCCTTATAACCCGTTATATCCTGTATATTCCTCATATTATATATTATATCCTCTCCGGCCGTATAACTAATCCCGTCCTCATAACCCGTTATATCCCTGTATATCCTCATATTATATATTATATACTCTCCCCCGTATAACTAATCCCGTCCTTATAACCCGTTATATACCTGTATATTCCTCATATTATATATTATATACTCTCCGGCCGTATAACTAATCCCCTCCTTATAACCCGTTATATCCCTGTATATTCCTCATATTATATATTATATACTCTCCCCCCGTATAACTAATCCCGTCCTTATAACCCGTTATATCCTGTATATTCCTCATATTATATATTATATACTCTCCGGCCGTATAACTAATCCCCTCCTTATAACCCGTTATATCCCTGTATATTCCTCATATTATATATTATATACTCCCCCCCCGTATAACTAATCCCGTCCTTATAACCCGTTATATCCTGTATATTCCTCATATTATATATTATATACTCTCCGGCCCTTATAACTAATCCCCTCCTTATAACCCGTTATATCCGGTATATTCCTCATATTATATATTATATGCTCTCCCCCGGCCGTATAACTAATCCCGTCCTTATAACCCGTTATATCCCTGTATATTCCTCATATTATATATTATATACTCTCCGGCCATATAACTAATCCCGTCCTTATAACCCGTTATATCCCTGTATATTCCTCATATTATATATTATATACTCTCCCCCGTATAACTAATCCCGTCCTTATAACCCGTTATATCCCTGTATATTCCTCATATTATATATTATATACTCTCCCCCGTATAACTAATCCCGTCCTTATAACCTGTTATATCCTGTATATTCCTCATATTATATATTATATACTCTCCCCCGTATAACTAATCCCGTCCTTATAACCCGTTATATCCTGTATATTCCTCATATTATATATTATATACTCTCCCCCCGTATAACTAATCCCTTAGTTATAACCCGTTATATCCTGTATATTCCTCATATTATATATTATATACTCTCCGCCCCGTATAACTAATCCCGTCCTTATAACCCATTATATCCTGTATATTCCTCATATTATAGATTATATACTCTCCGGCCGTATAACTAATCCCGTCCTTATAACCCGTTATATCCTGTATATTCCTCATATTATGTATTATATACTCTCCGCCCCGTATAACTAATCCCGTCCTTATAACCCGTTATATCCTGTATATTCCTCATATTATATATTATATACTCTCCGGCCGTATAACTATCCTGTCCTTATAACCCGTTATATCCCTGTATATTCCTCATATTATATATTATATACTTTCCGCCCCGTATAACTAATCCCGTCCTTATAACCCGTTATATCCCTGTATATTCCTCATATTATATATTATATACTCTCCGGCCGTATAACTAATCCCGTCCTTATAACCCGTTATATCCCTGTATATTCCTCATATTATATATTATATACTCTCCCCCCGTATAACTAACCCCGTCCTTATAACCCATTATATCCTGTATATTCCTCATATTATATATTATATACTCTCCCCCCGTATAACTAATCCCGTCCTTATAACCCGTTATATCCCTGTATATTCCTCATATTATATATTATATACTCTCCCCCGTATAACTAATCCCGTCCTTATAACCCGTTATATCCCTGTATATTCCTCATATTATATATTATATACTCTCCGGCCGTATAACTAATCCCGTCCTTATAACCTGTTATATCCTGTATATTCCTCATATTATATATTATATACTCTCCCCCGTATAACTAATACCGTCCTTATAACCCGTTATATCCTGTATATTCCTCATATTATATATTATATACTCTCCAGCCGTATAACTAATCCCGTCCTTATAACCCGCTATATCCTGTATATTCCTCATATTATATATTATATACTCTCCGGCCGTATAACTAATCCCGTCCTTATAACCCGTTATATTCCTGTATATTCCTCATATTATATATTATATACTCTCCCCCCGTATAACTAATCCCGTCCTTATAACCCGTTATATCCTGTATATTCCTCATATTATATATATTATATACTCTCCGGCCGTATAACTAATCCCGTCCTTATAACCCGTTATATCCTGTATATTCCTCATATTATATATTATATACTCTCCGGCCGTATAACTAATCCCGTCCTTATAGCCCGTTATATCCTGTATATTCCTCATATTATATATTATATACTCTCCCCCCGTATAACTAATCCCGTCCTTATAACCCGTTATATCCTGTATATTCCTCATATTATTTATAATATACTCTCCGGCCGTATAACTAATCCCGTCCTTATAACCCGTTATATCCCTGTATATTCCTTATATTATATATTATATACTCTCCCCCGTATAACTAATCCTGTCCTTATAACCCGTTATATCCTCTATATTCCTCATATTATATATTATATACTCTCCGGCCGTATAACTAATCCCGTCCTTATAACCCGTTATATCCTGTATATTCCTTATATTATATATTATCTACTCTCCGGCCGTATAACTAATCCCGTCCTTATAACCCGTTATATATCCTGGATATTCCTCATATTATATATTATATACTCTCTGGCCGTATAACTAATTCCGTCCTTATAACCCGTTATATCCTGTATATTCCTCATATTATATATTATATACTCTCCGGCCATATAACTAATCCCGTCCTTATAACCCGTTATATCCTGTATATTCCTCATATTATATATTATATACTCTCCGGCCATATAACTAATCCCGTCCTTATAACCCGTTATATCCTGTATATTCCTCATATTATATATTATATACTCTCCCCCCCGTATAACTAATCCCGTCCTTATAACCCGTTATATCCCTGTATATTCCTCATATTATATATTATATACTCTCCCCCCCGTATAACTAATCCCGTCCTTATAACCCGTTATATCCCTGTATATTCCTCATATTATATATTATATACTCTCCGGCCGTATAACTAATCCCGTCCTTATAACCCGTTATATACCTGTATATTCCTCATATTATATATTATATACTCTCCGGCCGTATAACTAATCCCGCCCTTATAACCCGTTATATCCCTGTATATTCCTCATATTATATATTATATACTCTCCCCCGTATAACTAATCCCGTCCTTATAACCCGTTATATCCCTGTATATTCCTCATATTATATATTATATACTCTCTGGCCGTATAACTAATCCCGTCCTTATAACCCGTTATATCCTGTATATTCCTCATATTATATATTATATACTCTCCCCTTTATAACTAATCCCGTCCTTATAACCCGTTATATCCTGTATATTCCTCATATTATATATTATATACTCTCCATCCCGTATAACTAATCCCGTCCTTATAACCCGTTATATCCTGTATATTCCTCATATTATATATTATATACTCTCCGGCCGTATAACTAATCCCGTCCTTATAATCCGTTATATCCTGTATATTCCTCATATTATATATTATATACTCTCCATCCCGTATAACTAATCCCGTCCTTATAACCCGTTATATCCTGTATATTCCTCATATTATATATTATATACTCTCCGGCCGTATAACTAATCCCGTCCTTATAATCCGTTATATCCTGTATATTCCTCATATTATATATTATATACTCTCCCGCCGTATAACTAATCCCGTCCTTATAACCCGTTATATCCCTGTATGTTCCTCATATTATATATTATATACTCTCCCCCGTATAACTAATCCCGTCCTTATAACCCGTTATATCCTGTATATTCCTCATATTATATATTATATACTCTCCGGCCGTATAACTAATCCCATCCTTATAACCCGTTATATCCTGTATATTCCTCATATTATATATTATATACTCTCCCCCGTATAACTAATCCCGTCCTTATAACCCGTTATATCCTGTATATTCCTCATATTATATATTATATACTCTCCGGCCGTATAACTAATCCCGTCCTTATAACCCGTTATATCCTGTATATTCCTCATATTATATATTATATACTCTCCGGCCGTATAACTAATCCCGTCCTTATAACCCGTTATATCCCTGTATATTCCTCATATTATATATTATATACTCTCCGGCCGTATAACTAATCCCGTCCTTATAACCCGTTATATCCCTGTATATTCCTCATATTATATATTATATACTCTCCCCTGTATAACTAATACCGTCCTTATAACCCATTATATCCTGTATATTCCTCATATTATATATTATATACTCTCCCCCGTATAACTAATCCCGTCCTTATAACCCGTTATATCCTGTATATTCCTCATATTATATATTATATACTCTCCGGCCGTATAACTAATCCCGTCCTTATAACCCGTTATATCCTGTATATTCCTCATATTATATATTATATACTCTCTGGCCCGTATTTAAAGGCTTCTATTGTATCTGATAGCACAGCTTGTGTAGGTAGTGGATTCTGCATATTTACTGCTCTTTTTCTTCTTCTTCAGGGAATTGGGATTGACCAATATTTTCTCTCTTGCTCTAACATTACTTTTCTCCGAGTGACTTTATTGCACAACTAACGCAAAAATGATTTGAAGGTATTTAGAACTTGTTTGGTTAATGGCTTCTTTTCATAGTAATTGGTTACATTTTAAAATAAAATTTCAATATTCAGCCAAGACTGAAAAGCCTTGTACTTTTTGTAATAGGGAATCAGTCCAGGGGCAATCTGGGCATGACGGATCCAGCCATGTTATAGTGAGCATCTCCTATGCCCCACTTGTTACATTACATTTATTTATAAAGCTCCGGGATTCAGTAGCGATGTTACGATGGAGGACAATGAAAATAATATTTTACATATTTATATATTACAATTTCAAAAAAACAATAACATTAATGGAAGTTAAAACATGCTGGTCGTGTGTGCTTACAATCTAATGTGCACATGCCATTCTCCTATTGGCATCTGTAGAGCTAACACACTGCCACCTAGTGGTAAACGGGTGAAAGTGCTTCCGCCACCGACTTTGTCACAGGTCAGTTTGCGGATTCCGAGACCGGAACGGGATTCATATTCCAGTCAAACGATCTCTGCGGTACCTTCGTTTAGGATAAAGCAAAATTCATAACGCAGCCCGTCGCTAAGATCGCGGCTAACGGTTCATAGGCACATCAGATAACGTATATTAAGTAAACGGCCCATCCGGCCCCCGTCTGGTCGCCCGTTTCTCCTGCTGTAACGACTCAAACCTTAATCAGCCGTTGGTCTCGTCTTAGATTCAGGAGCCGTATGTCTATCCCGCGCATGTTTAATCCCCTCACTGTATTACCCTCTACCACCTCTGCCGGGAGGCTGTCCTACTTCTCTTACATAGTATTTTGTAGGAACTGTAGAGAAAGACGTTACGATTTGAGTAGTTGAAAGAGATGAATGTGGAATGTCAAACACTAAGTTCACACATGGTGCAGAAATGTTTCATTTCAACAAAAAAAAACCAAAAAAATTGTTACCGTTGACTTGTGGTCGGAGTTTTTTCAAAACCAACCTTGTTCTCACTTTGCTAAACGTGCTGGGAGAGAAACCTCCTTCCACAGGAGCCAAATTTATTACAAAAAGCCAGCGGTTCGTTCTATTCATTAAACTCACGGAAATAAAGCAGCCGACACGGAAACGTTTATATAAAAATGTAACCCCCCCAGCGCTGTATACAGTAATATACCCCCCAGCGCTGTATACAGTAATATAACCCCCAGCGCTGTATACAGTAATATACCCCCCAGCGCTGTATACAGTAATATAACCCCCAGCGCTGTATACAGTAATATAACCCCCAGCGCTGTATACAGTAATATAACCCCCAGCGCTGTATACAGTAATATAACCCCCAGCGCTGTATACAGTAATATAACCCCCAGCGCTGTATACAGTAATATAACCCCCAGCGCTGTATACAGTAATATAACCCCCAGCGCTGTATACAGTAATATAACCCCCCCAGCGCTGTATACAGTAATATAACCCCCAGCGCTGTATACAGTAATATAACCCCCAGCGCTGTATACAGTAATATAACCCCCAGCGCTGTATACAGTAATATAACCCCCATCGCTGTATACAGTAATATACCCCCCCAGCGCTGTATACAGTAATATAACCCCCCAGCGCTGTATAAAGTAATATAACCCCCCAGCGCTGTATACAGTAATATAACCCCCCAGCGCTGTATACAGTAATATAACCTCCAGTGCTGTATACAGTAATATAACCCCCAGCGCTGTATACAGTAATATAACCCCCCAGCGCTGTATACAGTAATAACCCCCAGCGCTGTATACAGTAATATAACCCCCAGCGCTGTATACAGTAATATAACCCCCCAGCGCTGTATACAGTAATATAACCCCCAGCGCTGTATACAGTAATATAACCCCCCAGCGCTGTATAAAGTAATATAACCCCCAGCGCTGTATACAGTAATATAACCCCCCCCCGTGCTGTATACAGTAATATAACCTCCAGTGCTGTATACAGTAATATAACCCCCCAGCACTGTATACAGTAATATAACCCCCAGCGCTGTATACAGTAATATAACCCCCAGCGCTGTATACAGTAATATAACCCCCAGCGCTGTATACAGTAATATAACCCCCAGCGCTGTATACAGTAATATACCCCCAGCGCTGTATACAGTAATATAACCCCCATCGCTGTATACAGTAATATACCCCCCCAGCGCTGTATACAGTAATATAACCCACCAGCGCTGTATACAGTAATATAACCCCCAGCGCTGTATACAGTAATATAACCCCCAGCGCTGTATACAGTAATATAACCCCCAGCGCTGTATAAAGTAATATAGCCCCCAGCGCTGTATACAGTAATATAACCCCCCAGCGCTGTATACAGTAATATAACCCCCCAGCGCTGTATAAAGTAATATAGCCCCCAGCGCTGTATACAGTAATATAACCCCCAGCGCTGTATACAGTAATATAACCCCCAGCGCTGTATACAGTAATATAATATATAATATAATAACATATTATATTACGGGACAAAAACTACAAGTATTGTAAAGGACACAAAATCAATTTGTTGTTAATCTGACTCTGGTAAACAACTGGCAGTCCCAGTACTCGAGACATTGGCTAGGACATAAGCCTAGGACTGTACCTGCAAATTTGGGGTTCTTGGGTTCTATGAAAGGTTTGAATCACGGGGGGGGCACACTTTTGGGTTATAAGTAAGTCCCAAACTTCCGTTAAAGTGGTTCTGACGGGTCGGAGGGTATTTCAGACGCAGGCGAGGACGTGGAGTAACGGGAACGCCTTTGCTGTCAGGTTGATGTAGATTAATATTTACCGACTTGGCGCAGTCATCGTTATGACCTCACAAAGCCTCCTCTTCTCTTTTTACCGAGACGATATTTGTTTTAAGTAACAAGAAAGGCCATTCTCCGGATTTCTCTCCGAGGCGTTCGGTCGTTCGCAGCCTGAAACCTATTTGTCTTATTAGCTAATGATCTGCAAAGGCAAACGCTTCCATAAACGCGGCGACACGCCATAAACATGTTCCCCCCGAAATCACGCAATCACTCAGATTTACATAGAAACTGCCGGCGGACGGCGTTTGAAAAATAAATTACGAGCTAATCGCTGCTAAATAACCCACGGTTTAGGAAAGAGGGGATCGTTAGAAGACTTTATGTGCAAACGGAGTCCGAAGCCATAAACGTCTGCATGTGAAATTATCAGCCCATCGAGTCTACATACGTGTTTAAATCCCTTCACTGGATTCATCGCTACCACTTCTGCTGGAAGGCTGTTCCACTTATCTAACACCGCTGAATTTACTGTTATCCTTAATGTGGGTGTAGGAAAGCCCTGTCCGGAAAGTTCCGTCTGTCATTAAAAGATGGAAGGAATAAAAAAAAAAATGAAATCAAGGCCCAAACGGAAAAGGGTTCTAGAACCTCTAGAACATGATGGACTCGTCCAGACAGCGAGAAGACGCATCCCCAGCCGGACAATAATGGGGATAATTCAAATATGGGGGGGGAGTCCAAAATTCAAGTATATTTAGCGCTCCTGAACCGTAACCTCATAAAATGAAACGTTCCTTAAAACGTAAGTCTCATTCGCCAAAAAAAAGGAGTTATTGGGGCGGAAAGAAAATCTGTTTTTGTCTGTTTTCCCCCCGTAACGTGGGATCGATTGAGAGAGGAAACCTTTTTTCTTCTCTCCCAGTCGTTAAAAATCACGAAATCCCAAAGCACCAATAATTAGCCCCGGAGCAAGCAGCCTAAATTGGCCGTCCGGCGGGCCCCGGCGATGGCGGCTGACGGGAGGCAGGCGAGGTATCACCGCGATGCTTCGGGAGGGAGCTCTGTTCTCTCGTTCAATGCAGTCGTCTGGGAAAATCTATTAAAAGCTTGGAGAGATCTGGTTTGTTTCAGGTAAGACATTCCGACACGCGGCCCCCCGCGGGACCCCTTCGGCACGCTGGTGACTCGCTCAGGTGCATAACGCACAACCATGCTGGGAAGTCATTAAATCAATTACATCTTCAAGTGCTTTAACGTTTAATCTAAAGCGAGGGCTTGGGGGCTGCCGGAATGTCCCCCGAGTCCAAATCCTCTCTTCATGTCGTGTAAAACATGGCAGGGTTACGTCATAATCTACACCGGGGCCAGCCTCAGCTCATGCGATGTTACGTTGGCCAAGTGTATTACTCCGGAGACCGCCGAGGCTTAGGGTCTCGATCGAGAAGAATAGATAATAATGATGGTGGCGGACAGACTGTATACTTCTAAAATACATGCCCTTCAGGTGCCCCTGTTTAATTTGGCCGGTCCCTCTTTTGGCCCAAATCTTTATGCCCCTTTTTCCTTCCCTGATGCCCATCTTTCCTCACCATGGTCCTATCTTGATGGCCCTCTTTCCTCCTCTGATGCCCCCTCTTTCCTCCTTTTGTGCCCCTCTCTCCTCCCATGATGCCCCTCTTTTCTAGGCTCTCAGAATGTTTGTTGGGTATGACTGGATCGCAGGGTTCTACAGCCCTAAAAGCCCCGATAATGTGTATAGAAACAGCAGGAGATGGCTTAAAAACAAACCCCTTAGGGACGGACGACGTAATATCACATCCCCGTCATTAAAGAAGGATCTTGCGGAGACGTAATCCATTATTCTACTCAACATTTTAGATCTCCAAACAGTGACACCCAGGTTGGGGACAGGACCACTTCACCTGTCTACCTCACCTGTCCATCCACCTTGCAGCGCCAGCTTCAATGTGTCTCGCGAGGTGGCGATGTGGGAGCTGTTGTCAAGGTCACAGACCCCTAGCGATCCCATAGAATGAGTGGCCAATCGGGGAAGGACAGATGATCTCCCCGTGCAGCCCACTATGCAAAATCAGGACTGTGCGTGAATACCGGGGTGGTTGGGAGGTATGGTTTAGGTTACACTGTGGGTAATCCCAGTATTTAGAGTCCCTTGCACCCTGTGCTGCTCCTGTCTGACCCCTGTGCGGCTCGGTTACATATCTCAGCACTCGCCGCCTTCAGCAACTCTTATTAGAAGCGGTGAGGAACATTCCGGGCTGGAATTTATTACCGTTATTTCTCAGATACTTTAAAGACCTTGCATTTGGCGTTGAGTCTCAGGGGGGGCTCTGTGTTTAGTCTGTGAAGCGGATGCCACGTCGCTTGCGCACGTTCAAGAATTCCTTCCCCGGGCCAGAATTCATTACCCGGCGTAATTATGCCCCTAATTGGTGTTGAAGTCGGCTTTAAGATGCTTTCGCTTCCAGCGATTATATTTATAAGGTGTTTAAAGTTCCAAGGAGAGCTTGGCTGTAATCAGATTGGGATTGGATCGGTTCCTTTCTCTTTTTTTCGGGCAGCAGTGTTTAATTAATTTAATTTGCAAAGGGTTTTGTTGACGGACAATATTTTCAGTGGTGATGAGGAAAGCTTTAGAGGAATAAATTATACTTTTTTTGGCATAGGTTTATTATGGAAAAATGCATGTTTCCACCTTGAAGCAATTGTGGAAAGATTCCCTGTATATATATATATATTGCTCCATTAAAGGGCAATGGTCATATATATCTATAAAATAAAAACATGATATATATATAAGTACTGTGAAAAAATGCTGTAAAGTAATTTAGTTATTTAGTAGTAAGTAGTTTATTTTTATCATTTAACAAAATGCAAAGTGAGGGAACAGAAGAAAAATCTAAAGCAGGTAGGTTGTTCCAAACATCTTGTTGTGGATTTAGGCAGCCCCACCACTCTCTCTTCGTGTGTCCAGATGATGATGATGATGATGTCCAGATCTGTGGGGACGAAACCATCACTTCCAGGACTCCATGTTCATTTTTAAGCTGAAGATAGTTCTTAAT
The DNA here is from genome assembly GCF_027358695.1 of Spea bombifrons. Classification (NCBI taxonomy): domain Eukaryota; kingdom Metazoa; phylum Chordata; class Amphibia; order Anura; family Pelobatidae; genus Spea; species Spea bombifrons. Next base: position 139,556,910 of record NC_071088.1, on the reverse strand, counting down.
GGCCTTGGCGGTATGTTTGGGGTGGTTGTCATGCTGCCAAATATATTTGGGGGCCAATCAGATACCCCCGTGATAAGTATCTGCCTGTACTTCTCAGCATTGAGGAGACCATTAATTCAGAGCAAATCCCCAACTCCTTTTACAGAAATGCAGGCCAAAAGTTTCAAGGAACCTCCACCATGCGTCACTGTTGCTTGGCGATACTAATTCTTGCACCGCTCTCCAACCTTCGGCTACAACCAAATATTAAAAAATGTGACTTAGTCCAGAGCACCTGCTGCCATTTTCCTGCATCCCAGTTCTTTTGTTGTTGTCGCTTGGCCTTGTTTCCATGAAGATCGCTTTTGACCAGACTTCTCCGGACAGTAGGTGGCTGTACCAGGGTCCCCCTGTTGTCTGCCAATGCTGAGCTGATGGCATTGCTGGGCATTGTCGGATTGCGAAGGGAAGTAAGCGCGATCTGTCTTTACCTGCTGCAAGATTCCTCAGCTGGCCTCTGCGTCTACGGCCCTCAACATCGCCTGTTTCTTTGTGCTTCTTCAAAAGACATTGGACAGAACACCTGGAAACCCCTGTCTGCCTTGGCATTCCTGCTTGGAGAGACCTCGCTGACGCGGTATCACCACCTTGTGAGTTGTTGCTGTGCTCGGTGTTGCCACGGCGAATGACTTTTGACATTGAGCTCTCGTCAGCAGCTTCACCTTGTTAGTGAGTTCGGTTATATTCCCCCTACAGCTGTTTCAGTTAACGATTGCATTTTAAGCTACATATTAAGTTGATGATCATTAGCAGCTGTTCGGTATAATTATTTAATCAAATGAAGTATTTGCCCCTTCCCGATTTTTCTATTTTTACATATTTGTCACATTTTAGTGTTTCCGATCATCCAAATAATGTTTGTCTATTTTTGAAAGCATTCTTACTTAACAGTATTTTTACACACCTGCCTAAAACTTTTGTACAATACTTTTGCACAATACTATATACTATATATATATATATATATATATATATATATATATATAGTATATATATATATATATATATATATATACTATATATATATATATATATATATATATACTATATATATATATATATATATATATATATATATATATATAAACACATTATTAATGATCATTTTTTAATGTTCTGCTTATTTAGATGATATATTTTATAAATCCCAGCTCTGACATCCACATAGCCGGTGGAATTTCATGCAAATTTCCCTCCGTTTCCCATGATCCCTTGGTGCAGGCCACATTGGAACCCCCCCCCCCGTCAGGCCGAGCAGGAAGTTGTAAGCCGCTGTGTCGTAGTACAGACCTCCAGTGCAGCTCCCACGTGGCCTCCTCGCGACGCTCTGCAGATGATCGCCAAGCGGTGGCTCTTCTGGTAATTCAGCGTGGGTGGTCCTGGCTCTTGCCACACCCTCTAGGGTCACTCATGCCTCCTGCCTGACTCCATCCCTGCAGGTGTCCAGATTTGGGTATCTCGAATGTTGGGGGGCTATGTAGTTAGCGATGATACACCACCCATGCCTCAGATTACAGATTTCAAAGTATAATTTGTATGATGTGTTAATATTGCTTGTTATCGGATTTAATTTAGAGAAACTAAGCAAACAAAAAAGACAAGAAATATTTTAAAACATAAAGCATGAGGTACTTGTTACAAAAGTTCTCTTGAAAATAAGCAGACGCGTCTCTTTACAGCCTCCGCTTCCTACACAGTAACATCAGCAGATCGCTGGCTTTGGCGCTAATCCAGTTGGTGTTCTGTCTCTTGGATGAGGACACCAGGAAGTTTCTCCGTATATAAAGAGCAACCGCAAGACTCATCAAAGCCACTTTTTCCTCCATATTTTAAAAATAGTAACTTTATTTCATAGAAACCTAGTTCGGCCCCATCCGGCCCCCGTCTAGTCGCCCGTTTCTCCTGCTGTAAAGAATCAAACCTTAATCAGTCGTTGGTCTCGTCTTAGATTCAGGAGCCGTATGTCTATCCCATGCATGTTTAATCCCCTCACTGTATTGCCCTCTACCACCTCTGCCGGGAGGCTGCTCGACTTATCCAGCAACCAATTTAGAATAACGTGTAAAGTTCCAAAAACTTTCAGGACCAGTTCTTCAACTGGAATCATCCGTCGTTTCATCTGATCTTCCTAAAAGACTCTATGACGACCAATATATACATTTTTCATTTAACCTACAAATTAATCATTAAACTATAAAGGATACAAAAAAAACAACACAACGGGACCTCGACGGAAAACAAAGATTAAAAATATAAAATATAATGTATTAAAATGTATTATAATTTAATTATTATAAAAAATAATATTTAAAAGGGATCCGCCCCTTCCTGTATATTTTACTTTAAATAGCATCTTTAATTATTTGCAATACGCAGATATTTTAAATGTCTATTATTTGTTTTTTTGTTTTTTTTTTTACAAAACATTCTTTGGTCATGAGAATGTTAATTGGCCGACACTCGATACAGCGAGAAGCTACCAAAGCTTTATCACGTTGGTATTTGATTGGTTTGTTTTCCAAAACAATATGACATTTGGAATGTAAAATTTCTATTTTTATTGGAAAAAATCATCACTCGGTGTTATCTGCTGCCACAGAATAGGCCGGAATTTCAAAACTTTTATGCAAAAGTTATGTTAAGACAGCCATTCATTGCAGATGCACGATACCCCATCCCCCACCCACAGTATTTTTTAACATGGAATTTCCCTAAAAAAAATTAGCAAATATTGTAATGAAAAACTTTACCTGCAATGGAAATCATTTTGCTGGAAAGACGCACCTTTAAAAACTATTTTCCCCTGAATCCTGCACCGATTATAAAATGATTCACAAAAATATCATAATCTGCAAACAGTTCTGATGAACAGATTAAAAATAAAAAAAATATAATAAATTCTATATATTTTAAGGAATAAAAATGTTTTATGTGAAGAAATTGTACATATTTATGTGATATAAAAAATGTAAAAAATCTGATAAATAATGTATATATTTAAGTTAGATTAAAAACTATTATTATTATATAACTAAACATATATAACTAAATATATATTTATACAATATCAAAATTAAAAAAACTATGATAAATAATATATATATTTTAAAGTTATATTCAAAAAAATCAAAAACTATTATGGACGTTATATATATATGTGATATAAAAAGTTCAAAACTTAAACTTTAGATAAATTATACATCATTTTCATCTGAAATAAAAAAAAAAATATATATATATATATTCAAAAATATATATATTATATAATATAAGTGTTATAAAAGAAACTATGCTAAATCATACCTATTTTAAGTGATTAAAAATAAGTAAAAAAAAACTATAAATTATCGTTTTTAAGTTATATAAAGAAACAGATAAATTGTAGATTGTATAAATTTATGTGATATAAATAAACATTTTCAAAAATGACCAATGATATGTATTTTGTATTTTTGTGTTATTTTTTTTTAACTTATTTGCATTACAATGTAACGCAGCCACAAGAATTTTTAATCTAAAAAAAAAAAATAAAAAATGCAAAAATGAATTTCATGAAAGGCGTCTTTGGGGAAAAGCGTTATATTGCAGGGGTTAAATTTGAAGAGAAAATAAGTGAGCGTCGATAGCCAGGGATTAGACCGTCGCAGGTCGAAGCTCCGTGTCACTTCTCGCAAGATGTCAGCTGTTGGGTGTTTAAGCAATTGGAAAAAACTGATATCGATATCAGCCGCCTCTCGTCTGGTGAATTAGTCGTTATCAGGCGTTGAAAGGAACTCATCTTTTTTGACAGCGCGCAACAGACATGGCGCATATTTGTTTAATACCCCTAAAGCTGCCCGCTGATCCGGGAATTTACCAGCCCGGCCTCGGCCGGGGAATTTCGGACTGAGGAGGAGAATGGCACAGAACGTAGAGACTTGTTTTTGGTTTTCGTAGAAGATTTGGGACCGCGCTCGGTTTTTCCCCGGGACGAGCGGTCCGGGACACGTCCTCTGTGTAAAAAAAAAATGATATATATATATATTCATTCCAAACGTAGCCGGATTTAGATATTTTTATTGCCAGGAGCAGGCTTCGTTAGAGGAATCCCCTGCTCCTGATCGAGCAAAGCCGTGTAAAGGTTAGAGGCCTAGGGGCTCGTGAATCCTTTATGAAGGGAAGTTTGGCCACAAGCCTGGTAACGAGCGCAGTTTCATGAATGATATTAGCAAATACGATGTATAGGGAAGAGATACCGTGTGTTTTAGAATGTGATTACCAGCCAAAAGGAACCACTCAAGCGGTCTTCGAAATATGGGAAAGTTACTGGCTCATGGAAGACCAGCTTTAATTCTCCTGGAGGTCCCACTTATTAGTTTTTGGCCCCTTTGGTTCGGATGAAAAACAGGGGAGGGGGCATTTTTAATTTGGTGCCCACATTCACTCTCACTCACTCTCTCACACTCTCATTCTCATTTACTCTCTCTCTCACGCTCTCTAAATGTTTCCCTGCCTTCTCTGGAGGATCGGGAGTGGAGGTCACCAGACACACAGCCATAATTAGAGAGCGTGAGAGAGTGAATGAGCATGAGGGCGTGAATGAGAATGAGGGCGTGAATGAGAATGAGGGCGTGACAGAGTAATAGATAAAGTGTGAGTAAATGAGGACCCACGTATTTCGCGGGGGGGGGGTTGGCCTTGTTTTTGTGGCTTTGCACGAATCGCTGAATTTACCAAAATTCGGTAAATTCGCAAAATTACGAATTCGATAAGAATATTGACAGACCACATCACTAAAAATATGTGGCCCCCCCTTCCTAATTATTGAGTTAAGGTGCTCCATCCACATCTGTTGCTGACAGGCGTATAAAATCAAGTCCATAGGCATCGAATCCATGAAGTTCTTTTTCTTCTCAAACCTTACAAAGGCCGGCTGGACGAATCACCAACAACAACCAACTCACAGTAACAAGAGGTGGGAGATAACTTAATGGGGAGGAATAACGCTGCAGATTCTTTTAATGACATATATTACTTATCTATAAGCATAGACCGGTATATTTAGCGAGTGGAACTATAAAATATAGCACATGGGGAAAGAGATTCACTTTAGGACGCGGGGCCTATATGCGAGCGTGATATATGATGCCACATTCCACGTTATTTTACGAACCGAAAAAAAAAACCCCACGGGATATCTCAAGGGTTAAATAAAACTCTTATAACATCATTATGTACATTTCTAGAAGATCATTATCTTCCCTCCAGACATTTTTTCCCCCCTCCTTCGATTATCATTTCATTTTGCTTTTGGGGGTCCTATAAGGCGCCGCGCGCTAGAATGTAATTTATGAACGGGGGTCTCCAGCCCCCCCCGGCGAACAGCCCTTAAGTCTGCCAGGAATTCTCTATTCAATCGGTGGAACTCTAACCATATTAAATGTCAAGCGCACTCAATATTATTCGAGTTCTTTCTCCTTGAGGATAGCAGCTCTCTGCAAACTATCCTATCCACAAAAATAATTATAAAAGGGGTCAGGGGCTCGCGGTTTTTCCGATGATTGATAGACACTTAAGTACCCGAAGGACAGGCTATTATGTTAGATCTACATTCGATAATAAAAAAAAAGTAAAATAATAATAATGAATCGAACGACGCAACGATCTTCCTACGGAAAAAAAAATCTATGTTTAGGCACCAAAGAAACAGCAAAGGCGCGTCTTCAAATAACAGAGGAAGAAGGGCGACCTGACACTCGCTGTACGAGTCACTTCAGGTTCATAAAACCCCAGCCAGGTTCTGTTTGACAGAATTTATTACCTGTGTTGGACTTTGGCCAAGAACCTTGCAAATTGCTCTGCCGTTCGTGAGGTGAAAGTGGCATGGGATTTCCATTACTTGTCAGGAGCCTCTACTGAATATGTTCGGCTCTAAACTAAATGCAAGGCACAGTCTACTATAGGACCCCGCAGTAAGACATCTCGATGACCTTTTGGCCACCGTCCCCATTCCAACATGGACTGTATGGAGGTTAATGTAGTGGAAATCTAATGACGCTTTCTCGTGTGAGATGAACTAAGAATTCTGAATCTGTAAGAGAAAGGACTCTTAATCATGAGCTTTCAATGTTACTGTTGACCTTTTGACCAAAGTCTTCGATCCAACAGGAAGCTTCTCCTCATCTGGACAGAGGTTGATGAAATGGAAGTCTCCTGAAGTCTCCCCTACCTCTGTGGAAGATGAATTAGGAAACAAGTAGTTTTACTTTCTAACTCTATAAAAGACGCTTAATCTCGACCGTTCAATGTTACTGTTGACCTTTTGTCCAAAGTCCTCATTCTAGCGTGGAGCTTCTGCTCATCTGGATGGAGGTCGATCCGATGGAATTTGAATGCCGCCTCCCCACGTCAGTGTAAAACAAGTTAAGAAACAAGCAATTTTACTTTCTGAATCTATAAAAGAAAACACGCTTAAGTATGACATCACAATGTTATTCTTGACCTTTTGACAAAAGTCCTCGTTGTAACGCGGTGCTTATGTTCATCTGGGTATAGGTTGATCAAACGGAACCTTCTGAGGACATCTATTTATGATCGCAAGCAACGTTCCTTTCCGAGTCCATAAAAGACACATAATTTGTTTGTTACGACCTTATTCAGAGACAGTGGCAAGAAGATCAGCTGATGACCCAGTTCCTCCGCTGGTCTCTTTGAGTTTTAATAACGCCGTCAGGGGCTAAATGACTTTCAGCTAACGACTTTCCCTGCGGACATTGTTACGCAGCGGTCTATCGAAGCTGGAAAGAATTCCGTCGGATTCCGAGCTAATCTCTGTACCAGCTAAAAAGCTGAAGATGAAAGCTGGTGTCCAGTGGTGTGCGTGGAACGGTCACAGCTGCTGCTTCGCTGAGTTAGAGTACTTTGGTCTTAATCTCCTTCCAGAAACCTACGGAGAATGTTGAGGTCATGTTCCTGAGACCAAATGGTGACACATTCCATTACACTCGTCCCGGCCAGATTTTTAATTGAGTGATCGTATATTTTTTCAGGCGCCTCGGCCGGAGGATAGAAGTCCTCTTCATCTGGTCTCCAGGATTGGCGGCCATCTTCACGTGAACATGCTAACACGGAATACCCCGCCACCCTTTCCGAGAGTCATTAAGGCTGTAAACTCTCACAAGCGGGGTGTGTGACACTTTTTTTTCTCTTAAATATTTCGTTTTCCTCCTCATTTGGATCCGTGTTGGCCAGCTGTGCTTAGACTTTTTTTTTTTTTGCACTTTAAAGTCACGGAGTTCAATGGATCTTTTTTTTACTGGCCTCTTCAGACCGTTTAATTAGTGTTTTTGTGTAACAGCAGACCTTCTTAGAGAAGCACGTACCTCTTATAACCGAGCTTGACAAGTCTTTTGCCTCTCGGAACATGTATCGTACGAAAAGAGCATGTACTATGGAACGCCGCATCAGCGTTTAACAACATCTCCCCGTAGCCTCCACATCAATCACCCTCTCAAAGCCTCTCCATGGGCTTCGATTTAATGACCCACCAAAAATCCAGACTCTCCAGATTGCGGGCTAAATTATATTCACGGTAAGCAATTTAGCATCCGGGGCACAGATCAACTCCAACCGGTCAGATACACATAAAGCTACTATTTTCCATGCATCCATCACAACCCAGCGTGCGCTGATTCCATCTGATTGATGTTAGCACAGGTCACTGCCACAGCTGAAGCTCATTACAAGCAGTAGACTGAATACTTCTGTGTTGATTTTGGTTTTTGAGGCCTCGGTATTAACCAAATTTACTTGTTTTGTTTTTTTTGCAGCTAATGATACGTCTCAACTGGAGCTTTAAAGAAATAATAATAAAATATTTTAATCCGATTTCGTTATTTTATCGAAAAGCGAAGTGTAATTCTTGTAACATCTGTTTTACTTTTTAACTCCATTTGTTATAAGGCTCAAAAACAACTGATTTAAAGTGGAAATTGAATAAAGAATAGCATATCGTCATCATCAGTAACAATCATTGAGCTAGTAATTGATGTTCATTGTTTACTATTGGTAATTGTAATTCACTATTACAATAGGGGAGAGTAAAAAATAGACACTAAAAATTATGAAATAAGAAGTGGAAATGAACATTTACAATGGTTAATTCTGACATAGTGATACAGAAGGAGAAGAGGACCTTGCTCGTATGAGCTTACAATCTATTAACCCCTTAAGGACAATGGGCGGTCACTAAACCCATTGAAAACAATGCCCGTACATGTACGGGCTTTGTCATTAAGGGGTTAAATAGAAAGCTATGCGGGGAATATTTACAAGAACTAGTGACCCTGTGTATGGAAGGTAGTGTACCGATCCTTTACCCCACCAGGTGGCTTTTGAGTTGCTGGACTCTCTGACTCCCCTTGGAAAAAGATGCATGCCTGCTCCTGACTCACCTATTACTCGTTTCAGCAATCAATGACCTTTATAACCATGTCATGCTCCTAGCTTCCTTGCTAAAGCATTGTAGTTCCACAGACCCCGTTTTTGTCTGCCTGTTCCTAGACTCCCTGCTACTTCCAGTTGTGTCTACAGATGGGACCGAAGAAAAGGTCTAAGGCTACAGCAGACAGTCGCCTGCAACTAGGCACATCAACATCCGTCTGTTTCCAGCCGAGTTCTGAGACGGATCCTGCTCCTGACATTATTAGAGGACTCTGATAACTCAGGAATGATTGCCGATTAAAGATATTCATGTCGCGTTAACGGGAACTCTCTGGGTTTGGCTCGGATTCTCTGGACAGAAGAGTGATGCTTGTCATGCCCTGTGTGATACGGATACCTGGGGCGAGCTCCAGCTCCCTATGTGTGACTACCCCCTCCCAAACCACCCCTTAATTCCAGGTATGATTATATATATATATATATTTACAAAGCAACCTGCCTGCAGATCGGCCCCCGTCGGCCCCTCTAGTCCCAGCGTTTCTCCTGAAATTCCGACCTCTGTCAGTCCCGAATACTTTAAGGTTACTTGTCAAACTTTTTGTCACGCTTTTCAGCTACAGGTGCGACGCGTTCCGTGTCTCCGAACAAAAGCCGCTTAAATAAATCTCATCAGAAGACAATGCACCCCGAGATTGATTTATCGCTCGGTTTCTCAACCAACAGTTCATGCGCGGGGCAGGGTTTTTTGTTTTGTTTTGTTTTTTTAATTGTGACTTTTTTTTTTTTTGCTTTTTGCTTGGCTGAGAACGACTTTAAACAAACGAACATCTGCTGAAAATCTGCCCTTTCAGAAATGATGCGGTTGAAAAGAAATCGTTCCTGTATTACCTACAAAAAAAAGTGTCAAAGTTTGCCTTCATCTTCTTCACACAATGGATTCTTCTTTTCACGGCAATCAATCAATCAATCCTTACAGAGAAACGGCATTTTTGACTTATATAAACAGCATTCTTTTTTTCTGTTACATTTTTAGAGGATCACGCGAAAAAAATCCCCTAAATGTTTAAATTACATAAAATACCCTATAATGCGTTAGAAAATTAAGGAAAAAAAAAAGTATTTTTGCCGGTATATTTTGCTGCCTATTTTATTCGCGCTCCCCATAAGCTATCGGCTACATCCAATGTAAAAATTATTTTTACAAAACAGTTAATGGGTAGAATTGGATTTTTATTAGACTTTCGGGGGAGAAAAGAACACGAATGCTGCGTTTTCGTCGTTCAAACCGAATAGCGAATAAACTAATATGGCGGCGGGTAAACGAACACCAAGAATCTTATAAGTCGCTGCCTCTAGCCTTCCTTAAATCTTCGTAGCATCGCAGCGGTTGTCTGAGGGCGAGGCAATGTAAGAGCGACTCTATTGGTCACCGCCAGGGGGCTCGTCTGGCATCCACCAATGAAGAGCAGCTGCCCTCCATTGGTGGATGCCAGACGAGGACCCTGCCGACGACCATAGGAGTCACTCCTATGGACCTTTACAATCCTGGCGCCAAAGCTGTTACCGCGTTAACCCCATAATAATCCCTGCTTAAAAACCTGCTTCAGAACACGTGAACGGGTGAATATTCTTGGAATACGAAGGTTTTTTATTCCAGGGCTTGACAAATTTGTTGTGAATCTCGGCGCCAGCTAAAAAAGTTAGGAGCCAGGATTTTTTTTTAAAACTAACAGTTGGTCAGGAGGGATCCGATCATCATCAGCCCACTTACTAAACTCACAGCGTTTGACCTGGAAGCACCCTGGACTTTCAATGGTTTTCCTGCAACCGCGTTTTCAGCCTACAGGCTCACTCCGTGGGAGTGATCTCAGGCTGGGGGGCGGGCTCCGAGTGGCTGTGCTGTCTGCCCAGACTCCTGGACAGACAGCAGCAGCAGCGCCCCCGTGTGGTGACTCAGCCTCTTACATCCACAATTTTTTGTGGATAGAAGAGGCTGACAAACACCTAGGCGCCAGGACAAAATTATCTGTCGCCATGGCGACCTGGCGCCTGGGATTTGTCGAGCCCTGTTTTATTCCCAAAAATGAACAAGAAGACTTGGTCGGCGCCAAGTCTAGTCTAGTTATTACTGTATACAGCGCTGGGGGTTATTACTGTATACAGCACTGGGGGGTTATATTACTGTATACAGCGCTGGGGGGGGTTATATTACTGTATACAGCGCTGGGGGGTTATATTACTGTATACAGCGCTGGGGGGTTATATTACTGTATACAGCGCTGGGGGTTATATTACTGTATACAGCGCTGGGGTTATATTACTGTATACAGCGCTGGGGGGGTTATTACTGTATACAGCGCTGGGGGTTATATTACTGTATATAGCGCCGGGGGTTATATTACTGTATACAGCACTGGGGGTTATATTACTGTATACAGCGCTGGGGGGTTATATTACTGTATACAGCGCTGGGGGGTTATATTACTGTATACAGCGCTGGGGGTTATATCGCTCTATACAGCGCTGGGGGGTTATATTACTGTATACAGCGCTGGGGGTTATATTACTGTATACAGCGCTGGTGGGGGTTATATTACTGTATACAGCGCTGGGGGTTATATTACTGTATACAGCGCTGAGGGGGTTATATTACTGTATACAGTGCTGGGGGATATATTACTGTATACAGCGCTGGGGGTTATATTACTGTATACAGTGCTGGGGGGTTATTACTGTATACAGTGCTGGGGGGTTATATTACTGTATACAGCGCTGGGGGTTATATTACTGTATACAGCGCTGGGGGGTTATATTACTGTATACAGCGCTGGGGGGTTATATTACTGTATACAGCGCTGGGGGGTTATATTACTGTATACAGCGCTGGGGGTTATATTACTGTATACAGCGCTGGGGGTTATATTACTGTATACAGCGCTGGGGGTTATATTACTGAATACAGCGCTGGGGGGTTATATTACTGTATACAGTGCTGGGGGTTATATTACTGTATACAGCGCTGGGGGTTATATTACTGTATACAGCGCTGGGGGGTTATATTACTGTATACAGCGCTGGGGGTTATATTACTGTATACAGCGCTGGGGGTTATATTACTGTATACAGTGCTGGGGGTTATATTACTGTATACAGCGCTGGGCGGGTTATATTACTGTATACAGCGCTGGGGGTTATATTACTGTATACAGTGCTGGGGTTATATTACTGTATACAGCGCTGGGGGTTATATTACTGTATACAGAGCTGGGGGGTTATATTACTGTATACAGCGCTGGGGGTTATATTACTGTATACAGAGCTGGGGGTTATATTACTGTATACAGCGCTGGGGGTTATATTACTGTATACAGCGCTGGGGGTTATATTACTGTATACAGTGCTGGGGGGTTATATTACTGTATACAGCGCTGGGGGTTATATTACTGTATACAGTGCTGGGGGGTTATATTACTGTATACAGTGCTGGGGGTTATATTACTGTATACAGCGCTGGGGGTTATATTACTGTATACAGTGCTGGGGGTTATATTACTGTATACAGCGCTGGGGGGATTATTTTACTGTATACAGCGCTGGGGGTTATATTACTGTATACAGTGCTGGGGGGTTATATTACTGTATACAGCGCTGGGGGTTATATTACTGTATACAGCGCTGGGGGTTATATTACTGTATACAGTGCTGGGGGTTATATTACTGTATACAGCGCTGGGGGGATTATTTTACTGTATACAGCGCTGGGGGTTATATTACTGTATACAGTGCTGGAGGGGTTATATTACTGTATACAGCGCTGGGGGTTATATTACTGTATACAGCGCTGGGGGTTATATTACTGTATACAGCGCTGGGGGTTATATTACTGTATACAGCGCTGGGGGTTATATTACTGTATACAGTGCTGGGGGGGTTATATTACTGTATACAGCGCTGGGGGTTATATTACTGTATACAGCGCTGGGGGTTATATTACTGTATACAGCACTGGGGGTTATATTACTGTATACAGTGCTGGGGGTTATATTACTGTATACAGCGCTGGGGGTTATTACTGTATACAGCGCTGGGGGGTTATATTACTGTATACAGCACTGGGGGTTATATTACTGTATACAGCGCTGGGGGTGGGTTATATTACTGTATACAGCGCTGGGGGTTATATTACTGTATACAGCACTGGGGGTTATATTACTGTATACAGCGCTGGGGGTGGGTTATATTACTGTATACAGCGCTGGGGGGTTATTCCCAAGGAGGACAGTATTTTATTCCATGGAACATTCCTTTTCAAAAGTGGAATTTAGGAATAATGAATTGAAAGGATTTTTCTCTTCTTTTCAGTAACTTTTTATGCAATTTGCCCATAATCCCATTTTCTGTATTATGACCTCTGGAGTCGTTCGTTCAGCCAGCGCGCCGTAGCAGGTGCTGCATTAATCCCGGCTCACAAAAGTAAGATATTTATTACCGCTGACAGAGCCAAATTTCAAATCGCCTTGGCTGAAAAAATTATAATTTTTTTTCACATTTTTATTTCTTTTCTTAAAAAAGAAATCGACACAAACCTCACGCGTCAATCATTCTGGGCGCTTTAACTGCTGTTATCGTACATTTAATTGTTAAAATTTTAAATTCTGATTTTGAATTAGAAATTTCATCCAAGTTAAAAAGAAAAAAAAAACCATACTGGCGTTTCGCATTCCTCCATAACGTCCGCTCGTAAAAACAATCATTAGTTGCTTTCACATCACAATAATTACAGCCGCGCTGCATATAAACCCTTTATTGGGTGAAACGCGGTGTTTACAAAAACTTTACAAAGCCAGCGACCCCCGCGCTATTTTAACGAGGAATTCTACCCAAACTTTTATACTTTCGTTTAATTTGGTTTTGTCGCTAATTTCCTTTGTTATTTTTATTCTGTACATTTTTTTGCAATAATGAAGTCATTTCCAAAAAAACCATTTTTGTTCCCTTGGTACAGAATGCGATTCGTACGATTAAGGTTAAGGATGCGCGGGGTGGCGCTGCCCTGGGACTAACCCACCGGCTGCCCCCTGCACCTTATCGCTTGGGGGTTGGGATCCGATGTCATATTGCGGTGGGGCAGATCCAGAACCTGATCTACACACTCATACAGACACTGACGCTAACACACACACACTAACGCCATCAGACACACATTAACACACTCATACACACAATAACACACTCATACACACTATCCACACTAACATACCCATATTCACACTAACACACATACCCAGACACTCACGCTAACACACACACTAACGCCATCAGACACACATTAACACGCTCATACACACTATCCGCACTAACGTACCCATATTCACACTAACACACATACCCAGACACTCACGCTAACACACACACTAGCATACTCACACACACAAACATATCCAGACACACAGACACTCACGCTAACACACACAGACACTCATACTAACACTCTCACCCAGACCCTTAACATACTCAGACACACCCTGACATACCCAAACACAGAAACACACACTAACTCACAACCTAACACAAACTCACATAAGCAAACTAACATACCAACACACACACATAGTTACCACACTTACATACCCCGACACGCACACACAGTCCCCCACAACTCCGTTACCATGGTCACCTTACAGTGTCCAAGAGGTCACGCTGCGTTACATGAGCCTGCTGAGCCCTGTCCGTGTGAAATGACTCGGGTGTATATAACTCTTTATGCCTATGAGCGGAGCATGCTGCTGTCTTTCTCAACAGAGGGAATTGCCTCGTTGCCCCCCGCATCCCCCCATGGACGCCGGGCAGAGGGAAACTATGAAAGACTGTGCCGACTCAGGGCTCTTTTGATTGGCCCAATTAGCAGCGTCTCTGCAGGGAGCCTGATCACTCATAGGTCGGCTGGGAGGCTGTTCCACTTATCTACTACCCTCTCAGTAACGTAAAACTTCCTTCCATTCCATCTCAGCCTCCGTAGTTTGTTAAACCCCTTTAACTATTTAAATATTATCACCGACCGCCCGGAAGGACAGCGACGCGCCGTCTGCACCTCAGGAGATAGAAATCACTAAGAGAAATTCATTAATAATCTGCTATTTCCAGCACATTTTCATAGCACTTCCTGAAGTTTTTTTGGTTAATCATAAAAAAAAACATTAAAAAAATGTTAAAAAAAAAAACAATAAAAAAAAACTCGCCCCGAGGCTGATCCCTGATCCCTGATCCCAGACCAGACAAAGATTTTTATATATTTTATATATTTTTATATATTTTTATATATTTTATATCGTTCTTGGGGTTTCCTGTAATGATGTCAGAAGAATTTTTTTTTTTAATAGTCAGCGGATTTGATCATATTGTTTTATTTTCACCATTTTTTATATCCCCTCCCCCCACGTTACATCGCACCCCATAATTCACCCGGGGAGTCGCACGAGCCGCGTAAAACTATATTAACTTATTCATTTTATGAGTTGGCTAAATGTTTGATGGAGTCTCGGATTAACCTGTCGAGTACCGCGGGGCTGGAGAGCGATTTTTTCAGCCGGAATTCTGTTAAAGGACCCCGTTTCTCCGTTCCCTCGAAGTCATTAAAATCATTAAAACAACCATTTTTTTTATTAAAACCATGTTATCGCATTTGCTTTTCCTTAGTGAAAACTACCTGCCCTTCCCCTTACCGTAAATTAAAATATCCCTTGGCAGGAAAACCCGAAACCTCGTAAAATTTGACCAAATATATAAAGCTGTAGAATTTTTTTTGCGTATTTTTTTTTTTTTGAGGCCGCGCAGGAAATTACAGCAATTTTTCACTTCTTTAACCTAAGCAGTTAGAGGAACGCCTCGTTTGAGTTTTTCTCGCTGGCCGACCAAGCGAAATCGCTTCCCGAGGGTGACTTAAAGCAAGCAGCGGCACAGCGAGGCAGAACGGCCCCATTCGGCCCCCATTCCCTCTAGATTGTAAGCTCACAAGCTCTTTGTACCCAATCGCTCGGTCTTAGTCGGTCGTTTCTAGTTTTGTCAGACCCTTGGTGCTATATAAATAAAATATATCATACAATAATTAAGAAAGGGTAAAAACGTAAACAAAAAGTGCGGTCTTCTGCATGCCTGTCTGGCGCCCAAAGAGTTAATCGCCGGGAAACGAGTAAATAGTTAACGCTTAGAAAAATGCGTGGATCGCTCAGCCTTCTGGAGCGGAAAGAGTTAATCTCTGACAGCTATACGCGCTGCGTGTTCCAGGTGAGTCCGGCCGGGGGCCACAGGGGCCGATTGTATAATTGGATTTAATACTCGGATTTAATACTGAAAGCCGAGTAACGGCTCATTTGGGGGTCGCAAACAGCGCTGGAGACGGGGAGCGCCTTCTGGCAGAATCCAATGGCGCGTCCGGAACCCTGCCGGCCCCTGCGCTGCATGCCAAATATTATATATATCCTTATATTTATCTATACATTATACAGGGGGTCGGTCACTGATTTATCTATACATTATACAGGAGCCAGTCACTGATTTATCTATACATTATACACGGGGCCGGTCACTGATTTATCTATACATTATACAGGAGCCAGTCACTGATTTATCTATACATTATACACGGGGCCGGGTCACTGATTTATCTATACATTATACAGGGGCCGGTCACTGATTTATCTATACATTATACAGGGGCGGTCACTGATTTATCTATACATTATACAGGGGCCGGTCACTGATTTATCTATACATTATACAGGGGGCCGGTCACTGATTTATCCATACATTATACAGGGGCCGGTCACTGATTTATCTATACATTATACAGGGGGCCGGTCACTGATTTATCTATACATTATACAGGGGCCGGTCACTGATTTATCTATACATTATACAGGGGGCCGGTCACTGATTTATCTATACATTATACAGGAGGCCGGTCACTGATTTATCTATACATTATACAGGGGGCCGGTCACTGATTTATCTATACATTATACAGGGGCCGGTCACTGATTTATCTATACATTATACAGGGGGTCGGTCACTGATTTATCTATACATTATACAGGAGCCAGTCACTGATTTATCTATACATTATACAGGGGGCCGGTCACTGATTTATCTATACATTATACACGGGGCCGGGTCACTGATTTATCTATACATTATACAGGGGCCGGTCACTGATTTATCTATACATTATACAGGGGCGGTCACTGATTTATCTATACATTATACAGGGGCCGGTCACTGATTTATCTATACATTATACAGGGGGCCGGTCACTGATTTATCCATACATTATACAGGGGCCGGTCACTGATTTATCTATACATTATACAGGGGGCCGGTCACTGATTTATCTATACATTATACAGGGGCCGGTCACTGATTTATCTATACATTATACAGGGGGCCGGTCACTGATTTATCTATACATTATACAGGAGGCCGGTCACTGATTTATCTATACATTATACAGGGGGCCGGTCACTGATTTATCTATACATTATACAGGGGCCGGTCACTGATTTATCTATACATTATACAGGGGGTCGGTCACTGATTTATCTATACATTATACAGGAGCCAGTCACTGATTTATCTATACATTATACAGGGGGCCGGTCACTGATTTATCTATACATTATACAGGGGGCCGGTCACTGATTTATCTATACATTATACAGGGGGCCGGTCACTGATTTATATATACGTTATACAGGGGGCCGGTCACTGATTTATCTATACATTATACAGGGGCTGGTCACTGATTTATCTATACATTATACAGGGGCCGGTCACTGATTTATCTGTACATTATACAGGGGCCGGTCACTGATTTATCTATACATTATACAGGGGGACGGTCACTGACTTATCTATACATTATACGGGGGGCCGGTCACTGATTTATCTATACATTATACAGGGGCCGGTCACTGATTTATCTATACATTATACAGGGGGCCGGTCACTGATTTATCTATACATTATACAGGGGGCCGGTCACTGATTTAACTATACATTATACAGGAGGACAGTCACTGATTTATCTATACATTATACAGGGGGCCAGTCACTGATTTATCTATACATTATACAGGGGCCGGTCACTGATTTATCTATACATTATACAGGGGGCCGGTCACTGATTTATCTATACATTATACAGGGGCCGGTCACTGATTTATCTATACATTATACAGGGGGCCGGTCACTGATTTATCTATACATTATACAGGGGGCCGGCTCACTGATTTATCTATACATTATACAGGGGCCAGTCACTGATTTATCTATACATTATACAGGGGGCCGGTCACTGATTTATCTATACATTATACAGGGGGCCGGCTCACTGATTTATCTATACATTATACAGGGGCCAGTCACTGATTTATCTATACATTATACAGGGGGCCGGTCACTGATTTATCTATACATTATACAGGGGCCAGTCACTGATTTATCTATACATTATACAGGGGCCGGTCACTGATTTATCTATACATTATACAGGGGCCGGTCGCTGATTTATCTATACATTATACAGGGGCCGGTCGCTGATTTATCTATACATTATACAGGGGGCCGGTCGCTGATTTATCTATACATTATACAGGGGGTCGGTCACTGATTTATCTATACATTATACAGGGGGTCGGTCACTGATTTATCTATACATTATACAGGGGGCCGGTCACTGATTTATCTATACATTATACAGGAGGCCGGTCACTGATTTATCTATACATTATACAGGGGCCGGTCACTGATTTATCTATACATTATACAGGGGCTGGTCACTGATTTATCTATACATTATACAGGGGGCAGGTCACTGATTTATCTATACATTATACAGGGGGCCGGTCACTGATTTATCTATACATTATACAGGGGCCGGTCACTGATTTATCTATACATTATACAGGGGGCCGGTCACTGATTTATCTATACATTATACAGGGGGTCGGTCACTGATTTATCTATACATTATACAGGGGGCCGGTCACTGATTTATCTATACATTATACAGGGGATCGGTCACTGATTTATCTATGCATTATACAGGGGCCGGTCACTGATTTATCTATACATTATACAGGGGCCGGTCACTGATTTATCTATACATTATACAGGGGGCCGGTCACTGATTTATCTATACATTATACAGGGGGCCGGTCACTGATTTATCTATACATTATACAGGGGCCGGTCACTGATTTATCTATACATTATACAGGGTAAAGACCCTGAGTCTTCTTGCCTTCTAGTATATAGAAACATGTTATTTATCATTGGAACCTCGCTAATGATGTCATCACCAGATCTCCTTACTTACGGGAAAGATCATTGGAATCTACAAAGACCCCAAGAGTATCTTTATTTAAAAGACCAAAAAAATAATAATAATTTGCACACGTGCCTAAATATATATAAAAAAACTAAATTAAACAATTTAAAATTCAACAAAAGACAACAGTAAAAAAACATTAAAATGACCACTGCCCAGGGTGATAAACGTAGCGTAAAGAATAAATAAAAGTATCCAGGAAATAAATAAAACAGGATTTATTATTTATCGTTACACAGCGAGGTCGAAAAAAAACACGATCCCTAATAATCCAGAAAATGAGTCTTGGGAGTTTTTTTATTGCACAAAATCTTTTTTTTATTTTTTTTTTATCCTCGTTGTGGTTTTGATCGCAGCACAAAGACGTTACTTTGTTTCATTAAAGCTCCGGGATGATCCCAGTAATTCTCCTACTCATCGCCTATTGCGCAATCCCCTCCGTGCCGCTCTCAAGATGCGGTCAGGACCTCCGGAGAAGGCAGGGAGCCCGCGAGACGCGTCGCCCGCAGACTAAAGAATACGGATCTGTGTCGGGGATTAAATCCCAATCCAATTCGCCCCGGGGGGGGGGGATAAAGGTACTTTGTTTCTTTCAGGTTAGAACAGAAAGGGACGTTATTATCCGAGCCAGATTTACTTTTTATCCCTGATTGTCTTTATTTTGGATGTTCTCCCCGCACCCGGCACGATAAGACTCCCGCAGCGCCGTTGGGTAGATGCAACCCTTTTCACCTCTTAAACTGCTCTGCGCTCTTTCTTTCCTTGGCTCGCGCTTGCTGCCGGTGAAACGTTCTGATTCGTAACGACCCGACGCAAATCTCCAATGTCTGACGTCCCTTTAATTTGCCAAAAATTCTGCATAAAAAAAAATATATATTTTTTTTTTAAAATGTTGCCACCAAGCCGGTTATATTTAGTAATGGCAGACGAAGGGTATTTGTTGGAAGGCCGCGCGTTCTGTTGTATTAAGAGGGTACGGGGTATGTTGGGGGGGGGTCATGCCTTAAATCAAGATACCAAAGAAATTCTAAAACAGACAAAAATGTTAAATGTGATGTAAAATGTCTTGTTATTTTTGTGAAACCTTAAAATGATTTACTGAAGAATTATACACAAAAAACCCTGTTTTTTATGGAATTATGGGCAGTTTTACTAACTACACTATGAAAGCGGTAAAACGTTTCAATGCTGGGTTGCACAACCATTTTTTACAATATTCCTATCATTTTCTATCTGAATCCTCTCTATACGTTTGGGAGTCCCGCCGCTACCCCCCGTAGCCCCCGGCCCCCCCACATCAGCTCCTTTACTCTGCAGGACTCAGCGCATCTCATGCTAAGCAATGCACACAATTTAGTCGATGGGTTCCTAAGGAAGCGCTTCCCAGCTATGGATTGGCTGCTTTAAGCACACGAGTGCCACGAAAATGGAACCATGGAGGGAGGATGGTGCGGAGCAGCTGGGGCTGCAGCTTCTCATAAAGGTAAGTCACTTATATTATTCCTACCTACCGGTTAAAGCATTTATGAAATAATTTTAATGTCGCCTGTTGGGTCCCCTGTGTCCTGCTGCTCAATGGGCTGGTTACGGGGAGCTCTTTGATCCCCCAACCGGCCCATTTACACAATGGAGGCTGTGCCGGCTCAGCAAGGCACCCATAGGCTCCGCTACCCGCCTTTAAGAGACTGGGCACCAGGAGATGACATCATATCCTGCTGCCATGTGCCTTAAAGGAACAGCGCGCCTTTTTAATGCAGGGAAGGCGACATCCGTGGAGGAGGGCGTCTGGGGGTAGGTCGGCTCTATATATATTTCGAAGCCTGCGTCGATACCTCTGATGTTTAACGGGTTTAATACATGGACCTCTTTGGGAGACATTGGATGGAAATAAAACGTTCCTCCAACCCGGTGATGACGGAAATATCCAATATGGAGCAGCTGCTTCGAAGGGTTTAAAGAAAATAAAACTTTGTTACCAATGGGTTTTTTTATTATTTGTTACCAAAATGTTTCCCTTTCTGGAGAGGAATCCTTTCTATGGAGGCGATGAAGAAAGAAACGCGCGAGGCTTCGGAAGCCCCACCAAAAGCCGACCTCCGTCTGAACAGATCCAGATGATTTACAAAAAAAAGAACGAAAAGCAGACTTTCTTATAAATATTAATAATTCATATTGTTTCGTAACGCGTGGAATTCTAAAGCGGACTCAAATCCCCCATCGAGACTTCGACCCCCTGCCTAAAAAAAGACCGCCGAACAAAACTCCTGTCATATCAAACACATAAGACTGATTTATCGGGACAGTTTAGGGGATCAAACGTTATTCACATGGAGATATGGTCGGACCGAACACGTTTTTTTTTCCCTCCCCAAACGGAGGCACATCTGAAGGTTATTAGTAATTCTAGTTTATCCCCAGAGACCTCGAGGTCAATAATTACATTTTAGGCTTCTTAATGTATTATCCGACCCTCTTTTCATCTGCTTCCTGGATATCACCGCAGAAGACTTTAATTCTCCGTTACAAATGTCACCCGGTAACGGAACGGGTTCTTCTAACGCTGTTGAAAAGAGATGCGGGATTAGCTTGAGCTCTGTTATGTGTGGGGATCATGAAAGGGTTAATCCTTACCTATATCTCAGAAGAATCGTATTAAAAGGGGAAACTCCTCCACTGGAACAGCGGAATAACTACAGGGTTCAGGCCGGGCCGGGGCGACCCCTGCGACCACTTGGCATGTATGTTTATATATATATAAATATATATATGTATGCATGTGAGCATGGATGTGTAAGTGTGTGAGCATGGATGTGTAAGTGTATGTGAGATGGAGTGTGTGTTAGTGAGTATGAATAAGTGTGTGTAATTTGTGTAAGTGTGTTTACATATGTGTGCCAGAATGTATGTTACAGGGGGGAGGGGCAAGGGACAAAGAAAGCACAGACAAGCTGTTTGAGGTCAATGATGGCACCGGACAAGCTGAGGTCAAAGATGGCACAGATAAGCTGTTGGGGGGTTAGGATGGCACTGATAAGCTGTTGGGGGGTTGGGATGGCACTGATAAGCTGTTGGGGGGTTGGGATGGCACTGATAAGCTGTTGGGGGGTTAGGATGGCACTGATAAGCTGTTGGGGGGTTAGGATGGCACTGATAAACTGTTGGGGGGTTGGGATGGCACTGATAAGCTGTTGGGGGTTGGGATGGCACTGATAAGCTGTTGGGGGGTTGGGATGGCACTGATAAGCTATTGGGGGGTTAAGATGGCACTGATAAGCTGTTGGGGGGTTGGGATGGCACTGATAAGCTGTTGGGGGGTTAGGATGGCACTGATAAGCTGTTGGGGGGTTGGGATGGCACTGATAAGCTGTTTTGGGTCAAAGGTGGCGCTCACAAGCTGTTTCGGGCAAAAGTGGCACCGTGGGACATGTTGCTTGATGAAGTTGAGGGGACCCAGCGCACTTTTCGCAGCAGGGCCCTGTGCTTTCTACATTGAAAAAAACAACGAATCACCATATGAAGTAAAAGTTATAAAAGTATCATAAAAAAGGAATCTTGCATGTTTTTAAATCATTGTGATAAGATAACTAATAAGTCAAACACGTTCCATTCCACATAATCAAAGAAATGCCCCAAAGCAAACGATAGAACCAAAACATAAAATTTGTAACAGCGACAGTTTTTACACTTTTTTGACTTTTTTTCTTTTCTTATTTTTTTTTTAACCCGCTAAAGAATCCCCCCTTTTATTCATTCAAAAGTAATAAATTCAGTTTAAATCGCGAACCAAAACATATTTCGACCCAGAGGAATATTTAATAATTGCTACCATTTGAGCCTTTATTACCGTGTTTGAAGCCGAAATCCACCTGGTACGCGTTTGTAAAATAAGGTATTTTCTCCCACCGAGGATCCTGACAAAATGATTTAATTCCCTTTGACGTAGCAGTTATTTTTTTTTCTTGAACGCAGTTTTCAGTGTATTTCAGCATATTTATAGCCGCTAATGATTTAAAGGGCAACTGTCGCCACCAGCTGTATTTATTACAGATATACTTACTTTGGTTTAAAGGTTTTGCAGAAAATTAGATTTCTTGCGCAGGATGGAAAAAAAACCCAAGAATTATATAATTTCCAGAATTTTTCATTAAATGGGTTTAATTAGTGCATAGAACTTTATACTTGTAGGATTTGGGACGGTAAGAGATGCCCTTTAATTTTAAACTATATCTAGATATTTATTGTGGGAGAGAATTATGGGAAATTATAATAAATAATAAAAATAATAATAATAAAAATAATCATAATAACAATAATAAAAATAATAATAATAACAATAATAATAATAATAATAATATGGTAAATTCTCGGGTATAAAAGGCACAATTTAACACCCTTTTTAAGAGTCCTGATAAGGGGGGGTGAACATTATACACCCCCTTTTTTTTATTCTGCATTATTGCTCCATGAGAGCGACTGTGCAGGGTTAACCCCTTCAGTGCCACAAACCCCAGTTTAAAAGAGTTAATACCGAGTCACAATGAATGCTTTGCTTCTACGGAGCCCCAGCATTGAAGGGGAAGGGGGGGTTAAAAAAATATATAAAAAATAATTAAAAAAAATAGAAAAAATGTCAATAGCACTGAGCTGGAAGTCAAAGAGAGAAAGAGAGGGGTCACAAGGCAAAAAAAAACCCAAAAAACCCACATTCATTATTAATAAAAAAATAAATATTTGATATTATATGTATTTTTTTTTTTTTTTTTTTTGCATTTTTATTACATAACCAATTACTATCTGATCACGGATTTTAGGTCACTGAGTATCGGATTCACCGTTCAATGTCAGTGGCCTATAAAACTTATCACTTACAAGATTATATTTTTTACATTATTGATTTTAACAGCTTTTAACCTAAAAAATTGCTATCTGGCCAATTGATTCATGACTCTTTAGGTCGCTGATCATCATCCAGCGGCCTCCGGAGGGTTCACATCACACACAGCGACTTCATTTTTTTTCCTACGTAAAGTTTTTAGTACAATATAGTCTATTTCTGAATATATCATCTACTTTATATTAAAAATCTATAAAAATTAGACTAGAATGGAAAGAAACCGGTTTGAACATTGAGAAGAATGACGATTGTGTTATTAGTTCATTGAAATGCAGTAAATGGTAACATCGTAGCAACCAGAAAGAAACTATAATTCAGCTAAAATCCATAAATTACGCCTTAAAAAGTACATTATCGATAACCTCCATGTGTTTAACCAGAGCTTCCTTGGCTCGGAATGTTTGCCCCTGACACACTCGGTTCATTCATTCACATTCTCTAGCCGTACAAAGCGAAGCCAAACTCGGGGATGGAGACTGTTGTGTGACAGATCGGGAATGGGAGTGAGAGCGGGGGGGGTCACTGGGTCGCCAATCTCGGCGTCATTCTGAATGGTAAATCACGGGTGGCGAAACGTATCGGCATGGTGGGGCAGACATGAAGACGAAGCCGCGCTCGACGAGTCCCGACAGACACCGACTCGTTATTGGGGTAAATGGGTAGATTCTCTGGGTTCTTACCCCAGTCTGGGCAGATTCTGGGGTCTCACAGTCTGGAACCGACCCCCTTCATATTTTCCTCTGATTTAATGAAATCTGAGCATCGTGATTGGTGCTTTTCTCCCTGCTTTATCACAGCTGGAATCCCTGCTTGAACACAGGTGACTCCGTACAGAATATCTTTACCTCCTGATAAGCCATGGGTTCCGCAAGGACCGTTATTAGAGCCTAAACTGGAGTCTCTCTGATGGGCTATTCAATGGTTAATAATGGAATAACCCAGAATAAAAAGGGTTAACAGGGTTAGCGCCCCCCCCCCCCGAAGCAGTGACTGGGGGTAATTATATGACAGGCAAATAAAAAAATTAATAAATAAAAAAATAAAGGAGCCTTTCAGCTTTCATCTGCATTAAAGTGCAAACGCTGGCTGCAGAGCCCCTCGTTACTTAGCGTCAGGGGATTTTATTTAAAAAAAAGAATATTTGTTCAATTAACTAAAAAAACGTCAATTTAAAAAGACGAGTAAATTGCTTCCATCTTTACCGACTCGTCTCTTCCCTCCGGCTAATCCTGCGCTTGGTTACAGTAACGAGCTTTCCTTTTCAATATCACAGTCGGCTTTTGTTTTTAATACAAGCCGTTCGCCGGCACATTGGCCCCCATCCGGCCCCCGTCTAGTCACCCGTTTCTCCTGCTGTAAAGACTCCAACCTTAATCAGTCGTTGGTCTCGTCTTAGATTCAGGAGCCGTATGTCTATCCCATGCATGTTTAATACCCTCGCTGTATTACCCTCTACCACCTCTGCTGGGAGGCTGTTCTATTTATCTATTCCTCCTTTGAAATAAACTTCTCTCCTGTCCTTTCTCAAAACTCTTTATGTATTTAAATGCCTCTCACCCATCTCCTCGCTCTCTCTCTCTCTCCCTCTTTCTCTTTTCTCTTTTTTGCCTTATATGGTAGGACCCAAAAATTAATTTCCGTTTGCAAAATACGGAATCAACATTCATTCCGTTCTCTCTAGAGCCGCCTCCATGTTTGATCCTAAATTTGCTTGCATGCGCGGGGGTCCAAGGAAGCAGACATTTAATGCGACTCTCCGACTCTCCGTTACGCCTGCCGCTTTGAGTTACTTAGTTAACGTCACCCAATCCCCAAACCCCCCCCCCCCCGCGGGCTGGATCAGCGCAATAAAGCCAATGATTTATGGGAAAAAGTTAAGTGGAAATCATTCCGCTGATTTATACCGGAGATAAATCATATTAAATACGTGAAGAAATTACCGAGTGAATTATAGGAATTCCCGGGGGAAAGCCCCCCCCCCCCATTTGGAGCTGCTGTAGAGGCACTCGAGATACATCGGGATACATCGGGATACATCGGGATACATCGAGATACATCGGGATACATCGGGATACATCGGGATACATCGAGATACATCGGGATACATCGGCCGGAGTAAATCTATCCGCATGTGGTTAGCATTACGAGGCGCGTTTATTAAGCGTGATGTAAAGCGTGTTCATCGTTCAAATCGGGTTCACAAACCAACTTCATTAAATCACTAATTTAAGTTTTAGCCTCACGTAGCCCCAAAAATGAACGCAAAGAATTGGACTTGATGTTGTTTGCCGACATAACCCGGAGTCGTCCTCCGAACAAAAATCACTTCTTTTTTTTTTAACCATTCAACATAAACCAGGAGACATAGAAGCGCGTGTAATTAAAAGACACATAACGCCATATTAATGTTTTAAATCGATAGATTCCAGGCAAATTTATTAAAATTGATAATAATAAAATAATAATAATAAAAAAATTGTATTTATATGATTTTCACCTTTTAATTTCCTGGTATCTCGCTTCCTACCTCCTGATCACGACCGCCGCCTTAAAAAGACCTTTTTCAAACCTTCATCTCTTTACCTATTCACGTAAAATTTATAAAGGCGTTTCCTGCTGTTTCTATACACATTATCGGGGCTTTTAGGGCCGTAGAACCCTGCGATCCCCTCATACCCAGCAAACATTTCGACCTTCTAATTAGGGGAGGAAAAGGAGGGGGCCGCAGAGATTTTTCGGCACAATGAGGGACTGGGCAAACTAAACAGGGACACTTGGTAGCTATGCAACATTTCTATTGTTACAGATTGCCCTTGGGTGTGGGAAAACTAGTATTTAAGGAAAGGAAGGGGGGATTCAAGGGGCAATTTCCCCCTTTTAAGACTCCAGGCTGGCTTGGCCAACTATATTTCATATGTGTGGACATATAGATGGGGGGGGCTGATAAGACGATCACTCAGCAAATCTATAATACCCAGTAATACCCATTTCTCCCTGTCTAAGGTAATTTAGGCTAATTCGATTAATTATATATTATTATTTTTTTATTATATTATATATATATATTTTTTTTTATATTTTTTATTATATAATATATTTTTTTAAATTTTTTATTATATTTTTTATTATATTAATTTTTTTTTACAGATAGGTAGAATATATTACAAATATTGTCCCATTTTTATTTCAACAATTACTGCATTGTTATATATTATTCGATTAGGTGAGGTCACCAACTCTGGCATTCCTCAGCCATGACTTTCTTATACAGAATATAATGTTCCGCATTTGGGAAGAGCCTTTCCTTCGATAAGCTTGGCTTAAAAAAAAAAGGGTCATGTTTTTCAACGCGCGATGACTTCTTATTATGTAGAATCTTTCAACTTATCCCGAATGACATCATGTTCAATCTCTCCTTACGATATTTAACCAGGAAGACAAACTGTGAACACAAACAAGGATTCCAGCTTTGAAACTGTTTAATGTAACTAATTTCAAGGGTCTCCTCGGTTCACGTCCGCGTCAGCGTTGCATTGAAAGGAAATCGATTTGGGGAAGAAGAAGAAAAAAAAAACAACAAAAAAACACGCAGAGCCTGAGGATGACGGCTGACAGATGAGGAACGGCAGAACAACCTCAACTGTGAAAACCAGAGTAACTTCACATAACAGCTGACAACTTGTTGAAATGAAGTTTGCGGAATATTATTTTAACAAAATGTAATCATGGACAAGATTCCGATTAGAACCGTCTCAGGATTCCATGTATTAGAACTCGCACGGGACAGAGGTACGGCTAGAAAGAATGGCCACAAAGCTTGGTGGGTAGGCAAACATAGACCTGAAGACGTAAGAAGACTAAAAATCCCATAATCCTTTGCGTTCTTTACGATCAGCAATACTCTATAAAATATTCAGTCCACCAAGAGTAAGGTCCATAAACCCCGTTTTAGTTAATTTTATGATGGGTATTGTTTGCCGTATAAAGTACACAGACCCGGAATACCATCCGGAACACCGGAACAGTGTTGGCCAACAGTGCCACACACTACATAAGCATTGCAACCCCTTTGCGACCGATGATTTACCACACACGTCATGAAAAGATGTCCCTAGAGGACCAGTGATGTACCTGGTACGTCATGGGTAAAAATTGGCTCCTGCAGGAGAGATCATGCAGGCTTAACCTCGCGGTTTCCCGCTGGCTGCATCCCAGCAGCCATAAGCAGCTTCATCGACGAAGCCCTAGGTTTCCTCGGTCCTCCACGAGGGGGGCAAGTTAATTACCCCGTTAATATCTGAACATAAGACAAGGAGAAGAACCCAGTAAATAATCCAAACAAATAGGCTTTGATTATTCGATTTTCTTCATTCTTACAAAATCTTCCATGAAATAGTGTCTCTTGACCTACACATTTAGCAGATCTGTTCACACGGGTGCAACAAAAATAACCCCCAAAAATTCTGGGACCTTTAAAAGACCTTCCACTCGTTAACATTGCCCCCTCCTACATGAATCAAATCCGAGATGCTCTATATAAATATTCCGCCGCTCCCTTGTTTTCTCTGAACTTGTTTTTTGTTGTTGCCAAAGGAAATAGAAGGATTGCTAATTCAAAAAAATAATAATTCGAAGGTTCTGTCTTAATGATTGTTGTTGTAACTTCAATGACTTCCCGATCTTTCCGAAGTTCTGCAGAGCGAGGAATTTAACACAGGAGACAATGAGAGAGAACGTCCCGTGTCCCTGACGGTCCCGTCAAACCTTGACTCCTGTTAAAGAGCTCTGTACCTACCTTAATATGTATTAATTCAACCTGGGCTTGGAACTGGTCTTCTGGCTCACCAAGCAACTTGCCGGTGGTCCAGTGGCCGTTTGGACCTCATACTTACTCATACAGGTGCTCCAGTGGTAGATAGGGTCCTGCAGTTTTTGGCTGCTGGCTGGACTGGTGTGTTCATCCAGCCAGTGGCCACAACTACATCATTTGGCTACGGCGGCTGGCCTTAAAGTGACAGGACCACTGCCCGGCCCTGATTAAACCTGCAAAAGAAAAAAGTCTTAACAATGTTTTGCTCCAAAAATTGGCTCTTTCTGTGCATGTCGGACCCCCTCCTCATATAGCATTCCTTGGCATGGCAAATAACTGGCACGGTCAGGCAGAGGGGCAAATTCTGCCACCTAAATTTAGAGGGACCTCTCAGCTATCGTATTCATTAAAGTAATAAGGAAGACTACAATGGCCAGAATTACACACTGCATCAACACGGGCGTACAACGATAGGCTACTGCAAGCGCTCATTCTTCTGGGGGATGTGACATCACGAGGGGGTGGGACTAGCCATCCATAGAGGTGGTGCTAGCCCAGACAGTCTTAAGCGAGAGGGGAAGCGGGCTTGGCCAAATGTCGCCCCCTGTCTGGAGGACGAGGAAAGTGTCCCAGACCTTGGTCTCTCTTCTAAGGAACTACCAGGGCTCTTCTAAGCAGCGGCATAGGGTCCCTGTTGGTCTATGGGGTCCCTGTTGGTCTACTGGAGGAGTGAGACCCATATTCCTCATAAGTTATATGATTACAATGTATCCTAAAACAACTTGTGTTCTATTTCTTAGCTATTCCTGCATATTCATGTAACTCCATAGAACATCTTCATATGTCATTCCCTCGAAGGATGTCTTTCAAACCCTAAACATCTAAAAATAACAGATGGCGCTGAGCTTAGTGACGCTTTTATTAATCTTTTTACCGTATTTGCTCGATTATAAGACGAGGTTTTTTCAGAGCAAATGCTCTGAAACATACCCCTCGTCTTCTAATCGGGGTCGTCTTATAATCAGACCTCAAATAGAGGTCTGATTATGAGACTAAGATCCAGATCCCCCGCACCGCTGCAGGGGACCTGGATCCTTCTGTCTCCCCCCCCCCATTTAACACTCCCCCCCCACCACACACACTTACCGGTGCTTCCAATTTCCTGCTGTATTGCCGGGGCAGCGGGTTGACATCCACGCGATCCGCGTAGACAACTTACGCTGCAGCCGGAAGGAGGTGTGGCTAGCAGCGGGGGTTGTCTGCGTCCATCGCGCAGACCTTCCCCGGCTGTCAGTGATCAGAGTTCTCCGCACCGGCCGGCTGCAGCGTAAGTTGTCTACGCGGATCGCGTGGACGTCAACCTGCTGCCCCGGCAATACAGCAGGAAATTGGAAGCACCGGTAAGTGTGTGTGGGAGGGAGTGTTAAATGGGGGCATAGGGCAGAGTGCTCTATGAAATGCCTTTTAACCCC
Organism: Spea bombifrons; assembly: GCF_027358695.1. NCBI lineage: Eukaryota > Metazoa > Chordata > Amphibia > Anura > Pelobatidae > Spea > Spea bombifrons. The sequence continues at coordinate 139,526,890 of NC_071088.1, read as the reverse complement.
CTGAACGCCACTCTGCCTCCTGAAATGCCAAGGCATTTCTGGAGGCAGAGTGGCACATAGGGGGTCAAAAGGCATACCATGGGGCACAGTGGCATATAGAGGGTTAAAAGGCATATCATTGGCCACAGTGCCATATTGGAGTGGCAAGCCTGGGGGCAGATGTGCGTAACTGGGGGACAGGTTGGAAAATACAAGGAAATAAAAACAAAAAAATATTTTTCTCAATCATAGCTTTTATTAAAAAAAATAGTTTACATGAATTAACATTTACTGGTAAAACTTTTTTCCTATGGGGCCGTCTTATATTCAGGCTTTTTCTTTTTTTCCTAAATTAATATTTTGATTTTGGGGGGTCGTCTTATAATCGAGCAAATACGGTATTACATTTTATTTATGGAGCTTGATGAGATTCCATATTACTATTATTATTATTATTAGGTCCAGTTTAATATTTTTTATATCATTATTTTTCACTTGTATTTAATTTCATTGCATTCAGTTGCTTCCTCCTTAAAATGAATATTGGTGACCGGTCCTATGGGTTAAAAATATGCGTTAACTCCATAATCCACTCGATAGATCCGAGACTAATGTGAAACCACCCTGGGTTCTGGCATTTTCTCAAAAACCCATCGATCTCAGTAACGTTTCGGACTTTCCTGCCACTCAGCGGTCAGGGAGAGGTCGATTTTGCGTCCCAAGATACCCAGCCTTCTATAACAGATTTCCCCTCCTGGAGACTATGAGATGAAACATTTTCCAAGCGAGTGCCGGAGAGGACTTGATGAACCCTTCCTATTGATGATAAAATATTATTTAATTGCGCCATTGACTTCTTTGGTCATTAACTGTGGGCCAATAATAGAGGATAGAAGGGTATGACCTCACAAACGCTCTACTGGGCGAACGGGCAAAAATCCCACCGAAACTCCCCAAAATCTTGTGGAAATCCTTCCCAGAAGAGTGGAAGCCGTTATATCTGCATAGGGGGGATGACTTCATATTAACGTCTATGTATTCAGAATGTGATGTCATCAAAGCCCCTGTTGGTGTAATGGTCAGGTGTCCCAATACTTTTGTCCATATGGGGTATATATACCTCATTTACTCTGTAAGTACAATTTAATATACTTTTATTGAGCAGAAAAAATGAAAATGTATGAATTTGAAAAAAAAGTTTTGTTTAATTTCTCTTAAACCGTCTTAAACCGGAATCCTGTTCCAAAACGCAAATGCATCTTCCTGTCCAAAATGTTGGTTTATATTTACTTTACAATATTTCTCTATTTGCACCGTTTAAATTGAGCTGTAGAGACGCCAAATGTTCTCTTTTATTTTGTTCTCAAATTTTTGGGGGCTTTCACCCTCTGGGACTTCACAAAATAAACCAAAGGGTTGTTTTGTAATTTTTGGAACGAGGTCCTATTTGAAAAAAACCCAAGGAAAACAATTACTGTTTATGCTGAATATGGTTAGATGATGTAATACGCAAGATTTTGGGGCTTAGCCGTTTGACTTTAAGAACAAAAATGTATCTTTATGAAATGTCGACGAGCTCAAACGACTCAGATGGGGAAGACGGCGCTGATCCTGGAAGCTTACGATTTGAAAAGCCTTCACAGTCCCAGCCTCAAAGTTTGTGATAAAAAATATATATTTTTTAATGTTCCCTATTTTTTATATTTTATATTAATCATTCTAAAGGATGGACGATACAATAGAAAAAATGTATTAAAAAATCCCTATTTGTCCTTGAAAAAAGGAAAACTTTGGCTAAATAACATAAAGAGGGTCATCTTAGTTGACATCATACACCTTCCTGACGGCGAATATACTGCTGCGTGATTGGTTGTCGGTATGTTGGGGGTGGGGTGTCCCCAGGGGATAATTGGCACCCTATTGGCGACCTTGCCCAGTGCCATTTTTGAAAGCAAGCTAGCATCAGGTGCGGAGCTTGGTTGCGGCCTAAAAGCAAGGATCTGGAGGCCATCTTTGCTGCTCTCAGGGCCACTCATGGGCTCAGAGTGACATCTACTAACACTACTGTTCAAAACTTTGGGGTCACTTTCCAAGGAAAAGCCAATTTGGCCTTGCTTATTCCCAGCAAGTATTCCTACCTCTTAGAAAAGGGGAGGTCGGAAATACTCCCAAATCACAGGACTGTCCCGGGGGAAAAAACGGGACAGTGGGCAACTATGGGTGTGCTACTGGATTTTCTGAAAGGAACATTAGTATCTGTTCTCGGGAGGTAAAGATATTCTGAATGAAGTCACCTGGATTCAAGCAGGGATTTCAGCTGTGATATAAGGAGAGCACCGATCAGGATGCTCGGATATCATTAAATCAGAGGAGAATATGAAGGAGTCGGATCCAGAACGTGAGACCTGGAATCTGCCCCTTCACCCCGAGATCCTGAGACTGGGTTAAAAACCTTGAGAATCTGCCCCATTCACCCCGAGACTGGGGTGAAAACCCTGAGACTCGGGTATATGGCAAAGCATGTGATGTCTGACCTCGTCGACAAATGTCTCTGCCGGGGGATTAGGACCGAATAGGATATTCTATTGGTTTATCGCCAATGCCGCATGCTAAGGACTTATTTGCAAGATTATCATTTCAAAACTCAATTCAAATGCGTAAATAAAACCGTACTTCAGTAAAAAAAACATTACATTTATAACAACTATTGTCTGGGATTAAAGCCATTTTTTATTAAACAATGAAAAAAAGCAAAGCAATTTGTTATGTGATGCACTGCTTGTCCCGTTCACTTATTGTACAGCTCTGCAGAATACGGTGGCGCTAAATAAATCAATAAATATGGTAGTAATAATAATGCTACACTTTTTTTTTACAAAAATAACTCATTCCTATTATTGATGTTAATATAGTGAATTTTGGCTGTTTGCCTGAAACAGTCTCTGGCTTTACAAGCTGGGAATGTTTAGCAAAAGCCCTTTCTTTGCTCTTCTAATAAATAAATATCATTATATTGTCTTAAAGACGCCCCGAGACATTCTAATCCGTAGAAGTGGCCATAGTGCATTCACCGCTTTCAATGAATTTAATGCGCGTGTGACGGCGGCCTGGAAAAAAAAGATGGAACGAGGCATTCAGTGGGTGATCTTCATGGATAAATGGCTGTTGTTCTAGAATTTACAAAAGTCAACTCCTCCTTCCAACCTTCTGATCTTAAAAACTAATTCGCAAAGATTAGTTACAAGAATAACAAACTTCTGCTGGGTTAAGCCGCGATTCCCCCATTCCATTCCGCTCCTTTGTCTTTCATGAATAACGATAAAGTCAAGTATGTCTTCTTGGCAAGGCTTTGGGTTACCGCGCAGTTATTAGGCTGACATAATAATTTTTTGGATAGCTGCTCACGGAGACACCAAACTATCATTAATCTCACTTATGCTAACAAACCGTAGCCAGGCCAAGTTGTTCTGTGCCGTGTGTGGGAGCCACTGGCCGAGATCCTAATTGCCTGTTTTTAAAAGGTCCGTTGGAGATTGATACAACGAAGAGAATTTAATGAATGTTGATTCCATATTTTGGGAACAGAAATGAATATTTAAGTCCTGAATTGCGCAATAAGAACTATTTTCAAAATAAATAAGTAAATATGAAAATTTCAACATTCAGCCCAACTAGTCTGCCCATTTTTTTTAAACCTTATTTGATCCTTGGCCTTGCAGGATAAATTACAGTTCTGCAGAATATGAGGGATCTCAATATGTGAATATAACGATAGGAGTTATACTGTACCACCTTCAGTGTCTGAATGCGGGATCTCAATATATGAATATAATGATAGGAGTTATACTGTACCACCTTCAGTGTCTGGATGCGGGATCTCAATATGTGAATATAATGATAGGAGTTACAGTGTACTGTCTGAATGCACAATCTCAATATGTGAATATAATGATAGGAGTTACACTGTACTGCCCTCAGTGTCTGGATGCGGGATCTCAATATGTGAATATAATGATAGGAGTTACACTGTACTGCCCTCAGTGTGTGGATGCGGGATCTCAATATGTGAATATAATGATAGGAGTTATACCGTAATGCCCTCAGTGTCTGGCATTACAGATAACATTTGTGAATATAATCATAGGAGTTACACTGTACCACCCTCAGTGTCTGGATGCAGGATCTCATTATGTCAGGCTTGGAAGGGAGAACCGAAAGAGGGAATGGGAGAGAGAAAATTACATAAAAAAAGGAATTTAATGAAGTGCAGGAGGGAGGTTCATTTCAAAGGAGGAGAAATGTTAGAAGAAGAGACCGTAATCTAACACTAGAGGGTCAGAGACTTAGATGGAATGGAAGGAAATTTTACTTTACTAAGAGGGTGGTAGATAAGACGAACAGCCTCCCAGCAGAAGTCATAGAGGCTCATACAGTGGGGGGTTTAAACGTGCATGGGACAGACATACGGCTCCTGAATCTAACTTGAGACCAACAACTGATTTAGATTTAAGTTATTACACCAGGAAAAACTCGCAGACTAGATGGGCCGGATGGGGCCGATCTGCCAGCAAATTGTAGATGTCTATGTTAGCAGGGATTCCCATTGTATTAAAGTCCAGAGAAACACACTTTTCAAAGACCATCTGCCACAAACAGAAAGTAATTTAGGGAATTATCCATGGACACCGTGGTAACTGATAGCTGAAGAGCGTTCCTGTCCTCCGTGTCACCTTCTCCGGGTGAGAGTGGTATCCGCTGATAACATTTCACCGAGGTTCCTGCTGTGAGACAATCTAAAAAGTATGTGACCTTCAATATTCAGGAGTTTCTTTCACAAATACTTTGCTTCTAGTTTTAATCCCAGATACTAGAGAAAGGTTAGAAGGTCAACCAGGCAATTTAGCCGGCTATCAGAAACTTGGCAACTTTAGAAACATTTATCAGCCTTAATTATCAAACTCGGTACTTCAGTGGTGACTGCTGGCCGATACTCGAGTGGGAAGTATTAGGAGGCCTAAGTAGCACTTCTCCGCTGTAGGGTAAGATTGACGTTTTTCCTGCTCATGTCGCTTTTTCCCTCTCCCCCCCGGGGGACACTTTATCTCGTTGCTCACTCATCAGAAGAGGTCAGGACGGACCTACAGCTCAATTGATAATGGCCTTCACTGAGTCTTGACAACTTAAGCTGTCACATGGCTGTCCCGTGAAAAGCGCCGTTTATGGGCCTGTTCTATTTTTTCTATACCGTTAAAATGCACAGATTAGTAACGCAGCCGATTAGGGCCGTGGCGTTTCCCTCCCTGGAATAATATTTTCCAAAATAAACACATACATTTCCAAATTTTTTTAATTTCACAAATTCATTTCATTTTACCTCTCCCTGCTGGCTATAAAATAGAATTTTAATGTGTTCAGGCCATTTTGTTTGATTTTTTGTTTGTTTGTTTTTGTTTTCATTCATGTCGACAATAAAGGGTTTGCTGTACGGTAATTATTAATAGAGAAGCCACTATTCTGAAGAAGGGAAGACCGCTAGGGGTACAATTAAAATTCTGGAAAACTGATTTGATTTTAGGTTCCCCAGAAATTTGTACAAATGTATCCATTTGTTAGTTAATCCTCCCCTCACAGTGACCTACGGGGGTTATAAATTGCAGAAGAGCCTTAGAGGGGTAAAAAGCGGTGCAGTTCCACTTGTTCAGCTCCATGTTAAGCAATATAGCTATGAAAGACGAGTGAATGGAGTGAAGAGAAGATTAAGGTAAGAAAGGAGAGATGAGACAAGAAGAAATTAAAAGGAACAGGGAATTAGAAATGAGATAAGAGAGAAAAAAGAAAAGATAGAAGGTGAAAGAAACAGAGAAGAGGGAGACACGAGAAGAAAAACTGGAAATGGAAGAGAAAGGAGAGAAGAGGAAAATGGACAAGAGGGAAAAGGGAGATGAGACCAAGGAGAAATGATGAGATGGAAGGGGGCAAGAAGGAAAAGAGAAGAGAAAGAAGGAAGAAGAAAGAGAAGAGAAAAATGAGGGCGATGAGTTAGATGAGATAAAAGAAGGGAAGAATTATAAAATAGAAGAAATTGAAAGGAGAGGAGAGAAAAGTGAGATACACCCTCACTCTAACACACAGACACTTACTCTAACACACTCACTCACACTGACACCTAGACTGACGCATACCCTCCACACTTACAGCTCCTCCATCCTCACTTACCAGTCTGTCTTCAGGAGAGTGCCAGCTACTCTGTAACTCGACGTTACACGACGTTACTATCGGGTAATTTAATAACGTTATTTTATTTACAATGAAATTAATGACCATTTAATGACATTAAATAATAGTATGGTTTTCAATGCTAGATCTAATTTTCGTGTGATTCGTGAATTAGTAAAAAAACAGCAAGTATTAAAATAGTCCTATATTATACCATAGTCTACAAGGAAGCATTGATATATTTCTCCTACCCCCATGTCAATATACTGCACATTTATTTATTATACTGTATTTTTTGCATTTTTGCAAATAAATGAAATCATCAAAATGCGTCTTAAAGAGAAAAAAAAAAATAACCACTAACCACTTATTCTGAATCTGATGTTTCTATATGAAACTATTTCTCACCTGGGGCCAACGGCCAATAAGAGTATTGAGTGAACGCTCTGAGTATCCAGCGATGAGCTTTTTTTTTTTTTTTTTTTTTTTTTTTTTAAATTTTGGAGCAGAAATGAAAGAAATCTTTTGACTGCGTTTTGGCCCAAAACGCGAAAGAATGCACAAGTAAAAATAGTAAAGAAGCGTGTGTTTATTGTGAAATAAACAGCCCCGATGATCGCTCGATGTAATCCAGTCCAGACCTGTCTGCCTCTCCGGTTTAGTTTATTATTTCTGCTTCTGATGGTGTAACCTCCAAGCTGTTGGTTTATCACGGATTCATTAACCGGCGTTACGTTTTCTATGTAGTTAGAGAGCCGCTTGTCAGATGTGCTGATACAAATATATATATATTTTGTACACAGTAGAAAGACATGTTTATTATAAGAATTAAACCCAAAAGTGTAGAAGTAGCTGCATTCAAAAGAAATGTGCTTAAACTATTTTAACTGTAAGACGTTTGGCTTTTGGGTAATAAAATAAGCCCAGGGGGGGATATCAGATCTTACCCCTACCCCCAGTTTATGAAGATGTCCCACTCTCTACCATTCCTACACTAGGGCTAGGGTAGTATTTTAGAAATCAAATTAAAAAAATTAAAGTCCACAGTGGGGGTCCAAAATATTCACCATCCTGGTCCAGGTTACAAGGGTGCAACCTGTACAAATCCAATCAGCAACGGTCAACGAGAGCCTCAAGTCTTCATTCCCCAGTGAAAAGGGTCGTCAAAAAAAAAAAAATATTAAAAATGGTCAAAGCAAAAAAAAAGGGGGCAAAAAATTTAATCGGTTCCATTAAGTGCCCAGCGGCAGCACCATGTAAAATCACCTCCGATTAGCTCTTGTGCGCCGGCTGCCTTAAGAGGTTGAGAGATTAAGAGGCTTGAATGGAATCCATGACTGTTGTAGCCTCGATCTTCCAGGCTAGGCTTAACCCCCCCATTAACCCCAATAATGACCCCGCACACCATAATAATGGATGAGAAAAGGCCGCAGCCAATTTTATTTATTAGAGTCATTGTCACGCCAAAAACCTGAAACAATAAACATCAGACAATGACTCCAATGACTCTCCGATGACACGGATGCCCCCACCCTGACCTGAGGATCCCAGCACTGACAGCCAAGAACCTCTCACCAGATGTTACCAACCATTCACTTACCACCACATTAACCCCCTGGATACCGGGCAAGCTGCTGCCCCACACAGGGCCGGCCGAAGACTTAACGCCGCCTGGGGCGAAGTTTAAAACGCTGCCCGCCCATCGACGCCGGGGGGGGGGGCGGCATTTTAAACTTCGCCGACGCCATAATCTACGATCCCCCCCGGTACTTACCTTTAAACAGTCCTGCGGCGAGTCTCCCTGCTCTGCCACGGTGCCGGCTTGTAATGCTGAGCGCCGGAAATTGACGTCACTTCCGGCGCTCTGCATTACAAGCCGGCACCGAGACCGAACAGGGAGACTCGCCGCAGAGGAGAGAGAGAGAGGGGCGCCGAGCGGGTAAGCGAAAACCACTCGGTGCCCCTCTCTCTCTCCTCCGCTTCAAAAAAAAAAACAAAAAAAAAGCGCTTGGGACGCGCAACCAGGTAAGCTAACCACAAGAATGGTTCCTGAGCCCGGGAAAGCAGCCACTTATATAATCTTCCCCCAACTCCACCCCCGAAATTCCCGCCAAAAAGCCTACCCCTCCTCCGCACAACAGTCAAGGCCCACTATAGCCCATGCTGCCCCCCTCCCGTGGGCATCAAGAACATGAATGGGGTATAATACTAAATTATGTATAACTTTGCTGAAATTGTCTCTCCTTTGTGCCATCGCTAGGTGGTTGGCTGCTCATAACAGTGGGGGGGGGGCAGTGGTAGCTTCACTTAGGGGTGGGGTTGGACCTTTTCATCGTTAAAGGGGTAGGGAGTGGGAGGAGACTAGGCAGGGAGTAGGTGGTACATGGGCGGGGATTGGCCAGGAGCAAACATCATCCCCCTGATTGAAATTAGTCCATGAATTCTTCAGGGGAAACAGACCAATGTGGCATCATTATATAAATGAATCGTTCTCCAGTGCTGCGGTTAATTTGCATATGGTGCCGCACGGTGATGTCATAGGGGGCCATGCAACCAAATCCAATTATTCTTAAATTACACAAATGCTTGCAATCCTGTTAGCACATTGTACTCAGATCAATTTATACGGCGGATGTTTTTTAATAGACCGAGCGGAGTTTCTTTCACTCTTTTAATGTTACGAGCGGTTTTACTGCAAAGCCGATTTCCATCTTATTTTATATTTTTTTTTTACTACAAAAACACTTCCATTGGAAAAGTGCATTAAACCCGGCGATATACGGCGAGTTAACTCGCATCTCCTGACCCGCTGTGCTGTTCCGTGTATCGAACGTCTAATAAGTCACGCGCAGCTGTCTGCAAAAGGCTTTGCGGCTTCAGAAAATGTGAAAATGAAGAATACCGGGGTCTTTTTAATGACTTATTCTATGGAAATCAGATCTTTCGGCCAATTCCATATCACCTGCCATTCGTCAACTTATATCATGAAGCAGCCAAGAATATTTTTTTTATTTTAGAAACAGAACAGCCATCCAATCGGTCGTCTCCGTTCCGGGAATGTGAGTTTAGACGCGGCTCCGTTGGGTATTCCGCCGATTCCCTTCGTGCTTGTTGGAAATATCCGTAATTTTCCCGATCTCCAGCGGCACCTCGTTACCTGCGTCTCCCGTCCAGCTTTGTTCTAACTTCTGATTCTGTTCCTAGAACCGGCACACTTCATTACCGGGATACTCAAGACGTCCGCTGCTTCTACCCGTTCCTAAATCCACCCCCCCTCCTGAAATATAATTATTCAAAAAATCCAAGAAAATGTATCAGGTACCCAAAAAATGGGTCTACAGATCTGATTTCTTTTTTTATTGTCTACACATGAAGCTCATGGCAACGGTGGCGCCACGAGGCATCAATAAGGTTGGAATGATATGACGTCTGCGATACGTTGGGTCTCTGCCAATCGATACCATTGATTAGTTGGTATAATCATTGATAAGGAAGCGAGGATTTAGCGGGAAGCACGTGGATCTCTCAGCACCCGGTGGAGGTTTTTGTTCTATCCGGTGCTCCTTATTCAATATACAATACAAATATTTACTGACATTCATGGACCAAGACGCGTCTTCTCGGGGTGAACCAAAGTACGCGGAATCCCCCAAACTCTCCTGCGCTATAGGCTGGGAAGAAGTTAAGCGTCTGTTCTACTGCGATATAAAACCAAGGGGGCAGCCATTCGACGTTCTGTTCTTGGGATATAAAGGTTGAGTATCCTGAAACGCATTTATGCTAAATAAATAACTCAGGAAAATCTATCCTTTCTCCTGTTTCAAGAAGTCTACTTAGAAGAAGAAGAATGTATTTTATTGACACATTATCAGACTTTATAGGGCTATAGAAACCCTGTGATGCCCTCATACCCCGCAAACATTCTGAGCTCGTAGAAAATGGGACATCTGGGGAGGAAAGAAGGCCGTGGGGAGGAAAGAGGGACACAGGGATTTAGAGTACAAAATGGGGATGGACAAAGTAAACATTGACACTTAGGGGTTTAGAACCCTGCGATGCCCTCATATGCAGCAAGCTCCTAGAAAAGAGGGGCATCAGGGGAGGAAAGGGAGGTATCACGAGAGGAAAGAGGGCCATGGGGAGGAAAGAGGGGCATCAGGGGAGGATAGAGAGGTATCACGAGAGGAAAGAGGGCCATGGGGAGGAAAGAGGGGCATCAGAGGAGGAAAGAGAGGTATCACAAGAGGAAAGAGGGCCATGGGAAGGAAAGAGGGACCAAACATTATATATATATATATATATATATTGCATAGAAGGTACTCAAAATGAAATGAGTTTGGGATTTGTTCAGAAGGAAAGAGGAAATTATAAATTGCACCACTTGGAAACCTGGAGACCTTTATCCCAAGCAATACGGCAATAAAAAGCACAGTATGAATGCAAACTGACGTCAGCTCAGTGCGAATACGTTTCTATGGCAACAGCATGGTTATAGGGCTCCGCAGAGGGCTTTAACTGTAGTTATTTCTACATCAATGAGGAAGAAGCTTCTTCCCAGGGCTCAGAATAGGAATGACACAATCTGAAAAGTAGATTGTTTTTACATTGTTATTCATCGTACACCGACATCATGTTTAAGTCTTTGTATTTAGAATGTGATGTCATCAAAGTCCCTGTTGATGTAATGGTCCAGCGTCCCAATACTTTTGTCCATATAGTGTATTGTTCCTTGTCTGGATACTTGTAGGACTCCTGTTAGGTCCACGGTGCGCTCAACCCTCAACCAGACAGCCAGACCCCATCACAAATCAGCATTACAATCGTACACAAGCCAGTGCCTTTACGTGAATACGAGCGCAGAACATTTCCATGATAAATTCGCTGTTCCCGCAGAACTTGCTGACTTGCAGTCTCTGCCCAGCAGGTATAAACACACAACGCTGGAACAGCTTAACGTCCAACCTCTCTTTCCAGAATTTGGAAGAAACATATTGAAAATATAATATTTTTTTTTATTCTGGTTCATTTTGACTGATGATCAAGAATAGTCTACATCTGAGTTTCTGCCATTGTTGGTGTCTGAATGTTTTGAGTGCCGGAGGATCGGGAGACCCAACCCCCCCCCCCCATGTAGTTTATACATTGGCAAAGAAATACAAAAAATACCAGCATTTAATTTTCACTATTATTCTTTCATATATACCCAACCAAAAAGGTAAAAGTAACTAAAACTAAATAATTTTCATAAATGTCCCCCTCTTAGTAAATGTATCTTATATATACATACAGTATGTAGCGGTACAAAAGTGAAGATTGCATATGAAGCCAATGAAAGTAATAATAAATGACAGTACTCAATATATGTCAGGGTACACACGTATAAGAAGGGGTTAAATCCATAATTATGCCAAAGAAACAAAGTGTATGTAGAAAATACAGCTTTCCACAAGTAAGCACTCTCTTTGGACCTCTTTTGTACCTGCTTTTGAGGGCTACAACTCCCATCACCCTTATTATCCTGGGTGAGGGTGATGGGAATTATAGTCCATAGAAGCGCGTTGGCTCTCTTTTTAAATTAAATTCCCATCTATTTTTTGTTCTACAATTTTATTTTGTCATTTCGTTTATTGGGGAAGAGGGACGTTTTTAGAGTAGATGAGCGCCTATGAGGTCACAATCAACGGTCCTTGCATGTTAGCAGGGATTTTTTCCCCCAGAATGCAGGCCACCTGATGTCACAAAAGATCATTTCATTTATTCATTTGTTTATCAATTTTTTTTTTTTTTTTTTACTGTAGATATTAACAATGGGAGCAAGCAACCATATTAGGCTGCCTGCTCCTTGCACCAATCACTGCCTTAAGGCAGCGGTAGCTTAGCAGAACAGCCTCCCAGCAGAAGTGGTAGAGAGGGTAATACAGTGAGGGTATTAAACATGCGCAGGATAGACATACGGCTCCTGAATCTAAGACGAGACCGACGACTGATTAAGGTTTGAGTCTTTACAGCAGGAGAAACGGTCGACTAGACGGGGGCCGGATTGGGCCGATCTCTAATCAGAGAATTTGTTGTAAATTAGATTGGGGTAGAAATTAGCATTCTACTCTCTATAAGGGTAAGTCCGTCCGTTAATCTTATAGTGCGATTCACAGAGGGACCCCAGCAGAAAATATCTGGAATTCTTGTTCCAGCCCCAGCCGTCCGGAATGATCTATTATCGTTTCCGTGACAAGCTTCGCTTTAAATTTATGTGCCGTGCAGGAGGACGTAGAATTGAAACCACGTTTCCCTTCCTTTCTGGACCGATTGTGTTTTATTGACTTCAAGCTGTGAGACCGAGAGAAACTGAGTGACAAAAAGAATTAGGAGTCGGTGTGAGAGGAAATTGCTTTTTAGGAATCCGTCCTGCTGTCCTAAATGTAGATTTTTTTTATATTATTTTGGAGAGATGCCGAAAAAAAGGCCCCAAAGCGATTCCGTGTCTGCAGGTTCTGGCAGCAGAGGGGCAATATAAGTTTTATTAATAATACCCTGTTAACTACCCGTGGATAAAGACACTTTGAAGCCATACACCTACATAATCCGCATCGTCACGTTTTATCCTCGCCGTCCAGATGCGTTTCATTAATTAAGAACCCGTTAACCATTAATAGGCAAAACGTTTGGAATTTAAAAAAATAATGTATTTTTCAAAATGTTTTATTATTATTTATTATTATTATTATTACTAATATAGCGCCAACAATTTCATCACAGTCTCTTACATTCTATATGTTCATTCTTACTCTCTCCTTCCCGGATGTCCCTCTCTTTCCCCCTGATGCCCCTCTCCCCCCCGATACCCCTCTCTCCTCCCCCAATGCCCCTCTCTCCTCCCCTGATGCCCCTCTCTCCTCCCCTGATGCCCCCTCTCTCCCCCTGATGCCCCTCTCTCCTTCTCTGATGCCCCTCTTTTCTAGGAGGTCAGAATGTTTGCTGGGTATGAGGGGATCGCAGGGTTCTACAGCCCTAAAAGCCCCGATAATGTGTATAGAAACAGCAGGAAACGGCTTATACATTAAACGGGGTAAATAAACCCCATTATTCTTCTTCTAAATGCCCCACTCAGTTACACAAATACCTACAGATCAGACACAAAGTCACATAAAAAGTTTGGGGAAAGCCCCGCCCACAGTCACGCCTCTAACCACATCCCTTAAAACATCTCTCCGACCACTTGAAATATTGGAAGGTCTACGGCAACACCAATGATAGATATGCCGCTGAAAAAAATGATCAGATAGGCTGGCTTTGCCACAGGGTGCCACCGATCTCAGTTTCTCTGAAGTCAATGTTCCAACTAAATATCACAAGCAGAGCCATGGCAACAGGGGCGCCTGCCCGGGACTTAAATTAAAACATCGGGGGGGGGGTTAACTTTATTTAACATCCTCCATCCTCCACGGACGCCTCCCGCTCCCACCGCAGGACTCCGGCAACAAGGTAAGTAAGGATAGGGAGAGGGGGTAGATAGTGAGAAGGGGCAGGGGGTAGATAGTGAGAAGGGGCAGAGGGGGGAAGGCAGTGAGAAGGGGCAGAGGGGGGAGATTTTTTCCTTTCTTTTTTTGGGGGATGGGGGCGCCAGAGGAGTAGTCCACACAGGGCGCCAGAACACTGAAGGCCGGCTCTGATCACAAGCTATAGGTAATTAATAGTTAGAATTAATTTAGCTGCGTTAAAAGCTGTAACCCTTTAAATAAATTGCAACAGGGCTGTCTGGTTAAAATGAAACTCAATTTACTAACGTCTGTTTTGGATAATGGTTAATTTTGAGCAGATTTCTAGCTTTATATATATAAATATATATAATATATATGTAAAATATTGCATACTTTACTGAGAGGGTCATAGAAAAGTGAAACAGCCTCCCAGCAGAAGTGGTAGAGGTGGTAGTGACTCTAAGACGAGCCCAACGACTGATTAAGGTTTGAGTCTTTACAGCAGGAGAACCGGGCGACTAGACGGGGGCCGAATGGGGCCGAACTGCTGGCAGGTTCTGGTTTTCTATAATGAACAACTGTTCCAAGTCTTCTGAAATACCATCATTACATACAATACACCGCAGCGATACGGTAGCCAATACTGTTTGGTTTCTTTAGAATCAGACTTTGTTTCATCATTTATTTTTCGGATTGAATTCTTGTAAAATCTGTCAATTCCAATACGGGAGGAAAGCTGAAAACGTTTATATGAAACAGGGAGGCGACCACATCTTAGAAATGGATTCCTGGGGTGTTTTTATTAAATTCCATGTGAGTCAACCCGTCAGTAACAGAACCATAAAACAAGCACATATTGGACACCCTTATTGGAAACGTGTGAGCTTATTGTCTGCAGATCTCCATGTGCATTGTCATTTTTAGGATATAATCTAATATCCTGTTTTCTAGAATACCGGTGAGATATGCGAGAAAGATACATAATATGTTCATTTTAACCGTTTGTGTTCACGTGGCGAGTACAATACACTATACACTATAACCAACACATACACTATAACCAACACATACACTATAACCAACATATACACTATAACCAACACATACACTATAACCAACATATACACTATAACCAACATATACACTATAACCAACATATACACTATAACCAACATATACACTATAACCAACACATACACTATAACCAACATATACACTATAACCAACATATACACTATAACCAACATATACACTATAACCAACATATACACTATAACCAACATATACACTATAACCAACATATATACTATAACCAACATATACACTATAACCAACATATACACTATAACCAACATATACACTATAACCAACATATATACTATAACCAACATATACACTATAACCAACATATACACTATAACCAACATATACACTATAACCAACATATACACTATAACCAACATATACACCATAACCAACATATACACTATAACCAACATATACACTATAACCAACACATACACTATAACCAACACATACACTATAACCAACATATACACTATAACCAACATATACACTATAACCAACATATACACTATAACCAACATATGCACTATAACCAACATATATACTATAACCAACATATACACTATAACCAACATATACACTATAACCAACATATACACCATAACCAACATATACACTATAACCAACATATACACTATAACCAACATATATACTATAACCAACATATACACCAGGGGCGTCCAAGTTTTTTCTGCAGTGGGCCACATCATCAGAATTGTATACGTGCGAGGGCCGCACTCATTTTTCACTGTGAGAAAATATGGCCTTTAATAAAATATGCAGATTAAAATAAATTAAATGACACAAAACCTTTACTTTTCCTCTCACTGATTTCTGGGCCTAGAAAGTAGTTTTGTGACTACAGGATTCTGTATAAGTAAAAATAAAATAGTTCTATTTATTTTAGCGATGCACCAAAATGAAAATTCTGGACCAAAACCGAAAATTCAGGGTTCACTTAGCCAAAACTGAAAATGACCCCCCACACACTTTTAATAAAAATAAGTCACACACCAAAATTGTACAAAAAATTATATATTATGATTGTTAACAGCAATCTCAGGCATACCCAGATTCCAGCATGTACTGGTTGGCTGGGCATTGTACCGTTATTTTTGGTCCAATTTTAGTGTGTAACCATGCTTTTATTAAAAGTAACACACCACAATTGGACAAAAAAAATCAACAATATGACTTGGCATGATAGGAGTGTGATTGCTAACAGCAAACACACTCTTTTTATACCCAGGCAACCAGTAAATGCTGGAACCTAGGCATGATGGGACTGTGATTGCTGTAAACAGATTGCTGTTAGCTGTTAGCAATCACACTCCTATCATCCCAAGTCAGCCAATACATGCTGGTACAGGGTGGCTGTAAGTGCAAACCCCATACTGCTGGCAGCATCACTACACAAGGGGGCAGCTAGCCAGGTTTCAGCATGTACTGGCTGACTTGGCATGATAGGAGTGTGATTGCTAACAGCAAACACACTCTTTTTATACCCAGGCAACCAGTAAATGCTGGAACCTAGGCATGATGGGACTGTGATTGCTGTTAGCAGATTGCTGTTAGCTGTTAGCAACCACACTCCTATCATCCCAAGTCAGCCAGTACATGCTGGTACAGGGTGGCTGTAAGTGCATGGCAGCATCAATACACAAGGGGGCAGCTAGCCAGGTTTCAGCATGTACTGGCTGACTTGGCATGATAGGAGTAGGATTGTTAACAGCAATCACAGTCCCATAATGCCAAGGTTCCAGCACTTACACATCCATGCTATCACACACACAAATCCATTCATTCACAGATTCATTCCCTCAATCAGGCACACTCATTCAAACACACTCCCCCACCCCCTTACCTGCACTACAGCTCTCTCAAAGCCGATCACTGACTTCAGCAGGGGGCGCGGCCTCCCTCGTTCTCCCCACAGAGGAGGCAGGACTGAAGCAGAGAATAGACCCTCCCACAAGTAAGTAGCAGGGCTCTTGCGATCCTGGCTGCTGATCTCACGCGGGCCGCACCTCGAGGTCCCGCGGGCCGCATTTGGCCCGCGGGCCGCATGTTGGACGCCCCTGATATACACTATAACCAACATATACACTATAACCAACATATATACTATAACCAACATATACACTATAACCAACATATACACCATAACCAACATATACACTATAACCAACATATACACTATAACCAACATATACACTATAACCAACATATACACTATAACCAACATATATACTATAACCAACATATACACTAAAACCAACATATATACTATAACCAACATATACACTATAACCAACATATACACTATAACCAACATATACACTATAACCAACATATACACCATAACCAACATATACACTATAACCAACATATACACTATAACCAACATATACACTATAACCAACATATACACTATAACAAACATATACAAAATAAACAACATATACACTATAACCAACATATACACTATAACCAACATATACACTATAACCAACATATACACTATAACCAACATATGCACTATAACCAACATATACACTATAACCAAAATATACACTATAACCAACATATATACTATAACCAACATATACACTATAACCAACATATACACTATAACCAACATATATACTATAACCAACATATACACTATAACCAACATATATACTATAACCAACATATACACTATAACCAACATATACACTATAACCAACATATGCACTATAACCAACATATGCACTATAACCAACATATACACTATAACCAACATATATACTATAACCAACATATGCACTATAACCACCATATGCACTATAACCAACATATGCACTATAACCAACATATGCACTATAACCAACATATGCACTATAACCAACATATACACTATAACCAACATATACACTATAACCAACATATATACTATAACCAACATATACACTATAACCAACATATACACCATAACCAACAAATACACTATAACCAACATATACACTATAACCAACATATACACCATAACCAACAAATACACCATAACCAACATATATACTGTAACCAACATATACACTGTAACCAACATATGCACTGTAACCAAAATATACACTATAACCAGCATATACACTATAACCAACATATATACTATAACCAACATATGCACTATAACCAACATATACACTATAACCAACATATACACTATAACCAACATATACACTATAACCAACATATACACTATAACCAACATATACACTATAACCAACATATATACTATAACCAACATATACACTATAACCAACATATACACTATAACCAACATATACACTATAACCAACATATGCACTATAACCAACATATACACTATAACCAACATATATACTATAACCAACATATACACTATAACCAACATATACACTATAACCAACATATACACTATAACCAACATATATACTATAACCAACATATACACCATAACCAACAAATACACTATAACCAAAATATACACTATAACCAACATATACACTATAACCAACATATACACTATAACCAACATATACACTATAACCAACATATATACTGTAACCAACATATACACTGTAACCAACATATGCACTGTAACCAAAATATACACTATAACCAGCATATACACTATAACCAACATATATACTATAACCAACATATGCACTATAACCAACATATATACTATAACCAACATATACATTATAACCAACATATATACTATAACCAACATATACACTATAACCAACATATACACTATAACCAACACATACACTATAACCAACATATATACTATAACCAGCATATACACTATAACCAGCATATACACTATAACCAACATATACACTATAACCAACATATACACTATAACCAACATATATACTATAACCAACATATACACTATAACCAACATATATACTATAACCAACATATACACTATAACCAACATATATACTATAACCAACATATATACTATAACCAACATATACACTATAACCAACAAATACACTATAACCAACATATACACTATAACCAACATATACACTATAACCAACATATACACTATAACCAACATATACACTATAACCAACATATACACTATAACCAACATATATACTATAACCAACATATACACTATAACCAACAAATACACTATAACCAACATATACACTATAACCAACATATATACTATAACCAACATATACACCATAACCAACAAATACACTATAACCAACATATATACTATAACCAACATATATACTATAACCAACATATACACTATAACCAACATATATACTATAACCAACATATACACTATAACCAACAAATACACTATAACCAACATATACACTATAACCAACATATACACTATAACCAACATATACACTATAACCAACATATATACTATAACCAACATATACACCATAACCAACAAATACACTATAACCAACATATACACTATAACCAACATATACACCATAACCAACATATATACTATAACCAACATATATACTATAACCAACATATATACTATAACCAACATATACACCATAACCAACATATACACCATAACCAACATATACACCATAACCAACATATAGACCATAACCAACATATACACTATAACCCACATATGCACTATAACCAACATATGCACTATAACCAACATATGCACTATAACCAACATATATACTATAACCAACATATATACTATAACCAACATATACACTATAACCAACATATACACTATAACCAGCATATACACTATAACCAACATATATACTATAACCAACATATATACTATAACCAACATATATACTATAACCAACATATACACTATAACCAACATATATACTATAACCAACATATACACTATAACCAACATATACACTATAACCAACATATACACTATAACCAACATATACACCATAACCAACAAATACACCATAACCAACATATATACTGTAACCAACATATACACTATAACCAACATATATACTATAACCAACATATATACTATAACCAACATATACACTATAACCAACATATACACTGTAACCAAAATATACACTATAACCAGCATATACACTATAACCAACATATATACTATAACCAACATATGCACTATAACCAACATATACACTATAACCAACATATGCACTATAACCAACATATACACTATAACCAACATATGCACTATAACCAACATATACACTATAACCAACATATATACTATAACCAGCATATACACTATAACCAGCATATACACTATAACCAACATATACACTATAACCAACATATATACTATAACCAACATATGCACTATAACCAACATATGCACTATAACCAACATATGCACTATAACCAACATATGCACTATAACCAACATATACACTATAACCAACATATACACTATAACCAACATATACACTATAACCAACATATACACTATAACCAACATATACACTATAACCAACATATACACTATAACCAACATATGCACTATAACCAACATATATACTATAACCAACATATACACTATAACCAACATATACACTATAACCAACATATACACTATAACCAACATATACACTATAACCAACATATATACTATAACCAACATATACACTATAACCAACATATACACTATAACCAACATATACACTATAACCAACATATACACCATAACCAACATATATACTATAACCAACATATACACTATAACCAAAATATACACTATAACCAACATATGCACTATAACCAACATATGCACTATAACCAACATATACACTATAACCAACATATACACTATAACCAACATATATACTATAACCAACATATACACTATAACCAACATATATACTATAACCAACATATACACTATAACCAACATATAAACTAAAACCAACATATACACTATAACCAACATATACACTAAAACCAACATATACACTATAACCAACATATAAACTAAAACCAACATATACACTATAACCAACATATACACTAAAACCAACATATATACTATAACCAACATATACACTATAACCAAAATATACACTATAACCAACATATACACTATAACCAAAATATACACTATAACCAACATATACACTATAACCAACATATATACTATAACCAACATATACACTATAACCAACATATATACTATAACCAACATATACACTATAACCAACATATGCACTATAACCAACATATGCACTATAACCAACATATGCACTAAAACCAACATATATACTATAACCAACATACCGGTACTATAACCAACATATACACTATAACCAACATATACACTATAACCAACATATATACTATAACCAACATATACACTATAACCAACATATACACTATAACCAACATATATACTATAACCAACATATATACTATAACCAACATATACACTATAACCACCATATATACTATAACCAACATATGCACTATAACCAACATATGCACTATAACCAACATATGCACTAAAACCAACATATATACTATAACCAACATACCGGTACTATAACCAACATATACACTATAACCAACATATACACTATAACCAACATATATACTATAACCAACATATACACTATAACCAACATATACACTATAACCAACATATACACTATAACCAACATATATACTATAACCAACATATATACTATAACCAACATATACACTATAACCACCATATATACTATAACCAACATATACACTATAACCAACATATATACTATAACCAACATATACATTATAACCAACATATACACTATAACCAACATATACACTATAACCAACATATATACTATAACCAACATATACACTATAACCAACATATACACTATAACCAACATATACACTATAACCAACATATACACCATAACCAACAAATACACTATAACCAACATATACACTATAACCAACATATACACTATAACCAACATATACACTATAACCAACATATACACTATAACCAACATATATACTATAACCAACATATACACTATAACCAACATATATACTATAACCAACATATACACTATAACCAACATATACACTATAACCAACATATACACTATAACCAACATATGCACTATAACCAACATATACACTATAACCAACAAATACACTATAACCAACATATACACTATAACCAAAATATACACTATAACCAACATATATACTATAACCAACAAATACACTATAACCAACATATACACTATAACCAACATATACACTATAACCAACATATGCACTATAACCAACATGGGGCTCAAGAACTTCAAAATGTTGCGGAAAAGGTTGTGTTGGAATTTATTCTCTGAAGCTCGACTTCATCTAAAACACTATGTTTGGGTAACGCTCGTTAATTTATATGAGGGAGAAGCTTTTGGAGACCCCGTATTGTGCCTCCCCCTGCTCCCCTCTGTCGTCTGCACATTGGAATGTGTAGGGGATAAAGTAACACTAACCTTATGGAGGTGCAAGTACCCCAACCTGTGCATCTCCCTCTCCCTCTTATCATGCCCTGTTGTCTTTGGCCCTGGGAGAAGTGCTATCTAAAAGAAATGCAAAGAAAAATAATCCATTCTGCCCATGAGGGCAGCAGATGCTAAAATGCCAGCATGGAAGCATGTATACGTACTTCCCTGACCTGTGTCAATTAGTGGATGGAGCATAATGTCTATGTATAAGTGTATGCGAGCATGAATGTCTATGTAAGAGTGTATGAGAGCATGGATGTGTATGTATAAGTGCATGCAAGCATGTGTCTGTGGATAAATGTATGCAATCATGAATGTCTATATACAAGTGTATGTGAGCATGAATGTCTATGTATGAGTGTACGAGTATGAGTAGGTGCATGTGTAAGCATGTGTATGTGCGTTGGCACATGGAAATTTGTGTAAGTGTATTTATGTATGTGTCCCAGAGTGTATGTTGCAAGGTGCAAAGAACGCACAGACAAGCTGTTAGGGCGCAATGATGGCACAGGCTGAGTGTTTGGGAGTTGGGATGGCACTGATAAGCTGTTTAGGGCAAAGGTGGCATTCATAAGCTCAGGGACATGTTGCTTGGTAAAGTTGGGGGGGCCGGGTTTCCAGTTATGCCCCTGGCCACCAGAATTTTAAAAAACTGTATTACATCGCTATTGACTTAAAAGTCTAAAGAGCCCATTGAAATCTATGGCCCGCATTCAGAGGAGATGTAATACAGGCATACCCAGACACACACACACATAAAACAGAGTTAGACACACACGCATACACATTAACATACCCGGAAACACACACAAACATACCCGGATAAACACATACGCAAAACATACCCAGACACACTAACATGCGTATATACACACACACTAACGTTTCTAGCGCCAGAGGCTCATGTGCCGGCCGATAAAACAATGCAGGGAGAGAACAGGAAGCGGCTTCCAACTTCCTGCTCGGGCTGACAGGAGGGAGAGAACAGGAAGTGGGGTACAACTTCCTGCCCCGGCTGACAGGAGGTAGAGAACAGGAAGTGGGGTACAACTTCCTGCTTGGGCTGACCGGAGGATCCCGATGCCGTCTACACTGACGGATCATGGGAAATGGGGGGACAAAACATGAAATTCTCTGGCTGGGGATTAAAATATATAAGAGCTGGATGCAAGATGTGTCCGGACAATCGCAGGGCTCCACAGAACATGTCATGGAAAATTTTATTCCATTCACAAATGATTTATCTCAGTTCCAGCTCAGCAAATTATCTCACAGATTCTCGAGATAATAAATAAATAAATGCCGCGACTCAAACGCAAACAAATCCATTAAGGGCTGCTTTCAATTTCCTCTGCTTTGTGTGTTGTCGTGATGGCACCAGAATAAACAAAGATTTTAATAACTTTGTACAGATTTTGACAGTTATTTATCCTACACAACTTCCAGACTAAAAAAAATATAAATTAGTTTAGTCTTTTTAACTATTTATTATCTTGAAGATGAGACCCTCAACATTATAAATGGCTAAAGAGGGGCAAGCTTTAGAGGGGGTTAGAGGCAGGGGTATTTAGAAGAAGAATAATGGGTTTTATTTACCCCGTTTCATTTATAAAGCCGTTTCCTGCTGTCTCTATACACATTATCGGGGCTTTTAGGGCCGTAGAACCCTGCGATCCCCTCATACCCAGCAAACATTCCGACCTCCTAGAAAAGAGGGGCGTCAGGGGAGAAAAAGGGGTAAAGGGACTGGCCAAACTGCCCAAGACCATTAACTTCTCTGACAGCCGGGGAAGGTCTGCGCGATGGACGCAGACAAACCCCCGCTGCCAACTCCACCTCCTTCCGGCTGCAGCGAATCGCGTAGACGTCAACCCGCTGCCCCAGCAATACAACAGGAAATTGGAAGCACCGGTAAGTGTGTGTGTGTGTGTATGTGTGTGTGTGTGGGGGGGGGGTGTTAAATGGGGGCATAGGGCATTTCTGGAGGCAGAGTGCTCTGTGAAATGCCTTTTAACCCCCTTAACGCCACTCTGCCTCCTGAAATGCCTTATACCTCCCTATATGCCACTCTGCCCCATAATATGCCTTTTAACCCCCTAAATGCCAGAATGGGATACAGGGGTATAAGGCATTTCTGGAGGCAGAGTGGCACATAGGGGGTTAAAAGGCATATCATGGGGCACAGTGGCATATAGAGGGTTAAAAGGCATATCATGGGCCACAGTGCCATATTGGAGTGGCAAGCCTGGGGGCAGATGTGCGTAACTGGGGGACAGGTTGGAAAATACAAGGAAATGAAAACAAAAAAAAATATTTTTCTCAATCATAGCTTTTATTAAAAAATGTAATAGTTCACATGAATTAACATTTACTGGTAAAACTTTTTTCCTATAGGGTCGTCTTATATTCAGGCTTTTTCTTTTTTTCCTAAATTAATATTCAGATTTTGGGGGGTTGTCTTATAATCAGGGTCGTCTTATAATCGAGCAAATACGGTACTACTTGTTATGTCCGGTCTACCCACTGTACAGCGCTACGGAATAAAACAATAAATAACAAAGAACATTAATTTTCACATTATCCCCCCCCCCCCCCGCGTAGCATGGAATGTATAAAAAATGTTTCTTAACTACGCTTTGCTTGTTGGCACCAGAGATTTTATTGGACTTCGTAGTGAGTTATCGGCTTTGTGATTGACACAGTTTCCAACACAAGTCAATAGAGTAATTACTACGTATAGCATGTGCTTTGTATTTGTCAACCAGTGTAATCATCATTGAGATAATATAGGTATTCATATCGTAGGCACTATAAAAAAATAAATAACATAACCAGAGCCAGAAAATGTATTAAAAAAAAGGTCATTAACCTATTCCGGTTAAGAAAAAAAAATGCATTCAAAAATAGCAGAATTTTAACGTCTGGAGAAAAAAAAATCAATAAACTGAGAGAAAGCAGACTTCAAACTCAATTTTTATAAGAAAACCTAGTATATGGGTAATTGGAGTTTATGGGGCGATATCCAATATAACGCACAGTTGGCCGTAATAACATGACTTTACATCTGAAGACATATGTACATAAACATTTAGGCAAAGACGTTTATTCAGCTCAATACGGAGACAGCTAATACCCTTCACATCGCGGAGGGAAATCTAAATGGGACACGACCTTCAGCTGATAGATTGAGACTGGCAGGGAACGTGACTTGGAAATATTTCAATAAAGCTTTGCTTGTTTTGTACCAAAAAAAAAAATATAATATTCTTATTAAAACACTTTAAGCGCTATGGTTTAATTGATTTAGCCAAATTATTACGGAGGCCAAAACTAATCAAGAAAATAAAATAAACAAAATTGTATTTGCAGGTTTTAGTTATTATATTTATTATTTCGTGTCATTATTTTGGAAGGAGACCCGATGACTTTCAGACTTGTTCCTGACATATTTTTCTATTGCTTTGAATTGTAAAATCACACTATAAACGGGGGAAAAAAAGAAATTCTAGTTATTTACAGTTTTATTTTAGGAATGTGCCTAAAAAAATGTAGTATAGAGACTTTAACATAGTTGGAATTTTATATTTAAAAATATGTTAGTAATTTGCAATTATATTGCAAATAAAAATGATTAGATTTAATTAAGCATAAATAAATACTTTTCAGAAATAGGGAAATATATTTGATTCACAATAATAAAAGTGTTTCTCAAATTCGAAACCTGATAGTTCATTTTAGTGGCAAAAAATTTTTTTTTTAGTTAATTTTGTATTTTTTAAATAAATTTTAAGGCCCAAATCTTTTTTATTAATACAAAATAATATTTTATATTTTATATCTAAATTTTTTCCCTAGTATGTTAAAAATATCAAAAACAATTTAAAAAGTAAAAAAATAGTTACTACCGCTATTGTTTTTTTTCCAGCTTTTGCTCCTTTTTATTAATACAAAATAATATTTTATATTTTAGATCTAAATTGTCTATTTTTTTTCCCTAGTATGTTAAAAATATCAAAAACAATTTTTTAAAAAAGTGAAAAATAGTTACTACCGCTATTGTTTTTTTTTCCAGCTTTTGCTCCTTTTTATTAATACCAAATAATATTTTATATTTTATATCTAAATTGTCTATTTTTTTCCCCTAGTATGTTAAAAATGTCAAAAACAATTTTTTAAAAAAGTGAAAAATAGTTACTACCGCTATTGTTTCTTTTTCCAGCTTTTGCTCCTTTTTATTAATACCAAATAATATTTTATATTTTATATCTAAATTGTCTATATTTTTTTCCCTAGTATGTTAAAAATATCAAAAACAATTTTTAAAAAAAGTGAAAAATAGTTACTACCGCTATTGTTTTTTTTCAGCTTCGGCATATTTATTTTTCTCTGTGTTTGGAAAGTTAATGTTTTTGGTTTTTTTACGATTTTATACTTCATATAGAAATATCTGGAATGTCTGCGTCAAATCATTTCTAATTTAATAAATACGCCTCAATTTTCCTTTAACGTTTCTGGTATATCTTTCTCCGGGTGGCGAGGTTGACTGGGATTTCTTTAATTATGCTTAGTCCTTGGCGGGGATTAAGACCGGACCATGTGTAGGAAAAAAGGTTCTCTTCTCCAAGCGCGCGGTTAAACCACTTCCGTTTTCCCACAAATTCCTCCAAATGAATATCACCCACGTATTACCATTTACCAATAACGCGTCTGTTTTTTGTCTGAAATGCCTCCAAAGCGAAGGCCACATATCCTTCCACTTGTGGGATTTAAAGGATTGGGATTCATTTCATTAAAAACTAACATTAAATCATCAAAATAAACTCGCAGCTTGAAATGTAACATAAATAATACATTTAACAGGAATTTAAAATAAAAGCAGATATCTCAAGAGTCCTCCCTCCATATTTGGGGGGGGGGAAGCAAAACACATGGCTCGTCTCTTTTTTATTTTTATTATTAAAAAAAAATAATAATTGTGGCTTCTTGAGCGGAAGGTGAAGCTGAAACATCTTGCAGTAAACGCGGTCTTGTTTATAATAAGATGCAATTAATTAGCTAAGAATAAGACACTGGCTTTACTTGAAAAGATTTCAGTTATTCTAATTTTTTTTTTTTTCTTCAACAAATATTTAGGTTTCAGATCAAACAATTATTGGGGTTTATTATAATCCGAAAATATTAGGAAATAAAAGAACACTGAACATTTTAAATAATTATCTTGGCATCCCTACAATTACTTGTGCCTTGGGGTTCAGAAGACCTGTTCCAATAAAAGTATACAGGAAAAAAAGTCCCATGGCGAAAAAAACCGAAATATTAGACTTGAAATTTGAAATGTGGTAGGTGTTAGCGCTCCAGATATGTAGGCTTTGTGCTGTTTGGATAAAACTTTATTGAAGCAAGAGAAATGATGAGCCTTCTGGGTTCAATGTCATCTACTATAGGCCTGGTCCCCCGGTGGCATCTTCGAGTTCCTCAAACTTCTTTAAACCTTCAACAAACTGAATTTTTGCCTCCCTAAACCCGTTGAGATTGCCCCTCTGGTCTGGCGCGGTCTCTTCTTCCACTGGAAGATGTGGACTGGTGACCACAGATGGGGGCCCATTATCGTTCCGTTCATCACCAGGGCCAGTGGGATCCCCATCTGGGATCCCTTCCTTCCGATGTTCTGGAACTTCGTGCTGTCCGCATGGCTCTCTTCAGCCTTGGCCCTCTCTAAAGAACAGCTGGGTTTGAGTTCCAGTTGACAACAGGGCCTCTGCAGCTTACATCAACAATTAAGGTGGCACCAGGAGTCTAGGTCTTCTGAGGGAAGTGGAACCCCTGATGGAATGGGCTCAGAAGCACCTGGACGGACTGTAAGCGAGTTACCTCCTATGAATTCTCTGGAGTGAAAGTGGCTCAAGCAGAGTGGCACCAAGCATCTTCCAAATTCTGGTGGCAAGATGGAGTCTTCCACAGATAGACCTGATGGTGACCAGGTCCAACCATGAGGTTCCTTTGTTCTTTTTCCAGATCATTTTACAAAAATGTGCATTTTTTTTCTGGCTGTATATGTGAAAAAAAACCCTCCCAGTTTGCATTCAGTAACCTAGCCTATGTTCTGCAATGCCGCGCACGCACAAGTTTATAATGTTTATAGGAGATTACACGGCCTAAATTGGAACGTGCACATTTCTGATTTCAAGCTTTACGATTTGATCAAAGACTTTTTATTTTTGCCCACAGAAGTTTTTGGGGGGGAGCTAGGGTATAAAATGTAAGCAAATTGAAAATAATTAACAAAGGTTTGAATGTTATCAGGGCTGTCGTTCTGATTGTCTTCCTTGGACGAGCACCAACCTCCCATCTACTCGTCCACCTAATCAGCCGCCCACCAAATAACCATAATAAATAAAATCTCCCGCTTCCCCAAAGAAGCCGACAGCGCTTACCTTACAAAACCGCCATAAAATACCTTCTAATTAAACTTACTAAAATAACTGGGTGTTTTTAAGCGCAAAACACATAAATCGGAGACTGATCCTAACTACCCATCAACCTACCGAATCGCCTTAACTCCTTCAATCCCAGGGGTTTTTGGTACCTCAAAGTATTCGGAGCAATTTTGCCATTTTTGGGGTATGTCGGTTTAGCGATGATTCTCTTTTCCTGTGAATAGCGTACCCATGTAAACTATATATCGTTTTTTCAAGGAGATAGAGCTTTCGTTTGATACCATAGTTGGATGATTAGCTGAAAATTTAGAATGAGAAATTTAGTAAAAACTAGCGAAGATTAGAAAAATAAATTATTTCCCTCTGAATCCTCACAAAATTAGGTAAAGTGATGGAAAATCCCCTCCAAGTTTATTAATTCAGGTGTCCTGATTTCAGAAATACCTAATTTATATAGATTTTCCAGACTTTCCCAGCACCAGGGAACATACTATAAGGTGTACATGTTTTGTATAATTTTTATGCCTATGGCTTAACGGGTTTGGGGGTTGTGAACGGGGGCAGGAGGGTTATACTGGCTAGATGTTATGCTAGGGAAATGGGAAGTAAGGTTTTTTTAATATATATATTTATTTTATTTTTTTTGTTATTTTTTTTTTTTTACATTTTTTTTTGCATTTTTTATATTTTTTTTAACACAGAAATGGTTAGAGGTCCTCTTAGGGACCTCCTGAACATGCCAGTGATGTCACAATGACATCACAGCTCACATTATAATTTTTTTAGTATTATTTATATTATTTTAATGATTTATTTAATATTATTTTTTAAATGAATTAACTTATTTTTTTTTTCTGCTTTTCTCTTATAGGACGGGAGGGGGAGTGAGCAACATGGTTTCTCACACGTTCCCCCCCCCTTGCTCCCCCTGCACCCCCTGCACCAATCACAGATTGATCTCTATACAGGTCCTCACAGACCTGCATAGAGATTGTAGCGTCTCTGTGCCTCATAGGAGGGCAGGATATCCCCGCAGGTCTCCCGTGCAGCGGCAGAGATGTGTCCCTGACGCTGCACGAAGGGCTGGACGTACCGGAACGTCCATAGGGGTTTCTTAATAGGCGTTTTTTGGACGTCCCGGTACGTCCGTAGGGGATTGAAGGGGTTAATAAATAAAGTTCACTTAATTTTAGTTATTATGGGTAGGTAAACGAAGCTTACGTATTTTCTTGGTGCCCATTTTTTTTTTGTATCACATGCCTGGCAAAAAAAATTGTTTATTGTTTTACATAATTATAGAACGATTTCTGGGAAGGCTTGGGGCCTTCAGCAGTACTAAAAATCTTAACGAAAAAATCACACTTTTAACATAAAATTGTATTTTGTCACGTGCAATTTCTGTCATCTAAAGTACTAGAAAAAAAACAAAAAACATTATTAGGGTAAGAAGCGCAGACAGTTTCTGTTTTTTGTTAACATTGTACAGCCAATACACTGTTTCTTGCTGCATGCTTACACCTGTTTGGTAGGCCTCGTATTACATGTTTGTATTACTTGAGCCTGAGACTAGCTTAGCGCACCGACACTTTTTCTTTTCCTCATCTAAAGTAATAGAACAGAATATTTTTTTGTTGGCTTATAAAGTCCAAAACTACTGATAAAGGTACGATTATTTACTTAGCATTCCTTAGTTTGTGAAAAAATAGACATTTTATATTGTAAAGTTCTACAACCTAAACAGGCCAAACAGGCCAAAGTTAGTGTGATAATCCCGTATCGTTAAGTTGCTGGTTGTCGTTGATTGGTTCAAGCAGCCTTTGTAAGGATGGAAGAGGAGGAGAAGGGAGAGAAGTTTAGGGCAGAAAATTGATTAGACGATGAATTAACACATTCTGCAGGCAATTACACTAATTACAGAAATGGCGTATTAGTGAAAAAAAAGGATAAATATCACACGCCTCCAATCTTAACCCCTTAAGGACAGTGGGTTGTTTTTGAAACCCAATAAAAACAATGCATTGTGAGCACGTACATGTACGGGCTTTGTCATGAAGGGGTTAAAATTCGTATTTACGAAAATTACACCAACTCATAAATTACGAACTCAAATAGACGAGACCAAAAAAGTTTTCCCCATCTCCGGGAAAAAATGTGGAAAATCTCTTGCATGTTTCCGTGACACTTATGTCACATGACCTTTTGTAATGTCACGACGCGCCAACGTCAAAACGGAGTTTCCACCTGCTTTTCACGCTTTGTCATTGGCCCGCAGCTGGTCGGACGTCACAAGCGGACAAGAACGCCAGGTCTCAACATTAACTCATTCAGAAGCCTCTTTGCCAGACACAAAGCAGCTGGACTTTGGATCGCCGCGGCCTGCGCAGAATCCGGTTCGTCTGCCATATTTTCCAAAAGCGATTCCGTAAAACATTTGAATGTGGCCAGAGGAGCAGCGCAGCTTAGCGGAGCAGGCCTTGACAGAGCTAGGAGGAGGGCTTGTGTTATGCCACTAGGTTTGGGGTTGGTTGCAGGGTTTAGTAGGTGGGGCCTTTCTGGTGCTATAAATGGGCGGACATTTTAGATAACGGTCACTTTTAATTTGAGCCACTTACCTGCTTTTGTCCCACCCTCCCTCCCTATTTTGGTTTTTCTTCTGGCTTCGCTTTGTCACAGCGGCGGTGCCGGTTTGGTTAGGCGGGGTAGAATTGGGATGTTTCGGTTAATTTTGGTTGATTGGTTGGTGGTGTTGGTTGGTATGGTAGGTTTCGAGCTGGTCTGTGGCTCAGAACCTGGGGGTGTAGGGGTGTCACGGTTTGCCCCTACTGTTGGTTGGTAAGGTATTGTACCTTAAAGGTATGGTGATGTTTATTGTTAGATCTGTTATCTTGGGGGTCATTGTCTATGTGTTTTGACAGGTGGGAATGTGTAAGGGGTTTTCATTGTTATCATGTTTGGACAATGACTTATTGTTATGTTTTGGTATGTTTATGTCATATATATATATTATATTTAATTCTGTGGTTATAATAAAGCTGTGGACAATATTTTTTCCAACATATATGGTGTGGTCTCAATTATTTGGTCAATGTTTGGGGGGGGGGTTTATCGGTTCCTTTAGCCCTAACTGGACGATGCGCCTGTCATGTAAACGTGTCAGGAAAAGAAAAGCAAAAAACCTCTCCGCTCTGCCAGAAATGTTAATTCAATTTGAATGAAGGTCATTTTCAAAATCTAAACAGCAGTCGTTCTGTTAATACGTCTAAAGTCTTCGGCTAATTACCAGTCAATTACCCTGGCGTTTAGCCGAAGCGAAGCGTAATTAAAACACGATTCTGAGTGGATAAGTGCATTATCCTTGGACGAATTGTTGTTTTTGAAAAACGCAGAACAATTTATTTTTTTCCCCATAAAAAAAATGAAGACTATCCAAAATCCAGAAATCCAGTTAAAATAAATACTCAGGCAAACCCTGGAAACTGTAATCCGCCCCAGTCCTAGTCTGACGTTCATGAGAAGTGACACAAAGCGGCACCTCCGCTGTTATTATTTACCTATACGGGGCCTTCGTTCCATTCGCTCAACAACGAACAATAGACTAGACTCAAATTAGCTCGAATTTACATATTTTCAGTGTTTTAAGGAGCAACGTTTTTCGGAAATGAGTAAAACTTTTGGGGTTATCCAAAAAATAGGAAAGCAGGAAAATAAATTATCTGATAAATGTTGGGTTATCGAAAGAACAAAACTGAGACAGTCTGTTGGTTGCCACCAACTCAAGTCTCAAGAAAAAAAAAAATGGCGGCTGCTCATGACTTTTATTAGAGCTCTCTGTCTATTGGCTTATCAGCCGGTTACTATGACGCTCGGTTTTATTCATGGTTCTGTTTAGTTTTTCTATATTTTCTTTAATGATACGCACTTAATTATTTTGGTAGAAGATATCTGAATTTTTTAAATTATATTTTTTTAATTTATTATTATTTATTTAATTTTTAATTTTTTAAATTTTATATTTAAATTAAATAATTTTTTTTATACTTAGGTTTTAGAAATCACATGAAATCACATGAATCAGGGCCAAAGTATTTAAGAGGGAAAAATGCTAAAGAGATGTTGGGAAAAAGGATACTCATGAGGAGTAAATTATAAAAATTGTGCAAAATTACATTTAGAAAATCTAAAAAAAATCTGTGTAATAATTTAACAATATTTTGTGAAAAGCTTAATCAACAACAATTTCTGTAAAAAAAGTCATAATTTGACAAATCTAATCATGGCATATACTATGTTTAAATAAAATCCTGTATTCCATTCGAAATAAACAATAACATGAAGGAGGAAATAAAAAAACACATTTTTTGTGGACCACCACACTTCTCAGAACAGAGAGAATAAAAAAATAAGAATTTTACAACAAAAAAAACTGTTATTCAAATTTTTTTCTAGAAAAATTGCAAGGAAAAGAAAAAAAAGATGTCCAAAAAAAAACACATTATATGCCTGCCAGGAGTAGCATTTTTGCCAGTTTTGTTATTTTCCTGTATTGATTTTGTTGATGAATGCCAATATTTTTGCCAACGAGCAACGGAAAATGCGTGGGTAACATCGGACTCAGCGGGTCATTTCTGGGGCAAAATATAAAATTCTGTGCTGTCGCCATGGAAACTGCTGATTATCATACATTCAGTATTTTCCAAACGAAATGTTACTTATAAGCATGACATTACATAACTCCGGCAAGACGTTCCAAAGAGCTCTGCTCGTAGCGTTGTAACTCACACGGGGGAGAACATGCGCAGAGATCTCGATCCCGCTCCGCGTCTTCGTTTACATTCGTGATTATTTTTGAAATCTTTGTGTACATATTTTTTTGGTAACACACATGCTGATAATTAGATTTCCTAAGTGAAATGTATAAACAGGGTCTGATTGCATAAGTAAACACGTCAGATGGAGCAGCTGATAAAAGAAATCCATGCGCCTGATGGATTGAAAGCCGTCGTCTTGGCGCAGACTTCTGATGCGCTCCAAAAAACACGGTGGGGATGGAAACTTTATCCGCGCGCCTCCAAGTAATTCTCTCCATAATAAATAGAAAAGGGAAACAAAAGAATTAGAATCTTGAGAACACATGTAACTAATTTGTACATGCGTGTGATGTGATTGTACTCTAATCTTCACCTTGGAATGCCACCAGTCGTACATGCGCTATAACCACTGATACTCGTGGACCTTTTGGATGATGTCGATCGTTGTAAACGTTGACAGCAGCAGGAAGAAGTGATAGAGGTCTGGGAATTCTCAGAATTTATTCCAAAGACCATGGCTGCTGGGCCTTAAGGGTAGTCTTTTCGGCCTTGGGGTGGGTAGAGTGGCAATTACCTCTGCATACTTAATTCCAATCAATTACTACCCCCTTTTGCTATCACCTAATGGCTAGTTACCCCTTGACGCAACAAACCCTGCCAACTTGGAACATCCTTATAGAAAAGGACAAGGTGCCCTCGGCCCATTCCTCACCCAAGAAGCCACAAAAACCCTGGTTCTTTCTCTTATTATCTCTCTCTTCAACTATTCCAAAGCTCTTCTGGTTGACGTTCCTCTGCCGCCTCGATTCTCTCCTCTGCAATCTATCTAAAATGCAGCTGATAGGTCTATCTTCCTTCAGACAAAGCAAGAATTCAGCGCATGCCCGGTGAATACCATTCAAAAAATATTGGGGATATTAACCCTCGCACTATATGGAAGCTCTTCTTCTGCCTCCTTGTAGCTTCTAGAAATGGACACCTTAAATAACATCTCTTGCAGGTGCAAGACAATGTCTACGACAAACCAAGTCCTCTTACATTTTGGAGGCTGTGTCATTAATAAATGCCAAGAAAAGGAAATGCCCACTTCCATTTTTACATTAATACGTTCTTTATTTAATGTAATTTAGGTTTTTTTTTATGTTTTCCTTTGGAGGCAACAATCCAATTATGCATTAGGTTGAAAGGATATTTCCGTGGTTGCTGCGTTGATCCCATTGTTCTTGCTCTGCCGCTGTAACTTCTTTCCACTGGAAACTCAAAAGACAGAAAGCAGATTAAAAAAAAAAAAGGTAGGCTATGAAATAAATTATTTGCGGAGCTTAATAGTTAAGGTTGAAAGATGCGTTCCACCTTGTCAGATTCTAGCCAGAGATCACGCACCGCGTATGCTCTGCACACATCCTGCTCGTAAGCCGCGCGGATTACTTGGTGTTGAGTCACTTTTTATGTACTTACGGGTTTTCTGGAACAGGCTGGGACTTTATTAAAGCATACAAGAAGCATTCGACAATACGGCAATGGCAAGTTATAATAAATACTAACGTACAGGGCCTGACTGGGTGGACAGAGCACGCACTCTCTCACTCACTCATACTCTCATTCCCTCTCTCTCATGTTCTCTAGATGTCTACCTAACTTCTCCACTGACCATTTCCTCTTCCTTGTCTCGCACGTCTGCTTCCTCTCTAGCATTTTCTTCTTGTTTTTCTCTTTTTTTCCTTCTTCTTTCTTTGTTCCCATCTCTGCGGACATGGCCTCCTGCTGAATTTCCACAAAATGGCAGCGCTTCCAGTGACGTCCTTTCTCTCTCCCGATTGGAGGATGGAGGGACAGGGTGTTGCCCCGCATCTCTGCCATTTTACCTGAGGGTAAAACCTCTCGCAAAAAATGGCAGAGCTTCCAGTGATGTCCTCTCCTCCAGTGAACTTCCACAGGAGAGGATGCCACTGGAAGCTTCGACATTTTTTTTATGGGGAGGTCATGTCTGCGGAGATGCGGGAAAGAAGACTGAAGAACAAGCAGATGAAGCTGCAAGCCACGGGAACGGTCGGCAGAGAAGGTAGAGAGACATTCAGGGAGTGTGAGAGAATGAGAGTGTGAGAGAACGCGGATGAGAGTGTAAGAGAGCCCACAAACTTTGGACAAAAATTCACAGCTTTTTGCCTAATTTGCGTCCGTTTTGTGGGCGTCCTGTCTCGTTTTTGAAAATTCATATGAATTGGAAAAAATATGCAAATTTCGTTAAAATTTGCAATTCATCCAAATCCAAATTCTCAAGCCTTACATATATATATATATACCGGTATACACACACAGTATATATATAACCCTCCCTGTGAAGATTACTGTTTTTTTAATCAAACACAAATCATCCAAGAATATTTATATTTCATTTGACTTCACCTGTCTGGTTTAACCCCTTAAGGACAATGGGCGGTCCCTAAACCCATTGAAAACAATGCATTTTGAGCCCGTACATTTGTCATTAAGGGGTTAAAGGTTTATAATTGACCGTGGACTTGCAGTGCATTATTATCAGTGTACTAGTGATGTCCCAGGAAACCCCTCGCACCTACTTTGTGCTCTACAAGGCAGTTGGCAGCTACACCATCGCAAGAGCTACATCTTTCGATGGCTGCTGGACAAAGGCGGTCAGATAAAAGTCCTCTGGTGCTGCCAAAATCTGTACGTGCCCCTGTGGGTATACTGTGGGCTCTGCGGGAAGGGGTGCTGTAGGTGGTACGTAATTTTTGGTGGTACCAAAATATAATAAATATATATATATATAAAATCAAGCGAAGGCACCTGGGATTACTGTGTACGGGTTAATTTATCCCTCTGCTTAAATTTGCCCCATTTTCACAGAGCAGAGCAAACAATTTGATCCATACGTTGTGCTACAACGTACTTTACATTGCTGGAATGTGCGGTTAGAGAGTGACAGCTTTAAAAGACCACTTTACCGGGAACGCAAGAGGCTAATTTTAATGATGGACAAAATAATAAGGATTAGCATTTCCCAAAATAGCTGAGTTTAAGTCTGGTGAGTTTAGCAGATTTATTTCATCACCAATTTCAGACACGCTTTGTTTTATAAGGGAATAAAACAGACAATTTCTCTTCGTAGGGATTAGTCATTGATCTGTCATAAGGTTCTCGGTATGTGTTTGATTACGACATACTCATTACTTTAATATTAGACCATCTGGGTCTCATTTAAGTTTAAGTACTGTAACTGCTTTCAAACTCGACAGAGGCTGAACTCGTTGAGAAATCTCTTATGACCCTCGATTTTCTTTCACGAGATTTCACGTCGGCCTTGACTCTTCCAGATGAACATGTTTTCATGCGCTGAAATCTCGTTGGTTTCTCTGTCCCAGCCCCAAATGACTGCCAGTTTCCAAGACGTGACATCACTGAAGGCCACAAAGACGGTGCCGAGTGCCTCGGTGTGAACGAGTCACATCTGAACACGTAGGACCAGCCCTACTTTGGTTCACCTCAACGGTTGCTCAACAATTTGTCAAATGCAAAGAACACAGAGAAAGGAAAATAAAAATCATTTTTCATGTATTTCAATCAGATTCATGGTGTAAATTACTCTGGAAGTTATTGTTCCTGGTTTTATCGTAACTGGTGGTGGGCTAAAGCTCTCTAAAAATGGTGGGAAAGGCCACTTCGTGCCCTCCATAGGTGTCAACGTTCCCACAGGACGTTTCATAAGAATTAGAAAATTCATGAGAAACCTTTCTTTTTCACCCAGAACTAATCTTATCTATCTTAAAAGAAGGCCCCAATATGCTGTAGGACTGACCCAAGTGATACTCAAATGGACAACACGTAGGTAGTCCTTGCTGTCGTTGCTTCTCACATGAAGAATGGTTTTCCTAGATCTTCCATGATGGTGAGGCACCTTTCATGACGCTCACATAGTTGGAGTACATCTTCCATGATGCTAGGAGTTTCTGAGATGATGGAATTGTTTGAATAAACATTTCTTATACTCGGATAGTTGGATTATGTTTTCCATGAAGGTCAGACCGCCTTCTCGTTTAGTTGGATGTCCTGGCTCTCAGATGGTTGAACTTTTTCCATAATTATCTGAAACCTCAGAACACTCTATT
This sequence comes from Spea bombifrons, assembly GCF_027358695.1. Taxonomy (NCBI): domain Eukaryota; kingdom Metazoa; phylum Chordata; class Amphibia; order Anura; family Pelobatidae; genus Spea; species Spea bombifrons. The sequence goes on along the minus strand of NC_071088.1, from coordinate 139,489,236 downwards.
GGGCTACATAAAAAGCCTAGAATTTGATGGCCATTGATAGGATAGTCTGGCCATTTTTTCTCATGTCAAGACTCAAACCGTAATCCACAGACGTTGGCCTCGTCTTATGCCTACCCCATGCATGTTTAACGGTCAAGTGCGACAATCAAACATCCACCCTGGCACTCAAATGTACAAAGTACAATGTCCGCCAAGATAATTTTACTTAATACTGGACTGAAATTTGGTAAAGAATAAAATAATGCATTTTACACATAAAGGGTCCATAAGTGCTATCTTACCAGGGGCAGGTTAATGTTGAGGAGCCCCAAGAAAGTATCATGGGACACTTATTAAGATCCATTATATAATTAAATCTTATATATAAATATATAATATAAAATAAATGTAAAATAAATTCCTGTGTGTTGCGTTAAATGATAAAATACCTAGATTTTGCTGAAGTGACCCAACATGTCACTATGTATTCACGATGACTATCCAGCTTGTTAGAATAAAACAATGCGCTAATTGTAATAAAAAGACTTAACTAGGTTTTGGAACATAGGAGAATTATTCCGCTAGGCTGGCAGTCTTGCAAGTAACAAAAATATTCCGAATCCAAAATACGCTCAAGAGAACCATTAGAAGTCCGATGAAGTCATGTTACGGGGCCCACCTTGGAGAATAAACTCCTTGTAAAACTGTGTTAGATCTTTGACACCATGCACCATGTTCAAGGGCTAAATAAAATCTCAGTTTAATCCACGAAAAAAAAAAAAAATAATAAAGCGTCAGCCGTACAAGTTAGAACTTTTTTAAAGAAATAGAAGATCGGGTCAAAGGCGTTTTCGCGGCTTTTTTTTTTTTTACGTTTTATCGAGAGCATGAGGAAAATTCTCACCAACGTAAAATTCTAGAATAATTTCTCAGGGTGAGTCGTTAATCCACATTAGCCGGGCGGATTATTGCTCAGGGGCAGTAATGCTTTGTATTCAGCAGAATAGATTCTGTAGCCTGGCTTCTGATGTAATGGTTTTATATTTATTTAATATTTTATATTGTATATTATATTTATTAGTTAGTTTAGATAGAGTCCATGTTATTCAGCCCAATTGTGTCTCCCAAGTGTTGTTAATTTCACATATTTGACATTAAGAACAGCCCCGTAGGGAAAGAATTGGACGGAGGGGCCCCATGAATGAAGTGCCGGACGAGGTACCCCGTGGAAAGCCTAGTGTTAAGGGTTAAGGCATGACTAGGCAAAATTTTAGCACCTAAAGTGTTAAGCCTTTCAGGCACGTGCAAGACCAGACGGGGGTATATAAAGGGGGGGTTTATGCTATAGGGTCAGCATTTTAAAAAATATTTTCCCGCCCATCCCTCCCTGATTTTTTGCATTGGCCGGGGGCTCAGGTTTTTTACGCTGGTACGGTGCAGGAGTTAACCATCTAGGTGTGGTTACTTGTGGTGCACAGAGGTGTAAGTGCAGAACACTCCAGGGGCAGCTGCCCCTGTGAATCGTATGGTCATGTGACTGCCGCGCTGGGGGACGCCGGCAGTTCCAGCAGGGATACAGGTGGATACGCCCATACCAGCAGGTTACTTCATGGTTATGATTGGTTATCATTGTGGTTGTTATTTTGACGGTGAAATGTTTATATACTGGGCCAAAATATGTTTGGCTAATAAACGGTTATAAAGTTATCAATGTTGTAAACATTTAATAAAGGTTGAGTGTCGCGGTGCTGTGTTATATGCGGGCCGCACCGCGGACAAATAAAATCCATAGTTGACAATTAATAAAGTTTTTGAAATAAAGAATTGTCTCTTGTTTTATTTAGAAGGTGGGGGGGGACCGAAACTGGACGCTACTTCATTCATGCTCGGCCACTCAAGGTTCTGGTTTCTAGAATATTCTCAATAATGGTTTCTCCTCATTATTTTCTTGGGTGGAAGCCAACAAGACACAACAATGCTCTTCGTCAAGAAAGTCCCTTCCAATTGGTTCACCGTAGCCAAGTCTCTCCAACCACATTGGTTATTATTCTGTTTACCTGATTTATTGATAACCAACACATTTTCTGAGTCCTTTTTCATAGTCGGTCGGCTGCTGTTGGAGTTGTTAGGATTCGCCGTCGTCCTGGGTCACCGCTACATTTTTGGAAAATACTCTGAACGATGGCCATCTACAGTTGATGGTCTACTGACAAGGCAGTTACCGATGAAGTAACCAAGACGACGACAACGCAAAAGTGTTTGTCTGGAAGATCATGGGCCGTGTCACAGACATGGTGGGAACAGAGTGGTAGCTATCCTTCAGACAGATCCTCAGCTTGCTGCACGGCATCGTATTCCAAGCGTTCAACGTAGAAGAAGCTAAGCGGTGGTGGTGGTCGGGAAACTTCCCTGGGTCGGGGCTGGGGTAGGGCTCCGGCCAAAATACGGCACTGGTGTCAGGAATCATATAGATCTCTCTACCAACTTCCAGGAAACGTCTGCAGCTTGTGACTTGACAGCAGAGAGAAGAAGATGCGGGGTCCGTCTTGCTTCCTGCATCATCCCTTGCAGGTGTTTGGGGCTCCCTAGTCTCTCAGGACCTGATGGAACTCGAACTTCCAACAACAACTTCTTGTTTCTCAACTCCAATTCTTAACTCCAATATAAAATTCGTCTTTTTCAGAATTTTTGCCAGGAATCTGCAGAAATGGGGTCCGTGATTGCTCTCAGTCAAGCGATATTTTGAAGTCCTTCCTCCATAGACTTTCATTAGTCAGAGAGTCCGACTGGGTAATTAAGACTGAGCCATTCTATTGTTTAGTGTTTGTCTGGTATATTGGGGCTCAGATAACAGAGCGAGAACTCATACAAATTGCTAATATACAGCTGCCTGAAAACATTACGTAATGCAAAAACTGCAATTTTTTTAAAAAAAAACAGCGCAATATTTTTTTTTAAAACATTCATTATTATTATTGTTTTTTACCCGATTTAATAAAAATATGTTTATCTGATACTAGTTATTCAAAAATGTAGTGCAAGTTCCACTTCAACATGTTTAATTAGTGTTTTGTCTAAGTAGGGCAGCACCTTTAAATACAGCGGAAAAAAACTTTAGATAAAACGTTTTTTTTTTAAGTCCTCGGATGTGCTTTGCATAAAGTCTGCCCCCAGCTGTTTCTTTCCATCCTAAAGGCATCTGCACCTAGAAATATTCATCCTGACAACGTGTTTGGCTTTCACCAGCTGCCTCCATCCGATCAGATTACCCGAGACTGACACGGATTTCCGTGGCAAGAACAGGCATCGCATCGCAAACGGTTTTCTTACGAAAAAAAAAAAAGGACCTGTCCAAGTTAAGTCATCAGCTCTGATATTCAACTGTTTCACCCATTTTTAGATTTTTTTACTAATTTAAATATATTTAAAAAATATATAAAAACATTTTTTTTTAAAAAATACCCTTTTTACAACCCTTCCAGAAATTAATATACAATAAATAAAATATATTGCTATTTTTATTTTTTTTTTTTAAAAGGTACTTACCGCTTATTTTTTAAACAATACTTCCAGAATCTACATTTGTTTTACTGAAGAAATCTAGGATACATAATGGAGATTGAATAACATGTTTGTTGAGTAGCGAATAAATGTATAGTGTGCAACTTTATACACCTTAACCCTTTGAGTGCCGGGGGTCTGGATACACTTATCTCCCTGGGAGATGGAGACTATAACCGGGAGCACATTTTTTCGCAGTTAATACAATTAATGAAAAGTATTTTTCTGCCAAAATAAATGTGGTTGCACATACATGTAGATGGCACGCATAGCTCGTGTAGGTGACAGTCCACAACATATCCGAGGGTAGAAACGCACAAAATGCAAGGGGTGAGCCTAGGGCTGGTGATGCCTGGGTGCAGTGTTTATTTGGTGCCTGCTGCCCCATACCTAAAAAACACAAACTCATTCTAGCACCCACACACTCACCCTAACACCATACACTTCAACAAGCACTCTTTCTCCTGCTGCTCCTGTCCCTCTTCCCCTCTCCTAGGTGCCACAAACCTTAGGCTCCCTTTGACCATCTAACACCATGCACCATACACCCACACTTACACACTCTAACACAACATTCTGACACATGCACTCTTACTAACACCATACACCCACACTTACACACTCTAACACAACATTCTGACACATGCACTCTTACTAACACCATACACCCACACTTACACACTCTAACACAACATTCTGACACATGCACTCTTACTAACACCATACACCCACACTTACACACTCTAACACAACATTCTGACACATGCACTCTTACTAACACCATACACCATACACCCACACTTACACACTCTAACACCACATTCTGACACATGCACTCTTACTAACACCATACACCATACACCCACACTTACACACTCTAACACCACATTCTGACACATGCACTCTTACTAACACCATACACCATACACCCACACTTACACACTCTAACACAACATTCTGACACATGCACTCCTACTAACACCATACACCATACACCCACACTTACACACTCTAACACCACATTCTGACACATGCACTCCTACTAACACCATACACCATACACCCACACTTACACACTCTAACACAACATTCTGACACATGCACTCTTACTAACACCATACACCATACACCCACACTTACACACTCTAACACAACATTCTGACACATGCACTCTTACTAACACCATACACCATACACCCACACTTACACACTCTAACACCACATTCTGACACATGCACTCTTACTAACACCATACACTAACACGCACTGTAAGGGAGAAATACATGTCCCCATTTTAATATATACATATATACAGTATATATATATATAATAAATGTTCTATATGTTTTATTTGTTTTGCTTTCTTTTAGCCACAATCAATTTAGCTCGGCAGTGCTTATCTCAAAGTGACGTTCACTTATATTTCCCCCCCGGCAATGTTTTCATTTACATACTAATGGCACTTGCCGTGGGCACAACATGTGCGCCTATTTATGTAAATTCGACTTTCTTGGAATCTAAAGGTTCGTACTTTACATTGACACCAATTTGTACCAATATTTGTGAAATGTATCATACGATCGCACACCGGGCTGACACTTTCTAACATATGCGCTTTTACTCATCTTCTTGTATCACTTTTATTTAGTTTTACATTTTTTTTACAGTATTTTTTATATTTACAGTATTTTTTATATTTACAGTATTTTTTTCAATACTTGATACAAACTGTTTTATAATATGTATAATATAATAATAATTTGTTCATATTTTTAATACACTTTTTTGTTTCAGGTAAGGGAATGACAATTATTGCTAGGATTATATTTTATTGCTAGGCACACATTGGATTTGACATTATTTGTTACGAAGATTAGTGAATCAAGTGAATAATGGCATTAATATAAACAAAAAGCATAAAGAAATATTTATATGTAAAGCCTAGGAATGAGCTCCATAGCCCACAGTTCACAACGGCCGACTGGTGGGGCAGCTCAGCAGAACAGTGCTAAAAAAGTAGAACTCTCCTGCTTAAAGCGAGACATTTGGAAACTTTATTCATTACATACACTATATGGACAAAAGTATTGGGACACCTGACCTTTACACCAACAGGCACTTTGATGACATCACATTCTAAATACATAGACATTAATATGAAGTCATCCCCCCTTTGCAGCTATAACGGCTTCCGCTCTACTGGGAAGGCTTTCCATAAGATTTTGGGGCGTTTCTGTGGGATTTTTGCCCGTTCCTCCAGTAGAGCGTTTGTGAGGTCAGGCCCCAGGCTCGCAATTTCCATTCCAGTTTATCCCAAAGGTGTTTGATGGGGCTGAAATCGAGGCTCTGTCCGCCTGTCCGTTCTTCCACCCTAAACTCATCCAACCCTGTCTTTATGGACTTGGCTTTGCTCACCACTATATGGACAAAAGTATTGGGACGCACTTTAATTATTGAAATAAGAGTTTGGGCACCTTGGGCTTTAGCAGACCAGGACATTTTGGACAATTCTCTGCTTCCAACTATGTGGGAACAGCTTGGGGAAGACCCTTTACTATTCCAGCACCATTATACTCAAGCCCCCAAAGCCCCCATTTATACTCAAGCCCCCAAATTATTTAACATATCTTTTTGTAGTTTTGTTATTGAGTGTAAGTAATATCTCTCCATTGCATCATGTGAAATGGTTTTTGCTCCCTCTGCTTCCAGATGGCAAAGTGATTCAAAGCAGATTTCCCCCTGGTGGGAAAAAAACCCCCCAAAAAGTGCAAAATTCATATTGGACCAAGATGGTTAACAACAAATATGACTATTATGATGATGTTTTGTTCAAACTCCGCTCCGTCGACTTCTCTGCAGTAAATCTGTGATGTATCCTGTGTTATTACTTGAGACGTGGGTCTTTTCACTCTTTTGCCTACAAAGAAATATCAGGTACCGTTAACATTGACTGATCACCCAGCTGCTAAGGTCCTGGTAATGGAGTCCTAGACCCCCCCATCTCTACGTATATATTGAGAAAAGAAGCTGGCATTCATTACCGTATTATATTAGCAGCCATCACAAGCCCTGATCTGCACACTGACCACGATATATATCATAACACTTTAAAGCACGACACAGATTGTGTAAATAATTAGAAAACCTATCCAATGTCAACCAACCCCCCTCCATCACCACCACCACTACCACCACCACTACCATCACTACCATCACTACTACTACCACCACCACCACTACCACCACTACCAATACCACCACTACCACCACCACTACCATCACTACCATCACTACTACCACCACCACCACCACTACCACCACCACTACCATCACTGCTACTACCACCACCACCACTACCACCACCACCACTACCACCACTACCACTACCACCACTACTACCACCACCACCACTACCACCACTACCACCACTACTACCACCACCACCACTACCACCACCACCACTACCACCACCACCACCACCACCATGTCTCATCTGCCTGCGGAGAGTGACTGGATCCAGACTGCAACCCCTGTGAAAACTGGTCATAACTTGGGTAACTCCATAGACTTCCATCGGTCAGATGGTCAGACTGCGTGACTAAGACACAGCCATTCTATTGTTTACTACAACACAGGGTGTTTACGTCACTGAATAAAAGTGTTTTATGTCAAATTAAGTAGGACAGAGGATAGGTAGAGCATGGGGAAAACCCTGGATACGTGTGTGGGAAGAAGTGATAATGTTTGAGGAGATAAGCAAGTCATACGAAGGGTGAAGGGGGCAGCCAGGACGGTGTTTGGAGACATAGGGGAGATGTTGTTAAGGGTTCTATGGGCCAGGAGTTCTGGAGGGTATGGGAAGCCAACGGAGGGCAGACGATGAAGAGCGATGAGATAGATAATGAGTCTGGCAGAGGTGTTTAGGGTGGATTGAGTGGGTAAAGGTGGGAAAGGGGAAAGCTGGTTAGTAGGGGATTGCAATAATCAAGGTGGGAAAGTTTCCACAGTTAACTGTAACTAGTCCAGGGTATGTAGGCTCAAGCCCAATGCCCGGTTCAACAAAAAATGGCTCCTATCTTCCATGTTTTGGACATTGTCCATATCCGTAGAGACTCATGCAAGAACTTCAAGATGATCTCTGGGCTCCTACCGCGCAAGGGCCCGCTCACTAGCCTCTACGGTTAACGCTCTCGTACGACAGGCAGTGTTGGCAGGGACATTCATTTCCTCTATCAGGGTACACAACAGAACTCTCCGTCTATCATTATTTTTAGCAGATGTTACCTTCCATGAGACTGCTGACATTTTTTTTTTGATTTTTTTTTTTCTCAAGATGAATCTGTTCTTTTTCTGTCAACAGATCTTGCGATTTCCTTCTGCGGTTTGGTTAAATGAAGTCAGACATTTTTGCATTAGTCTTTCAGCGTGCAGAGATGGTGTGTCACAAATGTAACCAACTCAACAGCCTCCGACATTGAGAAATTATTAAATACCAGATGGTCTTCCAGATGACGAGGCTAAAAGCAAGCCGATGGAAATTATTAATACTTAACGTCCGCCATTTGTTATGGATTTTGGCTCGATCCGATAATTTAATTTACACGCGCGTCTGGAAAGGTGAGATCTACACTTAACATTGTTTTTTTGGTGCCTTAGGGGTGACCACCTTACGTTTCCAATATTCATACACAATTGTTGGCGCCTAGGAACCGTAAGCAATAAAGTTTCGTTTTTCAATTTTTACAAGACTGGAAGTCCATGAAGTCCAACCTTTCTAAGACATCTCTACCTATATTCATCCAGTTGAAGTCAAACCTTAATTTTGACTCAACCGATTAAAAACACTCTTCTCTCCCTCATTTCTGTAGCACCGATAACACTAGGGACTTTCTCACGCTATGCTGACACACACACACTCATACTAACACCATAGACTAACACGCACATACATACACTACACACGCTCTCACTCTTGCCAGCTCCACCTTCTGCTCCCCCTTTAAATCCAACTCATACTTTAATTGAGTACACTCAGAGCTTTAAGGTGCTCTCCGTAAAGAATAGCTTCCTCCGCATGAGGTGCACCACGTCAATACTGAAGATGCCTTCACCAACTACGACCAACTCCTTGTTAAGTCCACCCAAAAGATTGAGGTCAAGATAGCCGATGGATCCAGATAGAACAACTCTCTAGAAGTTTCCAGACCAGATCAACAGTGATGGACAGAATTAAAAGGTCTACATAGTGCCAGACCTCCATATGGTTTGGCCAGGTCGATTACCAACAAGCATGTTCCAAGCACAAGCACACGCTTAGTTGTGTACATAGAGTATTTTTATTGAGACCATGCATTCCGTAAAGGCCCCGAGCCCATGAAAGCAGATAATATATCCAGAAACAAGCATTGGGGTCCATGCTAGGGAATGTAGGCCTAGAACCGAGGGGTCGTCACAGATCTCCGTTCAGTCTTTTCTAGTATTTGTGTTTTTGATGTGCTATGCAGTGGAAAGTTGGCTAAAAAAACATATTATTCCATGCAATAATTTCAATGGCTTAAAAAAAGTAAAACTCTGTAATTTCACCTGAGTTTTCACTGTTTTAGGCTCCCTTAATGTTTGTCTAATTATACCGAGTTTTATGTTTCGGTGACTGGGGTTATTAAGTTCTGGAAGCCAGATATTTGTAGAATAATCATAATTTAGGTCATTGTAAATGCCAGTCGAAACATTTTATATTATATATGCCAGCTTCAAAGTTTTATATGTTATACGATTACCTATAATTTGCCATTATAAGATATACAATATCTTATTTTATCTTTTACAGCTACATATATATTTTTTATTATTATTTTTTTTTCTTTCTTCAGATAATGGGCTCATCTGGTTAGTAAAAGAAAAAAAAAATAATAAAAATAAATTATAGACATCACAAAAGGATCATCTTACCTCCTCAAATTAGTTGAAAATGATAGCTATTTTAAATATGTAAATTATCCTTATGTACACAAAATTGCGTTTGTGAACGTTGTACAATTTTAGTGGAATGTCCGAAAAAAATTTCACGGTAAAAAATAGAAAAAAAAAAAGGGTCTCAACCTTAAAAAAAAAAAAAATCATTTAAGAAGATTAAATGTCAGAACTCTGGAGATAGAGTATAAGCAGGGGTGGTCAAAAATTCCAGAAGAAGAAGAATGGAGGTCGGGCGACAGGTAGTAACTAATTTTGTATGAGGGCAGTGGTCAGGGCTACAGGGTCTACCTAAAGAGAGCTACAAATTCTGAGGTTCCGGAAAGACCCTGATATTAAATTACAAATCAGTGGAATCGTTTAAAAATCCCCAACTATGACAAACTGGTACAAAAGGAGAAGACGACCCTGCTCTGGTGAGCTTACAATCTAGTGGGTGGTTGAGGGGGGAAACAGTAGGGGACGACGGCTCGGATGGGGACGAGTTGGCTGAGTCAGGAGGATCTCTGGAGGTTGTTGATTGGTCAGGTGGCTTGATTGGGATGATGGCTGAGAGTGTTAGGAGGAAAGATTGTAAGCTTCTCAAAAAGAAAGGGGAAAAGAAAAGAAGAGTAAAAACATGTAAGGGTTCACAGTAAGGATTATGGCGATTGGGAGAAGAGATGAGGTGGATTACCTGCTGGTTGCACGGGGTGATGGTGTCGCAGTTCCCCGTCCAGTTTATCAACCCAGAAATGTGTAATTAATTACTTTGGGAATTTTTCACACCTCTTGGCTAGCGTAGGCCACAGGCAGCCTGATGGGAACCGTTAGTGCCCCTCATTTCCTTACGACCCCCACTCCCGCAGGGTAGTTGCACGGGACAGTGTTGAAGTTCAGAGTGTTCCGTTGAGTTCCGCTCCAAAGCCAAGGCTGGGGTTTTTTTTAATAGCATTTTTTTAGTGCATAAAGTGTCGAGTTTCTGCTCTGCCTGTTCGGAAATACTCTTAATTAAATTGTCTGCCTTCACTGTGACATTGCGCACACACACACATACCCCATACACACACACACATACCCCATACACACCCCATACGGCAAATGGTTAACTTCTACTATCAAAACAATACTTACAGGCTAAATCCTAGCAAGCAGCAATATAATATATAATGGATATTTAAAAAAAAAAGACTTAAATTCTGCTACAGAGCTGCTCAGAACTCTATGATAATTCCATCGATTTAAACGTCTGTAAAAAAAAATCCACAATAAAGTCCCATTAAAGAAGGAATAAAATTGGCTCGGAGCTCAGCTTTACTGCTTGAATTTAATGGGAAAACCAGTGCTGCATTCCCATTGGTCTGCCATCTGCTGGACAATTATTATCCTTTGTCGACTGTAACAAGATCGTACCAGATGTTGCAAGGTAATGGCTTCCAAGAACGATCATGGAAGAAAGGCATGTAAATGTGTCTTAAACAGGAAAGAAATATTCATTTTTATGTTATTGTGTATCGCTCGTATCAGATGGACGTAAAATGCGTCTTGGCCAGACGCGCGGATCATAGAATGGTTTACGACCTGTGCTTTGTTTCTGTTATAGTAGATAAAATGTGTGTTTTGTAAAAAAAAAACAAAAAAAAAACGTGCGTTTTTACAGGATAATGTTAAAAGAATGTACTAAAGGCATGAAAGCATGTATCTGAATGTATCTAGATCTAGTGATCTCGACGGTACTCAAGAATCTGAAGTCAACTCAAGCTGCGACTCATCTGTTCACAAAAAGTCACATTGCTACTTTGTTGCAATATTTCATTCTCCCACCAAGTAGAGTCAATTGGCTCCGGGGTTACTGTAGAGTTCTTCTCGTCGCTCTCTAGTAGCTCTCAAAAGCTGTTTATTTGAATTTGGTAGCTGCTGCTGGAATAGGAAGTCTTTACCAAGTCAGAGGACGTCAGGGTCACCTCGGACTTTAACCCTACTCCACCCAAGTTCACATACAAGGCGCGTTTCCTCTGGGCTTTCCACCCAGTTCCAGCTCTGGAAGCTGTCAGAACGCACCTGACGGCCATCATCCTTTCAAACAGCTGGTCATCATCCTTTACAACACTCCTCATTTCCATATTCTCTCATACAGCTCACGGTGGTGCCCTTATTCCCTCCATCCTTAGCCTCCCTACTAATGTGCTCCTTGTTCCCTGACTGTCTCTCTAATTTCCGAGTCTTATTATGTTTGTGTCTGCATGGTTCCTCATACATGCCATCCTGACCCTTGCTAAGTCCTAAGTCCAAGTTGTTCCTCACCCTATACACCAGGACCATCCCTCGTTTCATCAGCTCTGTGCATCAAAAAGGGCATTCTAAAGACCATTCGTTACGCAAGACTAGCAGGTACACGAAGAAGGGGAACTTTGAAGAATAATTATCAGAAGAAAAATGTCATGGGGGTTAGGAAAGCAGAGACAGGAGAAATGGGTGGATTTCCTTTGGGTAGAAGAAACATAAAAAATATACTTTTAGAAAATTTGTAAACTTGATGTATAAACATTTTCAATGAATGGGAATACGTATGTATTTGTGTCAAGTATCTGTTATTTGTTATCTCCACTATTAGATAAAGCTGGTGCGCTTTGAGCCTTTGAGCCCTTTATACACAATATAATGCGTGTCGTAGCCGATGGCCGGGCTCCTAACTGGATCCCTAGGAAAAGTGTCCAAGCGCTATATGGGAGTTACAAATGGAATAAAGGGTTTTTAATGGATGGTCAACACAATAAAATGTTATCTATAAATCATTTTAGGAGAAGTCATCATCCCAGAAGGTAGAACGTGGAAGGAGAGGCCACCAATTCAGAGAGGGCTGTAAAGCTCTGGAATGCACAACGCGAACTCAACATCACAGCCCAGGTTCTAGTTTATGATTTGGGTTCTAAATGAAACAAACGATTTTTTTTCTCAATGTAACATGGGGAAAATTATGGATTTCATCCAGAAATATATTTTGTGGAAATAGGAAAATTCAAATAAATGGGCATTCTGAGAGTGCCCTTTTTTTATCTGCTCCAAAACGTCCTCTTTTCTCCTTTTTTTTTACTGGAGGAAAAATGCAACACGTCCGACTAAAACCACCCAGTTCAGGAAATTAAATAAAGGGGGCCGCCAAACAGAACAACGATTTCATCATCAATAATCAGAGATAAAAATAAGAAGGATTATTGCAATGTGGCGGAAATGCATTTTATTACAGAGGGATGAAAGACGAATATATATTATATTTACTTTCCATCTGCAAAACACATGCAGCGTTACTCAGAATATTGCACGTTGTTTATCAAACTGAAGCAAGAATTAGTCGATTTCAGTAAAATTTAATCCTATGACAAATGACCTTTGAAAAAATGAGGTGCCGGACTCGTTGTTGGAGATCCGCCGCCAGGAAGCCTCAATAAACGACGTGTTATTATAAAAAGCACAACAAAACCTGGTTTTTTCATCCCAAACCTGGAAACGCATTATTGCATTTTTTATTTTTTAAGATGATTGAGGAAGGGTTTGGTAAACAACTTCCAAAACAATGACGTCATAGTTACTAAAGGGATAGCCATATTCTAGGCATTGTTTCTGGATATAACGCAGGGTTTTAGGACGTGCTTACCGTACCTTTTAGGAAAAGTGATTTTGTATTGTCCATTTTCTTGTATGGGTTTTGCCCGTTTTTTGGCCCTTTTCTTGTCTCCCCGGCAACTCCCACCCCACTTCCTCAACCAAGTTCTGCCTCGTTCTATGAGGAGCAGGAGTATGTTTAGGTGGCCCTGCCTGATCCATAAACCCGTAATAAGCAATATATAGATGTTAGAATCCCATATAAACCCTGTGACGGGAATCTGTGTGATTATTCCTCTCTATTGTGTTATCTCTGCTCTATTGTTAGGTTGCTGATTGTTCTTGATTGGCTCAGACAGCCTGAGTGAGGGAAGCGAAGGAGAAGCGAAGGAAGTTCAGGGCAGGAGGTGGATCAGACAAGGCTAGTACCGCCACCTTCTCCTGCCAACCTCGGATTCAGTGAGATAAAAATGTCCCCTCTTATTAAACTAAACATCTCCAGAACCATCACGCCGACCGGCAAACAAAAAGTAGAAGCTATGGGCAGTGTTGGTAAATTAATTTATTTCTGCTAAAAGCTGTGAAAATGATATTTCCATGATAGGCGGTATAGGGACTACAGGCCCATCTGGATAACGTATGTCTCCATCCCCGCTAACGCTCCACACTCCTCTCTGGCCTCTACGATCCATCCCCGACGCTGTATTTTAGGTATACAAACTCACACCTTGGTTCGTTTCACCTCTCCGCTCCTCGGACGTCCATCCCGTCCTCCTGAAATCTGCGTTGGGCGCCAGCGGTCTGAATTCCATAAACTGCGTTAATCCCACGGATTTTAAACGACTTCATCCAAAACGGCAGCGCATGTTATTTCTACTAAATTAACTTCATGCACCCTAAACGCGCATCGGGGGAATAGTAAATCCATTCACTGAAAATCACTGGAATCAGCCACGATGATCGGCGTATCTGTTATTTCCACATCCAAGTTCTGATAACCGTACCCGAAGGAAATATGGCCGAAACAGGCAAAAAGAAAAATCAGTGTTTTTTCACGTATATATATATGTATACTGTGAAATATGAAGGCACTATATAAAATAAATACATTTACAAAGTTTAATGTGAGGAATGCTGCCAATCGGTCGGTGACCGACTATAATAGTTACAAAAAATAAAATAATAATAAAATTTTATTATAATAATCGCTAGGTGATGGCAGTTGATTATTGGTTAGATCTGTTGGTCGGAATGGTAGAACAATTGTCTGATCCCCGGTAACATGCAGGCATCCTATACCTTGATATCACAGGTGACTATTCTAATCCCCAAATACATATAAAAAATGTAAAAAAAAATAAATCATACACTAACTGTGTATCCTTAGATTGCGTTTAGTATAATAATGGTATTTAATCCCATTTTTGTGTGTCTGCTTTGCAATATGTTGTGTGCTGTCACCCATCTGGGCTGCATGTGCAATCTACACGTATGTACGACCACATCTATTAGATAAAATAACTAAGGGGGGTCGGGGCTTTTGGGGAAAAAACGCTTTCATTTCTTTCATTATTTGGTTTGGCATTTACTGGGAAATAATGGAACAAGTTGTGTTTTATTAATTGCTTTTGCGTGTTTACCATCACATCCATGTATAAAATATACGGTAAACATATGTTCGCCAGATGCGATGCGTATCTAAGAATAGCTGGAGATAGAGAGCGAAAAGATAGAGAGAAAAAAGGAGAGAGAGAGAGAGAGAGAGAGAGCGAAAAGATAGAGAGAAAAAAGGAGAGAGAGAGAGAGAGAGAGCGAAAAGATAGAGAGAAAAAAGAGAGAGAGAAAGAGAGAGAGAAAGAAAAGATAGAGAAAAAAGGAGAGAGAGAGAGAGAGCGAAAAGATAGAGAGAAAAAAGGAGAGAGAGAGATAGAGAGAGAGCGAAAAGATAGAGAGAAAAAAGGAGAGAGAGAGAGAGAGCGAAAAGATAGAGAGAAAAAAGGAGAGAGAGAGAAAGAGCGAAAAGATAGAGAGAAGAAAAAAGGAGAGAGAGAGAGAGAGCGAAAAGATAGAGAGAAAAAAGGAGAGAGAGAAAGAGAGAGAGCGAAAAGATAGAGAGAAAAAAGGAGAGAGAGAGAGAGAGAGCGAAAAGATAGAGAGAAAAAAGGAGACAGAGAGAGAGAGAAAGAGCGAAAAGATAGAGAGAAAAAAGGAGAGAGAGAGAGAGAAAGAGAGAGAGCGAAAAGATAGAGAGAAGAAAAAAGGAGAGAGAGAGAGAGCGAAAAGATAGAGAGAAAAAAGGAGAGAGGGAGAGAGAGAGAGCGAAAAGATAGAGAGAAAAAAGGAGAGAGAGAGAGAAAGAGAGAGAGCGAAAAGATAGAGAGAAGAAAAAAGGAGAGAGAGAGAGCGAAAAGATAGAGAGAGAGAGAGAGAGAGAGAGCGCGAAAAGATAGAGAGAAAAAAGGAGAGAGAGAGAGGGAGAAAAGATAGAGAGAGAAAAGGAGAGGGAGAGAGAGAGAGAGAGAGAGAGAGAGAGACAAAAGGGACAGTTTAGTCCAAAAAATTTAATGTTTAATTTTTAATGCATAAGTAACACCAGCCGGTTGTATGCATGGTAATAAAACATCAGTGTTGAGACAGGAGACATGCGATTGGCTGCGCTGCTTTCACTAGAGCTACTGAGCATGTGCAAAAAATTTACACGTGTAAACTTCCTGTTTTCTAGTAGCTCCTCCCCCAGCTGCCGCTATTAGAAAACAGGACGTTTACACATGTAAACTTCCTGTTTTCTAGTAGCGGCAGCTGGGGGAGGAGCTAAACGAGACAGCAACATGATTTTTAAACCCCATTATCTAAAGAATGCCTGCACGGATTCGCACGCCGTAAAATGCACTGTCCGTGGAAAATATAATTGCTATTTAAATATATCTAGAAAAAAACTATGAAAATTGATTTTAAAAAAAAGATCCAGTCCCCAAGCCCTCAAAGGGTTAAAATACATAAATTTTATTTATTTTTACTTCAGCTTGGTTTCAGAAGCCCGGTGGTTATGCCACTATTCACAGTAAATATTAAAGTCTTCCGCGTTCTGCATTCACTCCCTGGGGTCAGGCTTTTGGACCGGCGCACAGAGTACTGACACAGAATCAAACCCCTCCACAGTCAATTATTAGGCAGACGTTGGCTTATTAAACAGACTTTGGGTATAACCTCCTAATAAAAATAATGATACTAATAAAAAATATTATTTCCCGACGTCTAATAGACCAGAGGTTAGAAGATGTCCGATCCCCGCTCCCGGATCCAAACACCTGAAAACGTTTTAGTAGCATAGTGTTGTTTTTTTTTTGTTAAAATATCAATATTTCAGGGGTTTTTTTCGTCCCCGCTAATGAATAGCAGATTATTTCTACATATTTGGAATAGTTTGATTGGATATCTGGGCCGTAAGGCTGTTCTTCCAGGAATAACACAAGAGATGAAATTGCACTCGGTGTTATTGGTGCGAATAAAATAATAGCGGCCGTCCCGCTAGACATCGGATACACGTGAGAGCCGGCGAACCTGCGTGTAAAACTATAATGCTCATTGAAATGTAAAAAAGTAAGGGACGGGGGGGGGCATTTTTGGGGTAATTTAGTCTGCTGCTGGCCCAGACAGTAATTACCCCATTAAATCGATGGAGATTATCTTGGCCCCCGTGGTTTTACTGAGTGATTCAGGGTCATTTCGGGCTAGGTTGACCCCTTTAGAACGTGAGCTTGACCTCTGGAACTCTGGCGGTCCTTATGGAAGTCAAGAGAGGCGGGGCTAAGTGCACGCAGGGGTGGAGCTAGCCCACATCGGACTTGAAAGGGGTGTGGAATGGGTGTAACTTGGGTGGAGCCAAAAAAAGTCGATCAAAAGGCTCAGGAATCAGCTCTGACTCTTACGGCCTCCTCACCAAACCCAGACAGTTCCCGGGTATGTTTATACACCCTGCAGGGGGCGGCACTGTACAGAATGTGACAATTATGTGTGTCCTGGAAAAAAAAGACAGTAAGTTACCATTTAAAGAAATAAAATGTATTAAACCATCGTTATTTTTTTTTAAAATGGCAATAAATCTCTGAAATTAATTATTTTAATAGGCGTTTTTTATTTTTATTTTGAGTTTTTAGTGGCATTTTGAGAAATCCAGACCCAAAAACGGGGCCTGATACTTAACCATTGGAATGCCAGCGTCATCCATACCTAGATACTGTAAGTGGTCTGGCACTTAACCCTTTGCATGTCATAATATTCAAAATCTAATAAGCCATATGTTTAACCGTTTCATGGACAGCACGATCAATGAGGAGGACATGTAACTGTTATTTAAGTAAATGGACTCAAAGGTTTTAAAAAATATAATTATTGCACCCTTTAAAAATACTAGAAATTATTCAAAAAAGTATTTTATTTACTTTAAAAACTCTTCAAAATAGTGTGCTTCTTACAAATGCTTTTTTATTAAATATTAAAAATTTACTGAAACATAAATAATAAATTTTTTAAATTTCACGTGCATTGTGGGTAAATCGTGAATTCATCCGTTCCATCCTGGAGTTTAATGGAACTTCCCATTTTAATCGAGTTTAATAGTTTGCTATCCAAAACAGAGCTTTAAAAAAAAAAACAGAGTTTAAAAAAAGGGATTTTAACAACGTGCGATGTACATGCCAAAACATGTGTTATTGGTAATAAAAAAAATTGTTTTTAAAGGTTTTTATTTGCTCCCCGGGAAAATATCTTTCACGCGATTTTTTTTTTCTATGCCTCGGAGCTCGGAGAAGCATTACGTACAGAGTTTGTGCCAGAGGTCCCGGCCAAATTCTTTTTTTTTTAGGCCGACCCATGTCCAAAACACCAAAACATTCCATCCCTATGAGGCGACCGTCAAAAAAAAAAACAAAAAAACCCCAAGAAATATTAATGTTCAGTGAGTCCGGAGACGATTCTCTTGTAGCTCAGAAATATTTTTAGGATGAACCTCTTGTTGTTTTACTTTGGAAGTAAATCAGCGAGTAATATATTTGGTCCATGAACTAATTCGGGGGGAATCGTTGTATTTTCTGTCCAGATTCATAATAAAAGGGATTGTGTGATAACAGCTAAGAAATTAGATGTTATTGTTGGCTTTTTTTATGTAATTTGGCTGTAAATAGGCGGTCTGATGCTCCGTATAGCGTCACCAAATAACTATATGTGACTTTTGAGTCTATTCACTAAGAAGTTGAGTGTTCAGTCGAGTTGACCAGGCTCGACTCCAGTTTCATGCCCTTACAGGCTGACACTTGCAAAACAGCTGGCAGAGGCATGTGGGTTTGCAGGTCCTCGCCTGTAACTTGCAAATCTTCAGTGCAGCTGGAGGGGGTTGCTAAAGAGTTGTTTTTCTACTTTAAATTAAAATAGAATAATGATAAAAAATAACAGGTTATCCCAGGGCCACATTTAACAGGGCATTACAATTACCCCCCACCCCCCTTCACCCTGCATGCAGTGCTGGGTAATTAAATGACCCTGAAGGGGGTAAATTAATTATTATGTGAGGAGAGCCCTCAGGGATATATTTGTTACGCATGCTGTTTCAAAGTGCGTCTGTCTCCGTTATACACTTAAAAAGTAGAGATTTCTACCGGGTTTGGTGAGAGTGACTTTGGTGTCATAAAATAATTTCTTATCCTTCCCCATCTGGACAAGATTTGGACTATGGCTGAAAAAAGGTGTCTGGGGTTGCCTTCATCTGAGTCAATCCCAAGTCTTCACACCAAAGCTCAATCCCGGCATGTATTGCCGCCTCTTCATGATACAGCTTGGCCAGGATGGACCTCTGGGTTTGTGGAGATTGCGACCGCTTGTTACGTTTGCAAAGGTGTGGAAACCAGGATGCAGGATACAAATGGACCAGTCTCTTATTGGTCAGATAGTCCAGGTCAGGAGCAGAGAGGTTAACGAGGTCAGGAATCAAGCCAAGGTCGGTAACAGGCAGCAGGCAGAGAATGGTCAAACAACCCGGGTCAGGAGCTGAGAGGTTAACGTGGTCAGGAATCAAGCCAAGGTCGGTAACAGGAATCAACATAAACAGGTAAGCACCAGGTAAGTACAGCAGCTAGTTGTAAAAACAACTGAGCACTGAACTGGCATCAGTACTCTGTTTTTAAACCTGCCGCCCTTCCAGATCCCGCCCCCAACTATGATGACGTCCAATGGACGTGTTTCTCCTCCATAGGGGTAAGAGATCGGCAGGGGGCGTGTCCTGTGACACCGTGGGTGTCCATCACTGTGCGGCGGTTCATTCTTGTGAACCGCCGCGGAAGAGGACCCTGTGTGGCTGGATTGTCCCGGGAGGGGTAAGTACCGAGTACTCCGCCACTCGGGGGTACTCGGGCGACGCACTCCGCACGGGAGCGCGGCGCGGTGAGTCCCCCCGGACCGTACTCCGGTCGGGATCATGACACCACTCAGGCTTACGGTTTGGAGTTCGGAGTTGTGTCTTCTCATGGGTAGAGAGAGTCCTGAGACTCACTGGTGGATGTGAGTGCCCGGTGCTGCCCTCACATGGGGGTTAGTAGCAAAGACACTCGTCGGAGAAGATCGTCGCGCAGTAGAGTTCCGCTCATAGAATAAATGTTGATACATTTTCTGGCAAGGTGCTGCTCTTTTATGTATTATGAAGAAATGCTGTGGCCCTTATCCGCATTATGTGCATGAATGAATCAAATGGCCTTCACGTAGAAGAGAAGATGTGGATCTAAAGTCTTTGTTGCTCTGATCTGCAATAAAGTAGAGATTGACGACATCCACCTAACCAGTTCTGTATTTAACAATCCCATTCCGGCTGTGTTCTTTCACAACAAGTGCATCCAGACGGATCCAGAGATTTATTCCAGTCAATCACACGAAGGAGACTTCTTTCTGTCCTTACCATGACCTTGAACCTCAAACCTAGTGGAAACCCAGCAGGCTGCAGGTCAGAACTGGAATAATTCGGGAAATTAAGTAAAATAAACACTGCCTCCAATGTTTGTTACAATATCGGCTTTTGCCTGCATTCTTCATGCTATGATTATCCGTCCGCGCAGGAATTAGTTTTCCATCAGATAATGGAGAAGTTAGGAAGATGAAGATTTAGACGGCGGACGCATTAAGGAGACGGTAAAGGGGGAATAAAAGTAACTGAAAATTAACTAGAAAAAAATCTCAATTAAAAATTAGATTTATTTTCTTTAATTGAATTGTATGCAATAGCAGAAAAAACTCCAGATTTTTTTATATAAAATATAACCCCCAGCGCTGTATACAGTAATATAACCCCCAGCGCTGTATACAGTAATATAACCCCCAGCGCTGTATACAGTAATATAACCCCCAGCGCTGTATACAGTAATATAACCCCCCAGCGCTGTATACAGTAATATATCCCCCAGCGCTGTATACAGTAACATAACCCCCCAGCGCTGTATACAGTAATATAACCCCCAGCACTGTATACAGTAATATAACCCCCAGTGCTGTATACAGTAATATAACCCCCAGCACTATATACAGTAATATAACCCCCCAGCGCTGTATACAGTAATATAACCCCCCAGCACTGTATACAGTAATATAACCCCCCAGCGCTGTATACAGTAATATAACCCCCCAGCGCTGTATACAGTAATATAACCCCCAGCACTGTATACAGTAATATAACCCCCCAGCACTTTATACAGTAATATAACCCCCCAGCGCTGTATACAGTAATATAACCCCCCCCGGCGCTGTATACAGTAATAAACCCCCCCCAGCGCTGTATACAGTAATATAACCCCCCAGCGCTGTATACAGTAATATAACCCCCAGCACTGTATACAGTAATATACCCCCAGCACTGTATACAGTAATATAACCCCAACGCTGTATACAGTAATATAACCCCCAGCGCTGTATACAGTAATATAACCCCAGCGCTGTATACAGTAATATAACCCCAGCGCTGTATACAGTAATATAACCCCAGCGCTGTATACAGTAATATAACCCCCCAGTGCTGTATACAGTAATATAACCCCCCAGCACTGTATACAGTAATATAACCCCCAGCGCTGTATACAGTAATATAACCCCTCCAGCACTGTATACAGTAATATAACCCCCAGCGCTGTATACAGTAATATAACCCCCAGCGCTGTATACAGTAATATAACCCCCAGCACTGTATACAGTAATATAACCCCCCAGCGCTGTATACAGTAATATAACCCCCAGCGCTGTATACAGTAATATAACCCCCATCGCTGTATACAGTAATATAACCCCCAGCGCTGTATACAGTAATATAACCCCCAGCGCTGTATGCAGTAATAACCCCCCCAGCACTGTATACAGTAATATAACCCCAGCACTGTATACAGTAATATAACCCCCAGCGCTGTATACAGTAATATAACCCCCCAGCGCTGTATACAGTAATATAACCCCCCAGCGCTGTATACAGTAATATAACCCCCAGCACTGTATACAGTAATATAACCCCCAGCGCTGTATACATTAATATAACCCCCCAGCGCTGTATACAGTAATATAACCCCCCAGCGCTGTATACAGTAATATAACCCCCAGCGCTGTATACAGTAATATAACCCCCCAGCGCTGTATACATTAATATAACCCCCCAGCGCTGTATACAGTCATATCGGTCGGTGACAGAAACCTGGATTTATCTTATTTTGTTCCAATAAACCCCCTTTATCTGCAGACCTGGAGCCGCCGTTGCTGTCAGTCATGTGATATTTTGGGTGATTTTCCCAGGTAAAACACCACACTGAGCTGACGCTTTATGGCAGTGCTAGTGAAGTTGGTTCCTCAGAGAGTCCTGCTGGTGATTAGGATCAAGCCATTCTATTGTTTCCCACAGGCAGTATGATAAGGAGTCGGGGTGTTTAGTAGATCGGGGATCAGATAACAGAGCGAGAATCATACAAACGGCTGATATGCAGCTGCCTGAAAACATTATATTATGGGGCAAAAACTACAACTGGTTTAAAGAGTGATATTTATGAAAAAATATTTTTAATCTGATACGAGGAATTATGAAACATGGAGTTGCTGTAATCAGATTGAGCCGTAGAAAAATCCTCAAACTGCCTCTTTTCTAATTGAGATGTTTGGCTAATAAAATGAATCATTGGTACGGCGCGTAGTTCTTACCGAGCGGAGATATTCAGAAATCAAACCTTCCATTAAACTCCGCGCTGCAGCAATCAGCCGTATCACAGAAGCCTGTCTCTCAGACACGCGAGATAATGTACGACTCTTGGAGTGTTATTGTCCGTCAGCGCGGTTCATTTAGCAGCACATGCGCGCCGGCGGAGTGGAGAATTCATCTGGACTGAAAGTTCTGGCTTCTATGTTGATGTAAACTCAACGATCCGTTGCCAAATAAATTAATTGCTTTATTTAGCAAATTTGTAAATGAAAAATAGAGCGCTGGTTTGGATGGGTGGTCTCGCCATATCCCACCAAGAATAAACCTGGTATAATTCTTCTTTTATGATAATTGCAATAAAAGACACGTTATTTGTCTTTGTTGGCAACAGTGGCCATATCCCAGCATGTAGTAGTCATCCGTCATCCCAGGCAGGGTGCTGGGGTATGACATCATAACCTGTCGCTCAGCCGAGAAGACTGCAGATGCACAGGTAAGTGCTGAAGGGCATTTGGGGACAACTAGACCCGGCCTAAATTGAGCCCTGCAAACAACCACTCCAAAAGTTCTTTATACGGCCGGAGAGTATATAATATATAATATGAGGAATATACAGGGATATAACGGGTTATAAGGATGGGATTAGTTACACGGCCGGAGAGTATATAATATATAATATGAGGAATATACAGGGATATAACGGGTTATAAGGACGGGATTAGTTATACGGCCGGAGAGTATATAATATATAATATGAGGAATATACAGGGATATAACGGGTTATAAGGACGGGATTAGTTATACGGCCGGAGAGTATATAATATATAATATGAGGAATATACAGGGATATAACGGGTTATAAGGACGGGATTAGTTATACGGCCGGAGAGTATATAATATATAATATGAGGAATATACAGGGATATAACGGGTTATAAGGACGGGATAAGTTATACGGGGGGGGAGTATATAATATGAGGAAGATACAGGATATAACGGGGTATAAGGACGGGATTAGTTATACGGCCGGAGAGTATATAATATATAATATGAGGAATATACAGGATATAACGGGTTATAAGGACGGGATTAGTTATACGGCCGGAGAGTATATAATATATAATATGAGGAATATACAGGGATATAACGGGTTATAAGGACGGGATTAGTTATACGGGGGAGAGTATATAATATATAATATGAGGAATATACAGAATATAACGGGTTATAAGGACGGGATTAGTTATACGGGGGGAGAGTATATAATATATAATATGAGGAATATACAGGGATATAACGGGTTATAAGGACGGGATTAGTTATACGGGGGGGGTATATAATATATAATATGAGGAATATACAGGATATAACGGGTTATAAGGACGGGATTAGTTATACGGCCGGAGAGTATATAATATATAATATGAGGAATATACAGGGATATAACGGGTTATAAGGACGGGATTAGTTATACGGGGGAGAGTATATAAAATATAATATGAGGAATATACAGGGATATCACGGGTTATAAGGACTGGATTAGTTATACGGCCGGAGAGTATATAATATATAATATGAGGAATATACAGGGATATAACGGGTTATAAGGACGGGATTAGTTATACGGCCGGAGAGTATATAATATATAATATGATAAATATACAGGGATATAACGGGTTATAAGGACGGGATTAGTTATACGGGGGAGAGTATATAATATATAATATGAGGAATATACAGAATATAACGGGTTATAAGGACGGGATTAGTTATACGGGGGGAGAGTATATAATATATAATATGAGGAATATACAGGATATAACGGGTTATAAGGACGGGATTAGTTATACGGGGGGAGAGTATATAATATATAATATGAGGAATATACAGGATATAACGGGTTATAAGGACGGGATTAGTTATACGGCCGGAGAGTATATAATATATAATATGAGGAATATACAGGGATATAACGGGTTATAAGGACAGGATTAGTTATACGGGGGAGAGTATATAATATATAATATGAGGAATATACAGGGATATAACGGGTTATAAGGACGGGATTAGTTATACGGCGGGAGAGTATATAATATATAATATGAGGAATATACAGGATATAACGGGTTATAAGGACGGGATTAGTTATATGGTCGGAGAGTATATAATATATAATATGAGGAATATACAGGATATAACGGGTTATAAGGACGGGATTAGTTATACGGGGGGAGAGTATATAATATATAATATGAGGAATATACAGGATATAACGGGTTATAAGGACGGGATTAGTTATACGGCCGGAGAGTATATAATATATAATATGAGGAATAAACAGGGATATAACGGGTTATAAGGACGGGGTTAGTTATACGGCCGGAGAGTATATAATATATAATATGAGGAATATACAGGGATATAACGGGTTATAAGGACGGGGTTAGTTATACGGCCAGAGAGTATATAATATATAATATGAGGAATATACAGGGATATAACGGGTTATAAGGACGGGATTAGTTATACAGGGGAGAGTATATAATATATAATATGAGGAATATACAGGGATATAACGGGTTATAAGGACGGGATTAGTTATACGGGGGGAGAGTATATAATATATAATATGAGGAATATACAGGGATATAACGGGTTATAAGGACGGGATTAGTTATACGGCCGGAGAGTATATAATATATAATATGAGGAATATACAGGATATAACGGGTTATAAGGACGGGATTAGTTATACGGCCGGAGAGTATATAATATATAATATGAGGAATTTACAGGATATAACGGGTTATAAGGACGGGATTAGTTATACGGCCGGAGAGTATATAATATTTAATATGAGGAATATACAGGATATAACGGGTTATAAGGACGGGATTAGTTATACGGCCGGAGAGTATATAATATATAATATGAGGAATATACAGGATATAACGGGTTATAAGGACGGGATTAGTTATACGGGGGAGAGTATATAATATATAATATGAGGAATATACAGGATATAACGGGTTATAAGGACGGGATGAGTTATACGGGGGGAGAGTATATAATATATAATATGAGGAATATACAGGATATAACGGGTTATAAGGACGGGATTAGTTATACGGCCGGAGAGTATATAATATATAATATGAGGAATATACAGGATATAACGGGTTATAAGGACGGGATTAGTTATACGGGGGGAGAGTATATAATATATAATATGAGGAATATACGGGGATATAACGGGTTATAAGGACGGGATTAGTTATACAGCCGGAGAGTATATAATATATAATATGAGGAATGTACAGGGATATAACGGGTTATAAGGACGGGGTTAGTTATACGGGGAGAGTATATAATATATAATATGAGGAATATACAGGATATAACGGGTTATAAGGACAGGATTAGATTTAGTTTGTTGATTCAGTGAGGAATAAGTGGCCCTTTCTACGTCAAGAAAGAATTTTTCCCTTTTTTGAGGCTCAATTAGAAGTCGTTTCATTGTGGGGGGGGTTTCCTCCTCCTGGACCAGCAGCGGGGAGTAACGTGATGGAAGTGTGTCTTTTTCATCCTAAACTACTGGGTTACTATGTAAAACAGATGTTTTTTAGTATGTTTTTCGAGGTAAAAGATGTGCTATCACCACACTTGTCTTCCCCCAGGCCTTGAAGGCGGATAGAATTACCGTGGCAGATAATCTGCAGTAGGACTCCTTGTCTGCCTCATTTATTTCATATTTTGTCATAATGAGCATCCGATGAAGACAAAGATAACGATCTTCAGAAATATTACACCATTATCCTTTCAGCTTTTAGTGGATAGAAATGTATCTGAAATTCTAGATACATTATAGAGGAGGTGACAGTGAGCTATTTATCATTTCATTGACATTTTAATAAATGTAAAATAATAAAAAATAATAAAAAAATACATGTAACAAACATATTAGTAATGATCAAAATTAATACACAAATCATACGGTTGTGTATCATACAATGTTGGTTCTGTACGTTGGATAAACCTATTTATTAGCGTTTTCAGGTTAAAATAGGCAATATATATGTATTGAAGCCCCCTTACGCCATGGGAGCAGCTTCCGTGAGATAAAATAGTCCCTTATTTTAAAACTAAATATCTCCAAAATAATTAAAACCGGTTAAAAAAAAAATATGTGACAAAAAGTGCATGAATTAGATAAATGAATGTACTTATAGTAAAGGTTGACACTAACAGCGCTAATTATATTTTTAGAATATTTTCGTTGGCAAACCGAATGCAAGCAACTGAAACCAAAGGGCACACAATCTATTTTTTTTTTTTTTTAAGAATAAACACAATGAGTTCAGGTTACATTGTAACCATTTCATTCGCTTCGTTTACAAAAGGAACAGCCATTTATTGCAGAGTTTATTCGATGAAATAACCGTATAAAATGTTTGTTTTTTTTTTTGTTATTGCGACCAGGATTACATTTCTAATTCGTCGAACCGCCAAACGTTTGTGCTAGAAATGGGCTTTGTCGGTTGGAGTAACATTACTGATATCCCGTTTTCCGCCGAGAATCCGATCATCTCTTGTGAAAGCTCGTGGCTTTCTTTTTACTGTCATAAAACAAAAAAAACACACACAAAAAACACTCGTTCAGGGATATATTTTCTTGCGTTAAATGTAATTATGTCAAGTGTCAGATAGATAACTCAGAATGTAATATTGAACAGACTTTCTGTAACGTAAATGTGTTCCATACACGGAACGCTGGGTATTGTCTACTTCCCTACTGAGAAGTTCTATAGAAAACAGTTATTCCGTGGAACCTCGAGGGAAAAGTACCCCTTGAAATGTTAAAAAAAGAAAAATAAAGCCATAAAAATGTTTAAATGTCTGATTTTCCCCAGGTTTCTCCCCAGCCTTCTTTTTATCCGCTCAACGCGTTCACTTAGTCCATTGGAGACCAGAAGCTCGGCTCCGATGAATGGGGGGGGCATCATAGGACTCGTTTTAGGTTTGATTCTTCTCATAGATAGGGATAGATCGGGTCACGGGGAGAACATGGATATTTCAGTCTTTTAGCTCAGGTGGTCCCCATTATCATGATAATAAGGTGAAGTCCCTTCTTCCAAGGTGATCTTGTTTATGAAGTGAAGGCTCCTTCTTCATGGTGACCTTTATTTTATTTTCTTCTGGAGTATTATAACATGTAAAGTAAGTGCAGTTACTTGAACCAGGACGTAATATCCGCCTTGGGCTTAAAAAAGTAATTTTTTTGCGCATGAAAACTGGAAATGAAGTCACCTCTTAAAATTATTTGCTACCTTTGGGATCAGGGAAACGGTTGAAAAGTTGAATGTTGAACGCCGCGGACCTACGTGTTTTCCATCCAAAGTTACTGAAAAAAAAAAAGAAGAAATGTTGCCTTCAGAGGCCGACGTGTATAAAATAATGCAGACCACAACTTATCATTTTCATTGTAGTCGTGCACCCTGGAAACCTCATTCCCTATAAAAAAAAAACCACAATAACATTACAATACGGTCTGTTTTAGTAGCATTTGTGCTTGTAGGAAACATTAGTAAAATGTTTACAGATGTAATTTTTATGAGACTTGGGTATTCAGATTCGTACAAATTGCAAATGTATAGAATTGCACCACCATTTTACCCAGCGGCGCTTTCGGTGACGTTCTCTCCCACCATCGGAGGTTCGGGGGGGGGTCACCAGAAACGCCACCATTGTGGCAAAGGTTCACACCAGGTTATGTCCGCGGAGAAGCTGAGGAAGATAGAAGAGAGAGAATAGAAGATGAAGAATAAGATGATGCAGAAGCAGAAGTAGAAGCAAAGCGGTCGGCGGAGAAAGTAGGAAAACATTTAGAGATCATGAATGAGAGTGCGGGAGAATGCGAATGAATGTGAGCACCGGGCAACACATTTAATTCCCAAATTAAAATCCCCCCCAATTTTCATTGTATGACGCCTGATATATGTCCTACAATTGCGACAAAGATGTAGAAATTCTTATGTTTAAAGTATTTCCGAGCTCAAGGTAATTATATTAATATATTTTGGGCTATTTTGGTCAACACGACTGCTTTAGTGGCAATTATTATGCGAAAATCATAAAAAAAATATTTCATTTTTTTTCAATTTTTCTCAATTTTTTTAATGTATTATTCGTACTAAATATTGGACTATTCATCTAATATATACTTATATATACTATTATATATTAATATATATATATATATATATATATACATACCGCAGCACTTAAATGAAACCTTGTTTTATTTATTATTATTATTAAATTTATTATTATTATTATTATTTTCTTTTACTTATAAAGCTCCAATTTACGCAGCGCTTGAATTTATTCGTTCATGAATGAAGCGCGTCTTTCTATATACCACACACTTCAAATAACTTCTTCCCCCCAACCTATTTTTTCTAAGTGTATTTTCTGTGACCAGCAATTAGGTCACTTCACACATTTCTTGGAAAATCCCTACCATGCACCAAAAAAAGCCTTTCAAAAAATAGCAATAAAACAACTGTCGACAGGAAAAAAACCAACTACAGCCATAAATTTTGCTTTAATCTGTTTTGACGGCTTAAGTAAAGAAGGTGACGTTTATTCACCTGTTGGTACGTTTTATCCGTGTTACTTACCCTTTCATTCGGGGTCGGAGGCAATGTGATTCGGGGCTGCTGTTGGATGAAGCACAGATTTGTGGATTAACTTTTAACATTAGATGTAATGTAAGGAAGTTTTACTTTACTGAGAGGGTGGTGGGTAAGTGGAACAGCCTCCCAGCAGAAGCGGGAGAGCCTAATACAGACCAACGACCAACAAGACCAACGACTGATTACATTTTGGGGTAAAATGGGTGGCTAGATGGGGCCGAATAGGGCCAAATCTGCATTTATAAGATTGTGAAACCCAAACATTTTTTAATAGACGTTATCCTGTATTCCGATGCAAACATTTCTGGGAAAGCCCTGATGTTTTGCTGAGTTTCGGGATAAATTCACTGGAAACTTAGACAGTTCCAGGAAGATGTTTTGACTGTGAAACTACAATAAAAAGAAGCAGATTTTTAAGATAAAACCATAAGTCATAGGATTCCAACTCGCTACAGACAAAGAAGCATCACCAAGAAACGTATCCGTAATTAAAGGGTCCGCCTAATGCCCCTGACACCCCCCCTTAAAAGGAATACATATTAAAATACCCTGTGAGCCCCCCCGACTCGCTGTGAATACTTTAACATGTATTCCTCCAAAATAAATAACTAAATAGAAAGAATAAAGCACTTGCCAGAGGTAGAAGCTGTAGCCCTGGAGCTGCAGCTTCCCTCCTCTGCCATGGTCCGACTATTCTTCCCACCGATTGGCTGCTTGAATGGCTGAACGTCATGTTAGTCCCTTTAGGGGGTTTAATTGCAGAAGCTTGGGGAAAGTCGGACGGGACATCATATATGACTGTTGTGCATCGCAAATAAAATGAAATAACATTAATTATCAATTTATTAATACGTTAGTTATTTAAATAAAACATGTTGGCTGGTGGGCTGGTGGGGTCTTTAAAAATAATATTTTTAACTTTTTTTGGTAAAACAATAAAATCCAGGGAAAGAAATCAAATGACCGCAACATGTGGAATGCTACATGTTATAACGTATATATTATATTTTATATATATATATATATATATATATATATATATATATAATATAATGTATATTCTGTATGATTACGGAGACCAAATGTGATAAAAGGCAAAATAAGATGTCTTGAGAGAAAATATAAATCACATCACAGGCTGTTTGAAGGTTAGGATGGCACTGATATTTTGGTCAATTCGACTACTTTAGTGGAAATTATCATGCCAAAATCATACAAATTTTTTTTTATGTATTATTCATACTAAATGTTGGACTGTTCACCTAATATATATATTATATTATACTGCAGCACTTAAATGAAACCATGTTTTATTTTATTATTATTATTATTAGTATTATTATTATCTTTTACTTATAAAGCGCCAACAATGTACGCAGCGCTTGAATTTATTCATTCATTAATGAAGCTCGTGCTTCTCCATTACACTCCAAAAATGGGTAAAAAATCACATCACAGGCTGTTTGGAGGTTAGGATGGCACCGATAATCTGTTTGGGGCAAAGGCACTTACAAGCTTTTTGGGGCAAAGGTGACACCGTGGGACCTGTTGCTTGGTGAAGTTAAGGGGCCCGGGGCAATTTTCGCACCAGGGCCCCTTGGTTTCTAGTTAGGCCCCCGACTATTGCCTCTCTCTCTTTATTCCGGTGCGATAGATCGCAGAGGGTTCGGAAGAAGGAACGGAGAGAAGATTTATGAGCTCAGGGCAGACATCCTCTAAGACATTTCTTTCATTCAGCAGCCCTTTCTTATCAAACGTTTTCTAATCACCGATACTCTTCAGGTGAGACGGAGTAAAGTCATCCAAGTTCAGGAGCTGCCACGGGGAATGCTGGGTCTACAAAAGGTATTGCGCAATCCTGGGTTTGGGGGGGGGTAGCGTACAGATTCATACAAGTTTGGAATTTCCTTCTAATTTGCTTTTCCAGCCAAATGCAGAAATTTCTTTCACAATCCAGGTTGCTTCAGGAGAGAAAAAACACGTTATTAAACCTCTTATCCTCGACGTCTTTATCTCCCGTCTTTATCTCCCTGCTCCTTAAAATGTATAAACACACTAATATTTTGGTTTGGTGAAAAAAAAATTGATTTTGTTTTTAGGGTTTAATCCCAAATCTGAGTAACTTTAAGCAGGTATCGTGAGAAAATATATTTCTTCATTGAGGAGGCAGTGGATGGGTGGAAAATCCTCCCAGCAGAAGTGGTAGAGGCTAATTTTGGCGGGTAAATGAACCGCTATTTAGGGCCACTTTGGAGGAATTTAAGTGGAGATTACGGTCCAGATGGGAATTAGGTCTAATCTCTCCTTTCTCTCTCCGGCACATACAATCACCAAAACAATATATATTTCATAAAACACCGGAAAAACAAAAAAGATATATTACTGCAGATTGGAACGTTCCTAGGAAATAAAATCTCTCGGTAACAATCATTTCTTATGTATTTTCTACAAAATATTGTTTTAAAAACTGTGGGATTTATTCCTAACAAAGTGTCATTTTAGGACATTCCTTAAATCTGCTTCTTCTGGGATTTTTTTTTAATGCCTTCTATGGAAAATCCTTTGTTTTTTTATAAAAAAAAAAAATTAAGTCATTTCTTTTTGATAAAAATCTAAGAAAAATAAAATCTAATACATAATAAAACACCAAACGCCAGAAGGTTGGATATAACTGGATATAAATCCTTTACCCTAAATCCATTTATTTCCACCCAACAGTCTAAATAAATAATACAATCAGTGGGGTTCTAGCGCCGCACTTGTTTCTTATCCAATAATGGCAAAATTAGTGCTATCCTTTTAAATAATAACTAAAAGAGACCTCTGAGGTCCCAAAAGTTTATGGAATATCAATATATATATATATATAATTTCAACCTTACAGTCGCATTAAAATATTACTAAAATCTGATTTTTTTATTACTAAAATATTACATCTCTTAAAATATTACAATTCTCTTTTATATATAGTATACAATTTATATTATTTAATTTATAATGAAGATTTTATATAAATTATATATACATCATATAAAGAATTTATAAAGAAGATTATATATATATATATTTTTTGTGACATGATATAAATATGATTTTTTTTTTTGGCCATTCATTTCATGACATAATCATTTTTTTCCCCCTCAAATAGTTCACGTATTATGTTTTAAATAAATCTGAGGCCCTAACACTCGACTATTTTTCACCCAAAACGCAAATAAAATTTTTTAGAATCCTAGACTGAAATATAACGTAGAGGTCAAGAAACTTATGAATGTGCTTGTGTTCCGTCACTTTAAAAACAAAAGAAACTATATATATATTATATATATATAAATATAACAAAATAATAATGTAGCAGCGGATTAGCATTTTATTATTGTTGTAAAAACAGGGGTTTATGATAGCAGATAATAAATACTCCAAATCCGCGAGCGTAAAAACAAAAGCGGAGTGCCGTGTAATTTAATTCTACCGCGGAATTCCAATTATTGCTTTTAGAAGAAATCATTTTTCAGGGTGATCACTTGGGGAAATGGTGTGCGGAATGCGCATGGGCAGATAAACGCAGGAATGCTGGACTTCAAGTAATCTTCTATCCTGCGCCATTATCGGCTTTCATCGGCTCCGATGGTGTGAGGAACGGGGCCGGAGAGCTGGAGAGCGGGTTGAAAGCTCATATGACATCGAGGAGAAGGTACTTCATCTCTCTTATGTCGTAGAGATATCATCGGAGGTGCATTACGCCGGAACACAATAGACGGGGAGGTTTACCTTCGCTCCACTTGAGTTAAATCCAACAAAAGTAGCGACGGCTGACTTCAGTTCCCAAATAAGAACTCAGAAAGATGCCGAGAGATGATAAGGAGTTTGATCTTCTGCTTGATAAGCCATTAATAAAGTCCAGGCATGCTTACAATAACCATGTCAATGGGTTATCCAAACGAGCAACGCAATATGGCAGCCAAGAGCAAGTCGCTCAAATCCTTCCGACTACTTATGAGCAGCTGAACGCATCTGCATAGCTGCCAGGTGTCCCTGTACAGGGGGCACAGTCTCTCTCTTTAGGCTCCAAATCCCTTTCCTGTCTGGATGCCCATCCTTATAACGCGCCAGTAATGTGCTTTAAAGATATTTGCAGTAATTAAGAGGTTAAGTAAAGTTCATCTCATGGAAGTTGAGATCGGTGGCAGCTTGTGGCAGAACCGGTGTAAGATGATCAATTTCCTGCCCCCCCCCACACCCTTATAAAGTCTATCTGAACCAATCAGCAGCAATAAGCAACTTAATAATAGGGGGGGGGATAACTTAATGGGGAGGAATAATCATGCAGATCCTGGGAAGAGGAAGTTAAGATGGTATACACACAAGGATGTATATTATTACACACATATTGCTTGTTTTAAGTGACTCGTAACACTTTATGGCTCCAAAGCAATCTATATGAAGACTATGCAACGAGCTGCTTTCCTGCTTTTTCCAACACTTTGCTAGATTTTCTGCTCACCTTGAACTCCTCAGAAATAATTGCCCCGAAGTCCCTCTCGTCTGTTGTCACTGACCCCGATGCTATATTCTGCCTTTGTATTTTCATCTGCCAAGTGCTTTATCTTACATTTATCAACGTTAAACTCTATCATTCTCCTAACGATTCGCTTAAATCATTTGCCACTTTAGTGGATTGCACCAGGAATGGATACCCTGTTGTTGACGGTTGTACTATCTTCAAGAAAACATTCCTTTGCGATCGTTTGCAATATCGCTATGAAGACGATGCACCATTCGTACCCAGACATATTCACCATTGACTACACCTTTCTGTCTCCTGACGCTCAGCCACTGCTTTAGCTTAACATTTAAGCCTGAATGCTTCTATTAATTCACAAAATGGACAAGCTGCAACTCCGCATCTTCTGGGGGTGGGGGTAGGGAAGATTTAATCAATCCTTTCTGCTGGAGCATCCCTGTAACGATAAAGGTCCATGTATTTTCCAGAATGAAGAACGCAAAGGAAACCCGTTATTCTGATTCTGAGTTGGAGAAAAATTAATTCCTGATTTTTCTACATTCTTTAAAAAAAAATACTTGCGCATGGGCTCCATATGTGCATTTACTTGTCGAGAAGGATGAAGAGGCCAAAAGAAAAAGTCCAACTCAAAGTTTTATCAGTTGTACTTATATTCAATTGGATCTCAGCAGTGAGAAGGAGAAAGAGAAGGAGAAAGAGATGGAGAAGGAGAAAGAGAAGGAGAGGGAGAAGGAGAAGGAGAAAGAGATGGAGAAGGAGATGGAGATGGAGATGGAGAAGGAGAAGGAGAAGGAGAGGGAGAAGGAGAAAGAGAAGGTGAAAGAGATGGACAAAGAGAAAGTGAAGGAGAGGAGAAGGGGAAGGAGAAGGAGAAAGAGAAAGAGAAAGAGAAGGAGAAAGAGATGGAGATGGAGAAGGAGAAGGAGAGGGAGAAGGAGAAGGAGAAAGAGAAGGAGAAGGAGAGGGAGAAGGAGATGGAGAAGGAGAAAGAGATGAACAAAGAGAAAGAGAAGGAGAGGAGAAGGGGAATGAGAAGTACAAGGGGAAGGAGAAGAAAAAGGAGAAAGAAAGAGAAAGAAAGAAAGAAAGAAAGAAAGAAAGAGGAGGAGGAGAAGAAGAAGAATTACACTCCACCATACATTATGAAAGTCTGACCCAGTGAGATTCCACCGTGATCTTGGCTGGCACCATATCCCATACTTTATGGTTAAACCAATGAGATGTTTTTCAGTTTCCTCACCCTTTGTATTATACATAATCCTGGGCCGGCTCAGCCCTAAACCTGCTAGAGTTCAAAATAAATACTGGAGCGAGGGTGTTCAAGAACACAGTTCTTCTGCCCCCTCTCCCTTTAGTGAATAGACCCCTTTTAAGTAGAATGTAGCTCTGTATACCTATTTCTAAAATTTATTACCAGCCACACGGGGACCGTTGTCTAATGGATGAAAAAGCTAAAAAAAATAATGACTCTCAGTTCACAGAACATTTAAAATAAAACAGAATCCCAAACCAAGCAAAGAGCTTATCTCGGTCACAGGACAGCAGCTGGAGCGCAGAAAGAATGATTTTATAATGTGCGATCCTGAATGGAATCACCCTCGCCGTTTGCGGATAAGCTAGGAGAACATGTTCTAAAACATTAATGTCACTTTTATGCATTCTGGAATAAATACACCGTATCGGGTTTCATCGCATGCCAGTAATCTTCAGATACTATGTAGCCGTAGGACTTGATATATTGTATGCAAGCTGACAATGGTTCCAAATAATGCTTTTGTTGTTTATTATGGGAATCAATTAGACGGCAGCTGCCCCACCCTCGATGGCCGTAAAGAACAGATGGTTTTATCTGCGGGAGATTAGATTGGTCTCCAAGAAAGCCATAGAAAGACGTCTTGAATATATACCTGTGGTAGGTTGCCAGATCAGGTTGGTTGCCGGACCAGAATGAGCCTCTCTCCCCATCACATTCATAGCTGTAGGCAAAAAACATTCTTCCGCCGTCACCCACAAACATTTTTATAACCGCACCTCAATTTCTTAGCTCCGTTCCACCTTTTTTTCTTTTTCCTTGTGGTCTTATTTAATGTGGAGCCTCAGGGTAGGGGTCTAATGAGCATGATGTCATATTGGGGCTCCTAGAAAACGTTGACATACTAAATTCAGATTGTGAGGTTATTATTTTTTATACAATATTATTACACCAACTTAAAACCCAGACGATTAGCATTTCAAAGTATCACATGCCCTAAAATCTCAATAAACAGGTTAAGTAAAGAGGGGGACCCAAGGAACCGAGCAGACCCTAGGGCTTTCAGTCCCTTAGAAGACCTACGTCCATACCTGGGAACTTCCAGGCTCTGGAGCCTTCCCTCTTGGGGAAGTGGCTCCTTGGGGGTGGGGCTATCCATAAAACAAGGTGTGATCAGCCACATATATGGGCAGGGATAGCTGCATACAGGGGCGTGGCTAGCCACAAGTACATTAAAGTTGTATGGGAGTTGGGTGGAGAATAGGGTGGGGAATGGGCATCCCTGATATCTCCCACCACCATGCTGAGAACCAGATAAGCGGCGCTTCATCTGGACTCTCCAGGCAAAACTTTGAGAGTTCCCTGGTCTTGCTTATGTCTCTAATATAGCTGGGCCATAACATGAGCCCAAACAGACTCCATGTTCTGCTCATCAAGGCACACACCAGTTGGTCTTTGTCCAGCAGCATAAAGAGTCCTAATAACGCTCATGTTGGCCCAAATACTGGTGTCTCGTCCAGCCCGGGTCCACCATTTACTGTCCCGCTCCTGACAGACTTGGCCAAGCCAATGGTGGGCTTAGGTAGTTAGAATCCACCATGCTGATGAACCTTTCTACCAAATACATTGTTACAGCGCCTCACACTCACCAAAACAAATGGGTGATCTTGAGACATTAATGTAAACCTCTAACAAAAAGCTTTGCTGAACAATAGCGTTGGATTTGCCGTTGGAATGATTGACTGCGTGCGTATTTAGGTCCAGGCTGTACGGCTTGAGATAAAGGTTGCTGTTTTTGTTAAATCCTCTGTAGTACAGATCATTAATAAATTGCTGTTATGTGATTGTAACGTGTAAGTGACAGCTCACATTCCCTGGTGATCCCATGTCTCGGACTAAAACGTGGAGTATGGTACATCTTTATTACACGCTTATCACATGTGACGAATGATTTACAGCCTGTCTTTGTATGATGAATATAACCTTTTAATGCATATTTTGCTTCGTATCACTAACTAAGAACCTGAAAACCTAGCAGTATTTTGTTATAAAATATATTAATATATTTTTGCTTTTTTTTCCTCCTAGATTCAGTCAGCCATCTTTAAACTCTACATATTTATTTTTACATATTTTAATTTGTAACATTTAATCAAT
Organism: Spea bombifrons; assembly: GCF_027358695.1. Classification (NCBI taxonomy): domain Eukaryota; kingdom Metazoa; phylum Chordata; class Amphibia; order Anura; family Pelobatidae; genus Spea; species Spea bombifrons. The sequence continues at coordinate 139,452,307 of NC_071088.1, read as the reverse complement.
GTTGGGTGTTCTATTCTTGGGCTTCAGCACCGGAAAGGACATGGTGGCCATGAAGACCTACTGTACGAGTGACTCCGTTGGTCGCCGGCAGGGAGCTCCTCTGTCAGAGGGCGAATATTCGTGGAATACAAAGATTTTTTTCCCCAAGAAGACGAACATGAAGTCCCAAGTAGCCATCATAGGCGACACTGATGAAAGAAATGCTGATTTTTGTTTATCACCGTCCTCTGAGTAGAATAATATCACACGGGCATATTATTTTTTAAGGGAGCAAAATGTTTAAGCTACAATATTCTTTGTTATTGGGTTGGAGGGCAATTATGGTATTTTTTTCATTAACATTTCTAGTGGAAGAAGTGTCAGATATTTTGGCACCTATTTTTACATGTTTAACCTTTTTCTGTGCTGCAGTACCTGAGATCAGCCTATAGGGGGGTAGTCATTGTTGTAATCAGAGATCACAGGAAACAGGAAGACCTTTAAACTCTTACTATTATTCTTATTTCCAGCTTTGACACGGCCAGCAGAAAATGCCTGAACTTCCGTTCCGACATTCTCCATTATTCAAGCGAAACTGGTGCTCGCACGGTGCATCACTAATACAGTGTGATCTCCCATGTAAAAACTATAGGACGTAATAGTACGTTCTACGGTCACCTAGACCACTCTGGAATGTACTAGTACATCCTAAAGCTGTGAAGGGGTTAAACGCCATCCAGACTGATCCCGCACCTATTTCTTTAAGACACACAGCATGAGAGAAAAGCTACATTTTTTAATTTAGAGAACGAAAATTATGGGTGAAAAGATACCGCAGTGAATGATTGTTTGACTTAGCATTTTGCCCAAGTTTTTATACACATTTTGTTTTTCTGGGAAACCCACAGGATTGTACTCAAAAAACGTAAGCATAATAGTTACCGAATGTGACGCAAATTATTTTCAGATGATGCCTGTGATCCATCGAATCCCTTCACTTCTTGTCAGAAAGAGTGACGCAAAATGTTGGGGGCCCCCCTGCAAGTTGTGTTTGAGGGGCCCTCCTTTTTCTACATACCTGTCCTATTATGGATCTGAATACCCGTGTCTCTGGAGACGTCGTCCCATATGTGTGAAATCAGCCATGTGTCGTTATATTACGGAGCTAATAAAACACAGGCGCCATCTCTTCACATAAATAAGCGATATGATAATGAGCACCTTCCACATACCCGGTAATAAATAATAATTAATTGGCAGCAAATCTAATTAGTCCCAGCATCACAGGGTCTACTTGTGCACCAATAAACTTTTTAGGGGCCTCTAGGACCTGGGTACAAACCAGGGAAAGGCACACTCGGAGCTCTCCCTCTTTAGGGGGAGTGGCTTTGTGTGAGGGGTAGGGCTAATTATGCAAGAGGTGGGGATAACTGCACAAGAGGAAGGGCTTGCGTTATGTGTAGGTGGAGCTAGGTCTAAAAACCCTTAACTAAACTAGGAGTAGGAGGGTAAGTGGGCGTGGCCAAATGCAGCTTCTCCGCCCATAGAAAGGGAAAGGTCTCCCAGAGACCCGGGGAAGCGGCGCTTCTCCTGGAGACTCCGGGTCTTACCTGCCGGGATCTAAAAGGGAAAGGAATTTTTAAACCCTCTGTCTTCATTTTCTGATGACTTCCTTGAAGCATTGATCGTTAAAAACGAAAGCTTAATTATTTTCCATAAAAATATTTAATCAAAGATCAATAATTCTTCACCAAACACACAACGCGTTCGGGCTTTGGTTTCATCGCCATTATTTTTAAACGTAATGGAGGTTTTTTTTTTGTAGAATTTATTCCGCTGACCTCCATTTGGACCGCGGGACCTTTTATCACGCAGGAGGAAAAATTGTTTTCGGGGCCCTGTTGACTCAGAAAACCATATCTGTGGGAAAGCGGGCGGCAGATACGCTCCGGACATTTATCGTTCAACATATCAAGCGAAAGGCAAATAAATAAATGATTATTCATTACCGAAATCAAGATGAAGTGTCCGAACGTTTCAACAACGTTATCCCTGGAAATAAAGATAAATTCACTCACTTCATATTTTAGGAGTCCTTATCACAATAAATAGTAATGCTAACCAAATGTTCCTCGCTCCCGACGTCCAGACATTAAACGGGGTGGGAGCTTTGGGTTTAAACACGGCTGGTTCAGACACTTCGAAATATTTTTTTTTAGATATTTCCAAAATTGGCACGAGAATTTGGCTCGGAATTTACGGCAAATTTTTAGCAGGAGTATCATCGGTTTCAGATTTAATAGAATTTAGGACTTCATAAATCTTTATAGATTTTTTTTTTTTGCAGTTTATATTCTCGATATACAGCGAAAATGTCTATTTATAGCTTTAGGATTTTTATTTTATTTTTTTAAAAAAAATTTGTTTTGAAATGTTGACGAAATAAATTTAGGCAGGGGCTTTTGGACAAATTTTCTAAATTCGTTCTTGCTTTGGGTGATAACGATATTTACATTTCAGAGACAAATTTTATTTATTAGTGAACTACAATTCCCATCAACCTCTAAGACTACGCTATTCCACCCCCCCTATTCTAAAAATTATGGCATTTTAGAAAAATATTGTACAGTTATATAGAATTTTTTTTAAGAAATAAAGCATTTTCTTTGTATTCAGTTTAAAGCTGCTGTCCCACTTGGACAAACCGTTAAGCTCTCTTTAAACAGTAATTTAGGTTGACAAACGACACAAGTCCGTCTAAAAATAAACCTCAAAATATATTAATCACATAAAAACAGCATAAGCATGTAATAAGTTTTTTTTTTTACGTTATTGTCAAATTTAAATTGTATTTTGTTAAATATTTTTCACTGTCCCCAATTGTAACAGCGCTATATAAATAGATACAACGTAACAACCTATCAGTGACGGTTCCCCCGAAACACTATGAATCAATCAAAATGTAACACAATTGACAAATTATTTTTGGGAATTATTGGGGCATTCAACAGAAATAGGAATTATATTTTTAATACTTTAATTATAAAATTCTAAAAAAAAATAAAAAATAAAAATGGTTATGATTTCCTACAAAAAATTGCATGATTCTCACATCTTTAAAGCATTAGCAGACGAAGCAGAAAGATCTTCTAATGCGGACAGTTTACAAGACGGTAAAAAAAAAAGGGAGTTTCAGCAAAGGAGGTGATGATATAAGTGTCGGGACGCGTTATGACAGCTCGGGGGTTAAGTAAATCCACGCGGTAACTAACGGTAACGCCGGAGATAGGTGTGCGTCCGATGAGGTGAATATCCAATGAGAAAGAAAAAAAAATCGAGGAGGAAAGAATTTCACCTCCTGGTCGGATCACAAAAACCTGGAACATAACCCCATCCCCCACCAAACATCATCCCCGGCGTTCTATATACTTACGCTCTTAGCTGGGCTTACTTACGATTATACTCAGGAAAGAATGTTCACGTTTTATTTACAATACACACAAAAATACTCAATTCCTAGATGCTTATCCCGGTTTGGAAGATAGACAAGCCGGTGAAGTTTTGTTACCTAGGTTACCAAAGCGTAAACGTTCCCCCCCCACCCCGGAGTCTTGGGGCGAAACGCAGAGAATTCCCAGGCGTGCTGAGAGGTCACTTTAATTTTTAATAGTGTCCTCCTGGCAAATGCATGAATCCCCCCCCCATGTGCATTTGCCCCCATCTCCCCTCCCAGCTATTTTCCAGGCAGGAAATGCATGCGGCGAAACAGGAAGTCTCGCTGATGTCGGTGGGCGGTCCAGATGACATCGCGGGTCACACCGCTGTTTAAGGGGGAAGTGGCGGGTAGTGGCGCGTGTCAGAAAGCCACCCCCCCACACCCGGAGTTTTCCGGCGATGACCTGGAGACCTGGAGAAGGGAATGCGGTGAATTCCGGAGAGTTCCCAGGTATGCATAGAGGACCCGCCACTCACGTACTTACTGCCCCTGCGCTGGCTTCAGGCTTCTACATGAGATTAGTGTTTTTTTTTTTTTATTTTACTTTTATGTGCATTCCTCTTTAATAGGGCTGCCACGGACTGTCCCTTTACGGGATCATCGCAGTCCCTTTATGAAAAACCGATTTCTTCTCCAAAATGATTCATTCTCTTCAAGAGCCAATTTATATATATATAAATATATTGATCATCTACCGCCCTCTGTGACCCCAGCAGGTGCTACAAAAACACAGCCTGGATGAACTCCTACAAAAGCATCCCGACACATAAAAAGAATTTAAAAAATAAAAAAAAAAACATTTAAAAAAATAGACCTGGGACAATCGCATCAGAACGGAGCTGAGATCCAGAATGAAAGCTTATATCACTAACTAATAACAGAAAAAAGGAATCCGTTACATCAGCACTTGGCCCCTTTTTAACTCTCCTAACATCCCAGAATCATGTCGAGGTCAAGAGGGGGGAAAAAACAAGGAATTTAAAGTCCGGAGCTGGAATACCGAAAAGGGGCGATCCTCTGGAGATAGCGTTACTTACTAAGAAAACATTATTTATTATTATATTATTTATTATTTATTATTTATTATAATATAGTTATTTTATAGCTAGGAAATAGATTTAAAAACAATATTAACAGTAAAATTTTTTTTTATTTTTTTTAGCTCCGTTCTCTCTCCATCTGCTTCATTTAATTTGTTTTTCTTCCCCTTTTTTCAGCCTTCGGATTGAAGGAGGCGCTCCCTTGAACAATGCGCTTGCATTCTGTTTTTGATCATTTTAAACAAGTGAGGTCATTTTTATTCCTCCCTGCCCTCGATATGTTCTCTCTTTTTTTTATTTTTTATTTATTTTTTTCACAGCAATGAAAGTGCAACAAATTTATCTGCAAGTTTATTAGGCACTAATCTCTCCGGAATCTCAACGTTTTTGCAAAAAGAATCAAAAGTAAAATGTTTCCAGGAAGAATCAAAAGTAAAATGTTAGTGGTTCCATGAAATAATTGGATTTTTCTTGGCCATTTCCAAAAAAATTAGCAGATCTGTTACGATGGAAATAGTAGCATTCCAAACTCGCAGGAGTTAGCACATTCAACTCTAATTATTGCTAAGCCATAGCCTTATATGATGGTATTATTAGAGGATAACTCTCCCTCCTCGACCTTCAAGAAAGGATTGTTTGTTTTAGTTGTCATAGTTGGCAACAATCAAAAGTTTGCCAGCTGTCGACTGGTAACAAATGCCGTACCCTAATCCGGCGCACTGTATGTCGAAATGGGGTGGAGCTTCAAGAGTTTCAACAGAGCCATGTGACATCACTACTACTACTATTACCATCACTACTACTACTACCATCACTACTACTACTACCATCACTACTACTACTACTACCATCACTACTAGTTCCAAGATTCAAATTATATTTCTCTAAATTACAATTTCAGTTTGTACATTTCCCCCTTGTTCTTATAACGGCAATGCTGCTGGGTCTCTCCTGTCCTCCAGTGACCTTCCTGTGGGAGTCAGCACCTACCGGGAGGGAATGCCCGATCGCGCGATCAGACATTCCTTTTATAACGGTGCACCGGCGCTCAACACACGATCAGTCAGGAGGAAGCCAGCACATTTTTGCAGCCTTATTTGCATTATCGGGACAGACGACATGTTTAAGCTATTCTCCACCGAATGTATCGGTTTGTCTTAGTTTGTCAATTCTTGTCAGACCCCTTGAATTTATGTATTGTATTAAGCGCTGCGTACACTGTTGGCGCTATATAAATAAAAGATAACAATAATAATAATAAACTATCACATGGTTTCCATACACATGCTTATCTGTGATCCAGGACTCTGTTGTGGATGAAGATATCGGAGAACCATTTTTATGCTGGATTTGATACAAAAATGACAAAAATATTGAAAGTAACCAAAATTCTGCATGCCGGTTACAGAAAACCGGTACATAACATTATCAGATCACAACGTTTCTGGAAACCGGTTTCGTCTTAAGAATGATTTCTCCTTCTACTTCCTTTCCGAAACGTGGTACCCCTGAGTTAGTCGAGGGTCACTGACCGGGCACCGTGCGGGGGGGGGCTTCATTTTTAGGCTAAGCGGAATTGCTACAGAATAACACGACAGGAGTCTCTGTTTTCGTTGCTGACAGCTGCTTAGGACGAATCCTTCACTCTGGCGCTCAGGCTGCGTGAATAATATTTTTCTAGTAGCAATAACCGCGCTTTATCTTTATCGACCCGATCTCGTAACCGGCTGTCAAACCTGGAGGGGAGTCATGTTTGCGGTCTTTAAATATGTAACGCGTACAGCAACCCGGAACATGTATGATCTGAAATAAAACAATAAAACGGATTGAGTGTGGAATGCGATATATCTCACGTTTCATTCAGCGCTATTGAAATTGATAGCATAAGCTTTCAGGGCCGCAAAAGGTCTCTTCTTCACATGGAATCCATTTGATTCATTTCACCTGAAGAGGAGACCTCTGAGGTCTTGACATTAAATCTTCTTCTATGTTGGCCTTATAAATGAATGGCATATTAACTCCTTCTTTATTTTTCTTTATTTAAGTGTTCTGTAAAAATGTTTGCCACCCAATATATTAAGGGAAGCATAAAAAAAATTCTAAAAACAAACATTTTAATAAATCAAAAATACATAATCACTGGAATTATTATTATTTTTTTTATTTAGTGTTAAATGTATATTTTCCAGCTCTGACATCCACCATTTCATGGAAATTTCCCTCAATACCCCAACCCCCCCCCCCATAGACTTCATAGACTTCATGAAAAGGTGCTGCATGCCTTTAATACACTGTGTGACGGGGTATGACATCATACCCCAGCGCTCTGTTTCTTAAAGCTGCGTAACTTTTTTTTATCATTGTACCGGTTACTGGAAAAATTCTCTAACCAACATATATTTTAATATAAACGGATTTATACATTAAATGGGAAAACCTTCAATAATGACAATTATCCCAGAAACCCAGGGAAGTCTCCAGATATCTGAGGGCTCCCCGGCTGGCTTCGGCTCGTTGTAATCTCTGTAAGCCGGGATGTTATCTGATCGTTATCCGAACTTCTTGGCAGACTTCTCCCTTCTGTCTGCAGGAAATCTTGTTTCAGCATGAATTTGTCAAACTGTAAAGACACCCACAGAACGGGCATTAAATCATCAGTCACAGATTGACACATCTCCCCACTATCTATCTATCTATCTATCTATCTATCTATCTATCTATCTATCTATCTATCTCCCCACTATCTATCTATCTATCCATTATATCTATCAATTCTATCTATCTATCATATCTACAGTATCTATCATATTATATCTATCTATCCATTATATCTATCTATCTATCTATCTATCTATCTATCTATCTATCTATCTATCTATCTATCTATCTATCCAACTATCTATCTATCCATCTATCTATCTATCTATCTATCTATCTATCCATCCATCTATCTATCTATCTATCTATCTATCCATCCATCTATCTATCTATCTATCTATCTATCTATCTATCTATCTATCTATCTATCCATTATATCTATCTATCTATCTATCTATCTATCTATCTATCTATCTATCTATCTATCTATCTATCATCTATCTATCTATCTATCTATCTATCTATCTATCTATCCATTATATCTATCTATCTATCTATCTATCTATCTATCTATCTATCTATCTATCATCTATCTATCTATCTATCTATCTATCTATCTATCTATCTATCCATCCATCTATCCATTATATCTATCTATCTATCCATCCATCTATCTATCTATCTATCTATCTATCTATCTATCTATCTATCTATCTATCTATCTATTATATCTATCTATCTATCTATCTATCTATCTATCTATCTATCTATCTATCTATTATATCTATCTATCTATCTATCTATCTATCTATCTATCTATCTATCTATCTATCTATCTATCTATCTATCTATCAGACAGCCTGTAGAGTTGGCAGAGTTCTCAGGCCGGTGGTATAGAAACTCCAACCTTTCTTCAGCAAAACATATAAAGCAACTTGGAATGTTTGGAAACACTTTACTATCTATACAATTTACTAGGCTGGTAATCATGTGGATTATTGCGACTTTCAAAGGGGTCGTGCAAAACATACCCTCCCCCCCCGTCTATCCCAAGAAAGTACTTATTTTAGACATGACATCACATTGAGCGACCCTAGGTCCTTCTCCAGCCCCGGTGATGGCTTTCGTCTCTCCTTGACTACATAGCACTCCGAGAAGATCCAGCCCTTCTTCAGGCTTTGGCCTGGGAGGAAAGGAAGAGGAGACATAGGCCTTTGGGGAGCGCCTCCTTAGAAGATTCCAGGGTCCTGTTTTCCACCGTGGATCCTCAATGAACATGTTTTGATCATCACCTCTCACCATAGGCTTCCCACCATAGGCTTCCCATTAGGCCGCGTACCCTAAGGTTTGGGGTCCAGGGTTTCTGAACCATGGCTGTTATGCAACTAGAATGTGCCTCATTTTCTTTCTTTTTCCATTCTGGACAACGTTCTTTTTCCATAAACATTTTATAATTCTTTGGCATCAAGAAGTTGGTCAACAAGTTCTTTCCAGATCCACTCTGAAACGTTTCCACGCCTCCTGTTTTGATGTGTGTGGGTTTTCGAAAATATGCATTCAGCCTTGGGGTTGTTTTCCAACACCTGGTGGTAAGCAGAGTTTAAATTTAATTTGCTCTTTTTCATGTAAAGCCAAATAGGAAGAAAATAAATCACTCAGGTACGTAAGATCAACTCATGGCCAACATGTTGCCAGCTCGTAAACTGAGCTGGAACCAGACGAAGCAGGAGGTACCGGGGTATTTGAAGATAACGGGTTGCCCCAGAGGTGGTCAAGTGGAGTTGAAATTTTTTTTCAACATGCATAGGGAACAGGGTTTGGGCCATTCTTGACCATATGGTTTATTTTAGGCAGGACAGGAACAAAGCGATTGGGGTCACGGATCACCGCTGATTGGCGTGTGAAAGTTCTCCACTGATTTAATACCACCAACAACAGATGGTTGGGGAGCTTGGCATGACCCACCACTTCTTTTTCTTCCACTACTCACCACATTTTATCCATCCAGCCACGACAAAGAAGCCAACCCCCCCCCCACGGGCACATTGTAGGGCTGCCATTTTGCCCTAAGATGAACCTCTGCCTAAATCGATGTGCTTTTGTTGACGTTCTCTCCCCAAATTGGGGGACAGAGGGAGAGGATGACATGGGAAGCACCACCATTTTGCCCTGAGGTAAACTTCTGCCAAAATCAGTGCATCTTCGGAGAACTTCTCTTCCCCCGATTGGAGGATCGTCATTGGAAGAGCCGCCATTTTGGAGGAAGTTTATTCCAGGTTATGTCTGCAGAGATGTGGACGAAGATAGAGGAAAGATAATAAAAGATAAAGGATAGAGGATGAAAGACAGAAGGTAGAAGAGAAAAGATGAAGGACAAGAAGATGCAGAGAAGGTAGGGAAACTTTGAGAGAGCATGAGAAAGCGAATGAATGAGAGTGCGAGAAAGTGAATGAGAGTGAATTTGGGCTCTCGGGGAATTAATTTTGTCTAGTTAGCATGCGCCTTTAAGAAACTCTGCTAAATAAAAAGTCTCATATGCAGATATGCAATTCCTAAACCTAAGCAATTCCTTGTGTGATCAATGACTCCCTCGCCTGTGCTTTCATTTGTATCTTTTTCCAAAAATCAATTTGTAAAAGATAAGTCGTTGAGGTTTCGACTCACATCCATTAGACAATGCAAACAAGGCTTAACTCACGGGCTGCCAAGTTTAGTTCCAGAAACAAAAGTCTTAAAGGGGAACTGCCGCCTCCTAAATTATCTCTTACGATAAAATATTAATATATATAAATAAATAAGTATTAATAAACAGATTCCGTCAGTTATTTCCTGATGTGCTGTACGCAGGAGCCGCCATCTTGCTGCCCCGTCACGGGGTATAAATCGCCCCGCACCCTGAGATATCTGTGATAATAGCGTTACGGAGGGACCTGCGCGGCTGGAAACAATCTCTAGCGCTAGAGGCTGCCTCTGTCCCAGCACTCCAAGTCCGAGCGCTGGGATGTGATGTTAGTGTGTGTAAGTATGTTCGTATATTAGTGAGTGTAAGTATATTACAATGTGTGTGTGTGTGTATGTTACTGTGTGGTAGTGTGTGTGTGTATGTTACAGTGTAGTAGTGTGTGTGTGTATGTTACAGTGTGGTTGTGTGTATGTTACAGTGTGGTAGTGTGTGTGTAAGTATGTTAGTATATTTGTGTGTATAAGTATGTTACTGTGTGGTAGTGTGTGTGTGTATGTTACAGTGTGGTTGTGTGTGTATGTTACTGTGTGGTTGTGTGTGTGTGAGTGTGTTACTGTGTGGCAGTGTGTGTGTAAGTATGTTAGTATATTTGTGTGTGTGTATGTTACTGTGTGGTAGTGTGTGTGTGTATGTTACAGTGTGGTAGTGTGTGTGTATATGTTACTGTGTGGTAGTGTGTGTGTGTATGTTACAGTGTGGTAGTGTGTGTGTGTATGTTACAGTGTGGTTGTGTGTGTATGTTACTGTGTGGTTGTGTGTGTGTGAGTGTGTTACTGTGTGGTAGTGTGTGTGCGTGTATGTTATGGTGTGTTAGTGTGTATGTGAGTATGTTACAGTGCGTTACTGTGTATGGGAAGCAGGCGCTTGCAGGGCAGCCTCTGAATTGTTTTCCTTTTCCTGCTTGGGCTGGCCGGATGATTCCAATTTTCACTGAAGGTTAAGGATTCAGTTGTTTCGTCTCACATGGCAGTTACCCGTTAATCGCTAGAACACTGACACGTTTTTCTTTTTCAGAAATGCTGCTGTTCTCTGGCTCTGAATAAATTCCGCACACATTAATGAGCTAAGGTTACGCATTTTTACAAAACATTATGGCCGTATACTACCATTCACAAGTTGGGGTCAAACAAGGACATTTCTGGCTGTAACATAATTTGCAAAAGGGTTTCTGACGATCAATTAGCCTTTTACACTTAAACCTGTGATAAAGGGCCATTGGAACCCAGGAGTGATGGGAGTGATAAAGGGCCATTGGAGCACAGGAGTGATGGGAGTGATAAACGGCCATTGGAACAAAGGAGTGATGGGAGTGATAAAGGGCCATTGGAACGCAGGAGTGATGGGAGTGATAAAGGGCCATTGGAACACAGGAGTGATGGGAGTGATAAAGGGCCATTGGAACACAGGAGTGATGGGAGTGATAAAGGGCCATTGGAACACAGGAGTGATGGGAGTGATAAAGGGCCATTGGAACACAGGAGTGATGGGAGTGATAAAGGGCCGTTGGAACACAGGAGTGATGGGAGTGATAAAGGGCCATTGGAACACAGGAGAGATGGGAGTGATAAAGGGCCATTGGGACACAGGAGTGATGGGAGTGATAAAGGGCCATTGGGACACAGGAGTGATGTGAGTGATAAAGGGCCTCTGCACGCCTATGAAGAGATTCCATTAAAAATCAGCCGTTTCCAGCTATTTCATTTTATTTCAATGGACAAAATTCTTTCAAAAACAAGGAAATCTGTAATTGACCCCAAACTTTTGAACGGCACTATGCATTTACATCTTGCTTACATTATTGGCCGCAAGACAATATAAGGGAATTCCTGAGTATCCTAAATGTCTCTGCTTTCATGATCTCTGCTCCTAAGATTAATATTTCATGCAGACGTTTATAAATATATTCCTGGTAGCAATGGAAAAAAAATAAAAAATAAAAAATAACTAACTTCCTGTATAAACCCGAATGTGTTTCTCAAATATATCTCTGGCTGCTGGAGAAGTTCCAGCTTCTTGTTAATGACTCAGATACAGCGAGTACATATATTTATTCTTTATTGTTCCGTTACCGGGGATGTTTTTACTCCGGAATGGAGATTTATGAGTATATCTCATGACTTTTTATGTTGATTATCTGATATAACACTTTATCACGCAGTCATATACCCCCCGCCCCCCCCCCGTCCCCCTCCCGCACTTGGAAGCCACATTAGTGGTGGGACTGCAAACTCTGAACTTCGACAAGATTTGTCTTGCCCGTACCGGTCGTTCGCAGCGTCGTCTCTTTCATTCCTCTTCTTTGTCTCGTAATCCCTCGCTTTCTCTTTTTTTTTTGTTACGTTTAGACAGACTTTTGTTTCTTTCATGCTGAACCTGGTACTGTATTAAAACCGCCGAATATTTTCGGTCATGCATCAAGGATTTTGTTTGGTCTGCGTGCGCCGCACAATTATTTTTTTTTTTTTGCTTCCATTCCAAGTGAATGTCAGGGTTTATTTTAATGGAAATGGCTGTATCCGGGGCTACGAAATATTTAGGAAAATGCAAACTGAAGAAGAATTAATCAGGTCTAAGGATTTCTTCTTCTTCCATTTTTTCTTGTTTAAAATAAATTATTTTATCAAAGTGTCCTATTTCTGGACCCGTGACATGGTCCAATGTGGACTGCTAAAAAGGATGGTCTACCAAATGACCATGCTACTAATACTTAACGGCCACAATTGGGAACCATCATGGTTTTATCGACGTTGGCTTACAGGGGTTCGATGTCACTCAACAACTCCCCAACACTCAACTAGTCAACTTGAAGAGTCGATACCTTTGCTCTTAGGTTGCACACCATGAGTCTCTTGTCCAGTTGGGCCAAGTCAGAGTCAAGTAGAAGAGATTTTTTGAGTCAACGGTTAGGTCTACCAGCCATTCGAGGTTGTGATCGTGTCGATTGTCACGTAGAGATTGTTTAGGTCACCGGTTGAGTCTATCGGCCATTCGAGTTTGTGATCGTGTCCATTGTCAAGTTGGGCTGCCCAGTAGGGTTTAAGAGAGTACTGGGTCTCCTCTTGAGGAGCAGAGTTGATCTTGACCACCTCAAGCCCTCAATATGTCTTTAGTAAATCAAAAAGCAAACTCAGCAAAGACACGATGGTCAACTTTACAAAACTGTCAGGGTTTTACCCCAATGTGGCAATAAATGGGCAGATTCTGAGGGTAACACATTTTGGGACAGAGTCCTTCATGATCTTCTTATGATTTCATTATATCTGAGGATCTCGACGGGTGCTTTTCCCACAGCCGATTTGTTTGGGTCGACAGCTGCTTTGTCTCATCCAAAATTGTTGACAGCCGCCCAGCGGTACACACAACATGTGACAGGTGCCAAATTGTGCGCATAATAATTCACAGGTACCAACTCCTGCACCGAATGACCAGCAGCTGCCAACTAGGGGACACGACATCTGCCGGCTGCCAACGCGTTTTCTCCGGACTCTAATAGGTACTTAAGACTCTAAGAACCCAATGAAGCTTTTAATATTTTAGATCAGATTAAAGCTGGCGCACATAAACAGTTTATTCCATTTTTCCATATTAATCCTTTCTTTGGTTCGAGAACTAATCCCGTTTTTTTGGCAATCGCTCCGTATTGTGTAAACGTTTCTTTCAATGGCTGCAGTCATGAGCGTGTAAGGTATGGGTTTAATTACCCGTTCCTTAAATTAAAAACTTCCAGAGTAAATCACAGAGTTGGTTAACGTAACTACTGGCATCCGAGGGATGGATCTGACCGGCCCTCGGCGGAAGGAAGAAGAATTCTTCTCAAAAGATTTACGACCAAGTCTCCGTGACTTCATCTATGCACCAGTTACATTGTAACAGTTTATTAAAGGGGCGTCCAGCCTGCGGCCCTCCAGCTGCTGCAGGACTACGTCTCCCATAATGCTCTTTCAGCTAAGGGGCTGGCTGAGGAGGATGGGAGATGTAGTCCTGCAGCAGCCGGAGGGCCGCAGGTTGGACGCCCCTGGTTTATTAGATACGTCGGCCCAAAATGTAAAACTGTTAATAGATAAATAGACGTTAAATCGATGCTGAAATTCACTTCTGACGACGAGCAATATGTCCAATATCACGATCTTTTTTTCTGGTTTCTCATAAGTTTTAAGGCTTAAAAACCTTAAAACGTTAGCGCGATCCTTATTATCAAATGCCAGCGTTTAAAAAAAAAACAAAAAAGGTAAAATAAAGTTATTTGGGAGGAAAAAATGGGATTTATCACTTTCCCGAATCCTACATTGTATAGTTTGGAATATTTCATGAACCCATGTCAGGTAAATAAAAAACACAAACAAAAAAAACAAACAGTGTATGATGTCATTTTAACTTCCTGTTACGCCTCCCGGCAGACTAGCCGGGCCGAATGGGGCCGGTCTGCCGGCAGATTCTGTGTTCTGTTCTCTTCACGGTGGTTCGTTTTTGGAATTTTGGCGATTTTACTAACAAAACTCCCGCTATTTTGAGCTCATTTTCGTTAATAGGTTCTTTTGTTCTGCCGAATCTTTGGAAGACTTTTTCGGAAGCCTCGTCGAAGGCGGATGACGCCGAATGATGTAAAATAAACAGAACTCCGGGGGGGGGGCACAAATGTCACCCAGCGGAATGGCAAACATTATAAATAATGGGCTTGGTTTTGTGGAGCTGAAATCCGAGGAGCATACCATACCTATGACAATACGGAGCCGACGGCACCTTCCGCGCCAAACACTCCTGCTAACAGTCACAGGATTACCATCTCGGTACGGAGATTTGCAGGCAGCGTTGCACAAACGTTTAATAAATAACAGACCCGGCTATCAAGATGACGGCCCCTCGGGAGCAGCATTTTTATATTTTTTTTTTTTTTTTTTCAGGGAAAGTATTTTTTTTTTTTTGCAAACGCAATGGCAGAAATCCCAGATTCTAAATGATACAACGAAGGCGATTATTTAAATGTTTCTCGCTGTCTGATAATGCAAGCCAATAATTCTTTGCATATTGAAGAAATAAATCAGCTTGCTTTTCGATTTTCATCACACGGAGAGCTGTTTTCAATAGCAAACACCCTCGCTTATGACATCGATATAGGTGCGTTCTTCATCGAGTCATCGAAGGCAGAGAATTCTTCATTTCATCCAAATGCTACGGTCTGGCCTCTCAATGAAGTGAATAAAGCATTATTATTATTATTATTTTTATTTTTATTCTCTTTTATTTATATAACCCAAGCAACTCCCACTTTTGACAGACTAAGACGAGCCAATACGTTGGGCATGGAGGCTCCGGCTCGCAAGGCATTAGATCACTCTTGATGGTTCAAGTTGAGTTTTTTGACATTTTATAAATGGACATTAAGGGGTTAATTGATTGCTATTTTAGCTTTAGGTTCCAGGGAAATTAACCAAGATCTATACCTTGCCAGCCAATTGTTTTGGAGATATTTAGTTTTAGCTTTAACCTCGCCGAATGTCACCACTGAGAGTTCCCAGTCTGGATGGAAGAGGCTCAGGACGCTGCTTGGAGCAGCTGGACTCATAAGTCTCCAACTGAAGATGTTGTCCAGATGTGCTGGTCGCAGACTGTGGGCAGCAGTCGGTTGCAGCCTTAATCTTCCTTTTTGGTGCCACCTGCAGACAAGGCTAGGGGCAAATTCATAAGCAGAGGGCAGAAGAACGAGACTGGGGTCAAAAGGAAGGCTCTGAAGACAGAGGTCTCTGTGCAAGTGTTTCTGGGTGAACGTAAGTATTCAGGAGATCCTCTAGAACTAGGGATGGAGTCTCCAATACAGCTGGCCTGAAGTCTAAAGTGGATGACAGTGCGGGTCTCAGGACTGGAGACTGCGGCAATTGGTCTGAACGAGGTCTGGTTACAAGTAGCACAGGCATCAGATAGTGGAGAGACCTATGAGAGGGTAGATTAGTGAAGGAAGGAGTGAGAGGGTAGTGGAGTTAGGTGAGCAGTATATGTATGTTAGAGTGAGTGTGTGTGCATTAACATGAGTGTGTATGTGTGAGAGGGAGTGTGTATGTGTAAGTGCATGTGTATGTTAGTATGAGTGTGTAAGTGCATGTGTATGTTAGTATGAGTGTGTAAGTGTGGGTGTTAGTATGATTATGTATGTGTTAGCATGAGTGTGTACGTGTAAGTGCATGTGTATGTTAGGATGAGTGTGTAGGTGCATGTGTATGTTAGGAAGAGTGTGTAAGTGCATGTGTATGTTAGTATGAGTGTGTAAGTGTGGGTGTTAGTATGATTATGTATGTGTTAGCATGAGTGTGTACGTGTAAGTGCATGTGTATGTTAGTATGAGTGTGTAAGTGCATGTGTATGTTAGGATGAGTGTGTAAGTGTGGGTGTTAGTATGATTATGTATGTGTTAGCATGAGTGTGTACGTGTAAGTGCATGTGTATGTTAGGATGAGTGTGTAAGTGCATGTGTATGTCAGTATGAGTGTGTAAGTGCATGTTAAAGTGTGTGTTAGAATAAGTATGTTTGTAAATATGTGCCAGGGGCTGGAAGGGGCCACTTGGCTTTACCTGCCCCCCGGGCCAGAAGGCGGCAGCCCTCCCCTGTCAGCAAGCTGTAACTATTCCTGTTCTTATAACTCATTATACCCCTGTACATTCTTCTCCCAGCCCGCGTTTAAAGGCATCTATGGGCTCTGACAGCACCACCTCTGCGGGAAGTGAATTCCACATCTTCACGGCTCTTATTGTTGGCCTTCGAACCCCAGCTTATCGCTCTGAGATCAGATGGAGAGCAGGCTTTATCGAACACTAAATAAAAACGTAAACAGGCTGATGAAAGCGGGAGAAGTCGGCTCAGTTTACGGAGCGGCAGCAAAAACGTGACATTTACTTAGAAACAAAGTACAAAAGCATCCAGAGCGACCACATCGTCTCCGCAGCAGATGCATCGATAGAGACCGCCACTTCTACTCATACGCAGCGCCGTCTGTCGCCAGCGAAACCTTCACACATTATGCCCAAAAAGGCGCCTTAGATCGAAGAGTTAAAAAAGTTTCAAACTCAAAGATCAGTCATTGGAAGGATATTCTGGGTTTTAAAATAATGAAAGCAGCAGAGACTTTTTACAGGAGAGACATTTAAATACATGAGGGGCAGGAGAAAAGAGACTGGAATCGCAGAGGCTGAGATGGAATGGGAGGGAGATTCACTTTACTGAGAGGGAGGTAGATAAGTGGAACAGCCTCCCAGCAGAAGTGGTAGAGGGTAATACAATGAGGGAATTTAAACATACATGGGATAGGCATACGGCTCCTGAATCTAAGTACCCACGGGGGGCGGGGGGTGTCTGGTGTTATGAGTGGGAGTCCAAGATGCAGATGGGTTGCAGTAGTTGGACCCCAGTATACAACACAAGGATAAGTCAATAAACCCAAACTGTACCTGCAGGACTCATGGTCAGGCCTGGTCTGATGGCACTGTGCCGATGGAGATTCGGATGGGAAGGACAGGGCAAGAATAAAACCACAGTATGAGAGGAACAGGCGGGCACCTCTAGGACCGGACACTGACGCTAAACCTGTGAAGATTTAGTTGATCGTACGGCCACAGGATGGAAGCTGCCATCCCTCCACGGCACTTTACACTTTACTAACCCGGACCCAGAAAACAGACCCCAAAACGAATCCAGCGGAAACAGAACCAAGGTTCCTCTAATCTTTATCAAATAGCAACCAAACACACGGGGCAGGTTAAATACAACGAACAGAGAAACATATACTGGGGGCTGGACTTTAGATTCGTACAAATTGCAAATTAACCAAAGAAACAGAAAACAAGGCAGAAAGCTCAGAATTTTCATATGAAATCTGTGGGCCCCTTCACTCACACTTTCACTCACTCTCTCACATTCTCATTCTTGCTCACTCTCATGGGCGTAGGAACCCCTAAAAATCTGGGGGGGATAGCATTTTTTCTGGTAGGGTATACCTGACCATTTCACCAAAAGGGACTTTATGACATCACATTATAAATACATAGACATTAATATGAAGTTGGTCCCCCTTTGCCTCTATAACGGCTTTCACTCATCTGGGAACGATTTCCACAAGATTTTGGAGAGTTTCTGTGGGGAATTTTTGCAGCCATGCCTTTATGGGCCTTGTTTTGTACACTGGGGCAGTCATGATGGAATAGAAAAGGACCTTCCCCAAAACCGTTCCCACAAAGTTAGAAGCATAGTGCTGTCCAAAAAGGTATATCACCTACAGCTCATAAAACGTTCTACTGGATGAATGGGAGAAAATTCCCACAGAAACAGAAAAATCTTACAACCACAGATGGACCCCACTGGACACGGCCACAGAGACTACTATGATGTATTGAAGGATCCATCTAAGACTCCTAACACGTCATGCACACAGGAACATATCCACACACTTAGACACTTGAATAACATACATACACACACTAACAAAAACAATCCCACCCTAATATACCTAGACACATGCCCACTATAACACACCTGGAAACATACTAACATACCCATAAAAAGAGATGTGCACAATAACATACCCACAAACATACACTATCACACCCAGACACGCATTCAAACACATCCTTCACTTACTCTGCCTACCCCTAGATTAACTCGTGGTGCTTTGTATTAGTGATGCCCCAGACCAAGTAGCACCCCGAAATATTCTCTTGTGTCCGAATGCTGTGACATACAGTGACACACACACTCATTTTAACCAGAAATAGGCCTGGATTTAACCCTAGGTGCCCCTGAGTTAAACATGTGTTACAGGGAATCATAATCTTCCCTTTAAGTACGACATGCCTGCTCATACACACATATACACTATCCATACACACATATACACTATCCATACACACATATACACTATCCATACACACATATACACTATCCATACACACATATGCACTGCCCTTACGCATGCCTGCCCACAAAAACACACACATACACTGCAATTGCCTGCACATACACACTTGCCAGTACTCACACATATGCACTACCCTTATACACGCCTGCCCAAACATACATAAACTGCTCACACACACACACGCCTCCCCATAAATATACACTGCCTTTGCACATACTTACACAGACGTATACACTATAAGACAAATACACTCCTTATATACACACACATATACACTGCCCATACAGACGTACACATATACACTGCCCATACACACGTACACATATACACTGCCCATACACACGTACACATATACACTGCCCATACACACGTACACATATACACTGCCCATACACACATACACTGCCCATACACACATACACATATACACTGCCCATACACACGTACACATATACACTGCCCATACACACACATACACATATACACTGCCCATACACACGTACACTGCCCATACACATATACACTGCCCACACACACGTACACATATACACTGCCCATACACATATACACTGTCCACACACACGTACACATATACACTGCCCATACACATATACACTGTCCACACACACGTACACATATACACTGCCCATACACACGTACACTGCCCATACACATATACACTGCCCACACACACGTACACATATACACTGCCCATACACATATACACTGCCCATACACATATACACTGCCCATACACACGTACACATATACACTGCCCATACACATATACACTGCCCATACACACGTACACATATACACTGCCCATACACATATACACTGTCCACACACATATACACTGCCCATACACACGTACACATATACACTGCCCATACACATATACACTGTCCACACACACGTACACATATACACTGCCCATACACACGTACACACGTACACATATACACTGCCCATACACATATACACTGCCCATACACATATACACTGCCCACACACACGTACACATATACACTGCCCATACACATATACACTGCCCATACACACGTACACATATACACTGCCCGTACACATATACACTGCCCATACACATATACACTGCCCATACACATATACACTGCCCATACACACGTACACATATACACTGCCCATACACATATACACTGTTTTGCACATCAGACCGCCCCCTCGTCTTGCACATCAGACCCCCCCTCGTTTTGCACATCAGACCCCCCCTCGTTTTGCACATCAGACCCCCCCTCGTTTTGCACATCAGACCCCCCCTCGTTTTGCACATCAGACCCCCCCTCGTTTTGCACATCAGACACCCCCCCTCGTTTTGCACATCAGACCCCCCCCCTCGTTTTGCACATCAGACCCCCCCCCTCGTTTTGCACATCAGACCCCCCCCTCGTTTTGCACATCAGACCCCCCCCCTCGTTTTGCACATCAGACCCCCCCCTCGTTTTGCACATCAGACCCCCCCCCTCGTTTTGCACATCAGACCCCCCCCCTCGTTTTGCACATCAGACCCCCCCCCTCGTTTTGCACATCAGACCCCCCCCCCTCGTTTTGCACATCAGACCCCCCCCCCTCGTTTTGCACATCAGACCCCCCCCCTCGTTTTGCACATCAGACCCCCCCCCTCGTTTTGCACATCAGACCCCCCCCCCCTCGTTTTGCACATCTCTTACCTTTCTCTTCTTCTCTTCTGCTTTCTGCTTGCTCTTTCTCCTCCCCTTCTGGTGGTTTGCCGCTCTAGTGCAGTGCAGCTGCGCAGAGCTGTTTCTGCTGAGCGCCGGGGCTGGGATATAAACGTCATATCCCATCGCCCGGCACTCAGTGACAGACAGCACACCGGTAAGTGTTGGACTGGTTAGGGAAATCCCCAACCAGTCCTGCACGCTGCAGCTGCTGATCGGGCAGCTGTGCACCGAGGGCACTGGGGGGGATTGCTCTATTATCGGTCCCCCCCGCATGATTTCCTGGGGGGGATCTGTCCCCCCCGTCCCCCCCGGTTCCCACGCCCGTGCTCACTCTCTCACATTCTCATTCTTGCGCACTCTCTCACGCTCTCCTAATTTTCCCCTACCTTCTCTGCCGACCAATTCCGCATCCTCGCGTTCTTCATCTTCTCATCTTTCATCTTCTCTCTCCTTTATCTCTTTTATCTTTCTATCTTCTATCTCCACGGACAACACCTAGACGGGCCGGTTGGGTCTGACCTGCCGGCGGGTTCTAGGTTTCGGCGCCGGAACGTTCTTTTATTAGAACCAGGCTGGAATAATGTATTTACTGGCTGTGAAAAGAAAACAAACATCGTGTTCTGCATCTCACGGCAAGGAAGGTAAGCCGCTGGTTAATAAACGGGGAGTTATTGTGTCTTTGCGCGCGGATTGGATTGTTTAATTGCGTAACACTTCATTCCGGATATCTGCTGCAGCAACGATATCGCCGATAGGTTTACTAAGGAGCTAACAGTACGGGCCGAGCACCGAGAGGAGCCGCTCCGCTTATCCCGACACACAATATATTCAGAGGAACATAATAACCGAAGAAAGGCAGAAGTAAATCACTCACGGCTGATGTTCCTGCTTCTTTCCTTTTTTTTTTTTTGGAAATACAAATAAATTAATGATTTTAAGATTATTTAAAGATTATTGTGCCATTATTTTTAGCTGTATTTAAAAACCAAAAAAAAACAAAAATATCCGCCTTATTTTATACGCAAAAGAAAAATTGGTTTCCCACAACATCAGAATATCTGCGATACCATGATATCAGTTGAAGTCTAAGCATTATCTTGAAATGCCGTACTGATAGGGTGGTAAATAAGTGGAACAGCCTCCCAGCAGAGGTGGTAGAGGGTAATACAGTGAGGGTATTCAACATGCAGTTTAAAGACTGCTACTTTGTGACGACCTGATCTGGTCCCGCGGCGTGGTCTCTTTGGAGACAGTCCAGCGATGTCATTTGCAACGGGCAGGGAGAGAGACAGCTGATGGCTAGGCCACGAGTAGGAACCGACGGTGGGTTTTTCTGGGTAGTGGACGGGGTTAGGTAAAGTAAATGGTTAACGTTGAATTAACCTGTTAATGTTCTCGAAGAGTGTTCTGATTTCTGTTGGTAGAATAATGGAAAATGTCTAAGTGGCAAGGAAGGGGTTAAAACTGCCACCCTTTTCTCTTAACCCTTTTTTGCATTGTTCTACCCAGAGAAATCATAATTAAGAGTTAAGTTTTAATTTGTCTGTTAATGTTTCTGGTTATGTTGTCAGTGTCTGGGTGGGTATGTGTTAGCGTGAGTGTCCGTGTGTCTGAGTATGTCAGTGTGTCTGGGTATGTTAGTGTGTCTGGGTATGTTAGTGTGTCTGGGTATGTCAGTGTGTCTGGGTATGTTAGTGTGTCTGGGTATGTTAGTGTGTCTGGGTATGTTAGTGTGAGTGTCCGTGTGTCTGAGTGTGTTAGTGTGTCTGGGTATGTTAGTGTGTCTGAGTATGTTAGTGTGTCTGGGTATGTTAGTGTGAGTGTTTATGTGTTAGTCTGAATGCGTGTGTCTAGCCGTGTGTTAGTGTCAGTGTGTCTGGGTATGTTAGTGTGTCTGGGTATGTTAGTGTGTCTGGGTATGTTAGTGTGAGTGTCCGTGTGTCTGAGTGTGTTAGTGTGTCTGGGTATGTTAGTGTGTCTGAGTATGTTAGTGTGTCTGGGTATGTTAGTGTGAGTGTTTATGTGTTAGTCTGAATGCGTGTGTCTAGCCGTGTGTTAGTGTCAGTGTGTCTGGTTATGTTGTCAGTGTCTGGGTGGGTATGTGTTAGCGTGAGTGTCCGTGTGTCTGAGTATGTTAGTGTGTCTGAGTATGTTAGCGTGTCTGTATATGTTGTGTGTGTGCATGTTGCTGTTAGTCTCTGGATGAGTGCGTTAGTGTGAGTGTCCGTGTGTCTGAGTATGTTAGCGTGTCTGGATATGTTAGCGTGTGTGCATGTTGGTGTTAGTCTCTGGATGAGTGCGTTAGTGTGAGTGTCGAGGTGTGTCTGCTAGCATAGGTGTGTGTGTGTGTGTGGATATATTAGTGTGTGTGAATATGTGAGTGTGTGTCTTTGTACACGTGTGTTAGTGTGAGTGTCCAGTGTGTGTTAGTGTGAGTGTGGGTATGTTAGTGCCTGTGTGCATGTGTGTTAATGTGTCTATGCAAGGAGGCAAACTGGGGCTTGAGCGGCCTTGAAAAAGACCCTGAAGGGTTGAATATATTGTTTTTTTGTGGTAAGATAACCATGTAATGGCTTAGGATGATAGGGTTTAGAGTACATAGAAGCTTGGAGTGCTATAGAAGCTTTTTAGACGTTTAAAAAAATCCTAAACAGTAAAATTCTAACAAACATACCGCATTTCTTTAATGTTTTACGGATTTTTTTATTTTTATTTTTTTTAAATGGTGACAAAATGTTGCTTTTCATCTCTGATTTGATTTTATTATTATTTACATTATTATTCACTTTTTTGGAGTTTGAAACATTTTTAAATAATGACATAGTTATTTGCAAAATGCATAGCTTTACAGTATGTTGATCAGTATTTTGGTTTGGGGCATTCTTAAGGAGTGATTCTGTTATACGCACGTGATTAATTCATAGCTTTTTAACCGAGCGAAACTATTAAGGATTGTTTTAAATTAAAAATAATAATGATGTCCCCCACAGATCCAGTTGGCTTAGAAAATCCCTGGTTATCATTTATCGGTTGTCAGTTATTATAATGAGGACAGAGCAGCCAGGCGGTGGCTTTTGGAATACACAAAAAAATAATTACAATTTTTTAAAGAAAAAAAAATAGATTTTTTCATTTTTAAATAGATTGATTACGGAAAAAAATCAATAGAATGGGGAAAAAAAAATAGATTTGCGTAACGGTTTAGAGATGAATGTGGAAGATTTCCTTAAATGTGATTGTAACTGAGGGAACGGTTCTTGGGATGGGACGTTTAAATCGTTGGCTCGTGTTTTATCGGGGCGGCCGTTGTCTTGTTATTCGGTAGCCTTGATTATGAGGGTGAATTCCATTGTGAAGAGATCATTGTGTCCTCCGGGAGAGAGACCAAAAAAGAACCTATCTGAAGCATTCTATCCCCCAAAAATACGTCAGCACTTTAACCAAATGGCCAGGGTCTTTAAATTATGGTTAAATGACGTCCCCACGCTTGCTTTCTATTGGTCCTCGGAACTGTCCAATGGAAACTATCCTTCAAAATCCCATTAGTGATACAAATTCTTTATGTTGATATCTCAGACAAAATGAGTTGATTCCTTGATTACAGATACATTCCTTTCCCTCGGAAGCTGTTACATTATAAGTAATATATTGGGGGGGGGAATAGCGAAGGGCTTGTCCTGAGAGCGACAGAAGAAGTCTATTGTTGTGCGTTATTCAAGGGGACCCCCTCCATCGTGTGTTAGAAGAAAGTGTAAGCTAACCCTTTCAAATTGGGGGCTAAAAGTTTGGGTTAGCGTTAACGGTTAAAATAAACTGTTTGGGGGACACGTTTTTTTATTATGTTTTCATTACGTTTATTTTGCGCAAAAAAATATTAAGATGCGTCACGATGTCTGTTCTATTTTTCAATGAAGGGCAGCATAAAAATTCAGGATTTAAACACAAAAAAACTATTTAAATTTTATATTTTGGATCTCAAATTATTCTCTTATTGTTAACTTCTTATTTTACTTTCAATAACAGAACATTATCTAAAAATCCAGAAATATAAAGCAGTTTATTTTTAAGCATTTTTTACATTAAATTAAAGAAAATGTAATGGACATTAAAATTAATTATAAATGAATTATTTATTTATTTATTTGAAAGGGAAAAGTTAAAACGTACTCAGAGAATAAGCAGATGCTGATAAAATCATTGCATTTTAAATACTAAATACTAACAAATATAATATTATTGTTTTATTATACCTTCAATGAGCTTTGGCTTACATTCTGGAAAAAAAAAATCCGTCATTGAAAAATATTTTATAATTTTTTTATTTTTTTTGTATTTTCATTGTAAATTTTCAATGTTATCGCTACATGTCTGAATCCTTTTGAAAAATGGGACACAATTTCATTGTACGGGTGCAGCTAATTCATCTGGCTTCTGTTATCTGATTCACTTTAAGTGAGAATGGTGGGATGCCATCTACAAATTTGCTCCGGCTGACAAGAGATATCAGTCAGGCCCCCAAAAAATACTAAGCAGACGCAGTCCATGGGAAAAGACGCAATCAGTCCATCCTCTTCAAATAATCTTCCTTTAAAATGCCCGTGGCCATTTAACATTTTAAGATGGTATTTTCCCTTTAAATCCCAAGGGGGAGTAATGACACATACAGAAGCCTGGTATCCTTAAAAAAAAAGAAAAAAGGAAAAAAAAAGAAAAAAAAAAATTCTTAATGCTTTCAGACACTTTGCTAATGTTTCTTCTCGGATTCCCGGAATATTTATCGCTTGTCACTGGGGTAAAAATATTTTTCTCCTTTTCATTATATGATAATGATTTCAGAAAAAATAATCTGCCCCCTGCTCCTGTTCTAATAAAAACTCCAGAGGGGATATTTTCTGTTTTTGTCCCAAAAAATATTTACTGGCAAATATACAAAAAAATTTTTTTGGAAATGTAACTTTATTAAAAAAAATTTTTAACTGCTACCCTTTTAGGAGAAGGAGCTCGCTTAGAAGAGTTATCTTGCGACAACAATCAGAGAGCTAAACTGACCTTATTATAGAAGCTGGCCAGCCATTTCTGTCTCTTGAGGAAGAGCGTTTGCGTAGGTTATCGAGTTAGCTCCGTAGGTTACGTCAGCTGGGTTAAGGATTCTGGAATAGACATTCGGGGAAGACCATGTTTCTTGCAACAATGTCACCAGTGGAGGTCAAGATAGGCCTTAGACCCCAAGGAGTGTCCCTATGGGGGGTCTTCTGGAGCACCCTGTCCAGGAGAGAGCTGCCGGTGTTGTGGATGGGCAGCCTAAAGCTTGTAACGAACAGCACTGTTGGAAAACCAGAAAGCTTTCATACCAAGTTCCAAGAGACCACATAACAGGCACATAGGTAGCTTGACTAATGGGTAGTAGGTGCACATCGTTAGCAATCATGGGCAACCTGAACCGCCACAGCCGAGACAATCCTAGATACACAACTCATCAGTGGCTGACCTTGGAGATCAAAGCAGAAGGACCCAGGGTTCTAGATCAGCAACATAGATAGGATTGTATACTTACTGACCGGACGTGCCACCATCATGGTTGACCTCTTCCAGAGTTGACTTGGTTTGTGACCAGTTCATAAATAACTGGGAGACCACCCATGGAGATATTGGGGAGACCTAATGATCAGATGAACATTTGTCGACGGGAGCTGGAAGCAAGTTCCTTCAGAGTTCCGATGCTGGATAGAACTAGAAAGTTTCATAAGGTGTTCGGGGGATCCCAGGGTGATAGACTTGAGCTCAAAATAAGTAAATATTTAAGAGTGGAATAAATTCGGGGTTAGCTGAGAAGGATTTCAGGTCATTCCGCACCTCACGGGATTTTAGCAGCCTTTGTAGTCCGCTCAGTTCCATCTGCATTCCCGCGACGAGGTCATCACGGAGATTTCCCCTCGTCTAATCCTCATCTATTGGAAAATGAGCCTTTTAAATTTTCCTAATTGCGTGCACCTGCTTGTGAGTTTGACCGACCTTGAACGCGAGTACCCCTTACGGTAATTTGATGATATCACTCTATAAACAGATGCCTTTTTTTTTTTTTTTTACCTTACATTACATAACCGTTTGGAAAGAAAACAAAAACGATAACAAAAAAAGGATATTTCAGACAAAAAAAAAAAAAAAAAGAACTTTTGTTACCAAAGCAAAACTTTTAAACCAGAATAATCTGCATCGATAGAAAAATAAGTGATTTGAGAAAAAAATGTTCCTTTCTCACAAACTTCTAACCACGGCCCGATGCACACGGTATATTCTCGAAGGTCTCTAACTTAAAATTCCGGGGCAATTTGACCAAATTCTTCCGTTGCCATTGATTATAGAACGCTGACGGCACTTCAAACGGCCCAAAGAGGAGCGCTTTAAGGGAGAGGGGGTATTTAAGTGGGGCAAAACGTGGCAGGTCTCAGGAAATAATGAAATTGACTCCGGGGGGGGCTCTGACCCCACCACCAGTGTGACTGTGAATTTAAAAAAAATGAGCAAAAATGTGCATTTACAGCTCTAATTTTGTTCTAGCCCTAAGGGGTGGCAATGGCATATTCTGGCGGCTAAGTCTTCGGGATAAAAAGACGAAGGGCTGTTGAAGAAATGTTTACATTTCTAATTAATAGAGTCTCCGCGGAGACATCTGTGCCGTATTTTCACCCCTCTTTTGCCTCTTTTTGTTGATTTTTGTAAATCTCGCTGGCTGTTTTCACAGCGGAGCGGCCTGAGCGAGGAATGCGCCGAATTATTTTCCTCAATAAGGAGCAGCGGGAGGCTTATTTGGCCGGGGTCCAGTTCAGAAGCCGATTCGGAGATCAGAGGCGTCAATATACTCCGGTTACTATACGTCGGAAATCAACGGAACCGAGACACCTACAGCTCAGTAAATGTGATGGAATGTCGCCCCCCCCCCCCCGCGCGCGTGAAAATAAAGTCTCCGAAAACACTGCTGGCTTTTTACCCCTAGATTATGTTCATTGCCAAAAAGCATGGCCCGTTTTGGTTTATGAAACTATCCAAATATTTCCCGTCTTCCCATCGACGCCCAAGATTTAATCCTGTAATCTTGCTTTAAAAATGGGGAATTTCGCTTATATTTACCAAAAACGTAGTATTTCCATCGTACTCAGCAAGATTCTAGAAGCCAGGGGGTCTCCGCCATATTCAGCTGTCGCGTCTTCTGCTAACTAGCCTTTGGATCATTGAAGAATTTAATAAATTTTACCCAAATCAATAACCAGAGACTAAAAAATGGATTTTCTGAAAGGAACAGTCCAGGTTGGTCCCTCTGTGAGCCCTAAATACGTTTTGCCTCCTCCCCTGATGCCCCTCTCCCCTCCCCTGATGCCCCTCTCTCCTCCACTGATGCCCCTCTCTCCTCCACTGATGCCCCTCTTTTCTAGGAGGTCAGAATGTTTGCTGGGTATGAGGGGATCGCAGGGTTCTACAGCCCTAAAAGCCCCGATAATGTGTATAGAAACAGC
This sequence comes from Spea bombifrons, assembly GCF_027358695.1. Classification (NCBI taxonomy): domain Eukaryota; kingdom Metazoa; phylum Chordata; class Amphibia; order Anura; family Pelobatidae; genus Spea; species Spea bombifrons. Next base: position 139,424,319 of record NC_071088.1, on the reverse strand, counting down.
GGGAAATAGCGTATTAAACTGGCCCTTTAAAGCCGGTGGCCTCCAAATTACGTAAGTGCAGCCGACGGTTAGAAACGAGTTCTTATGCCACATGCTGCACCACTTGATCTGGCGCTAGGGTGCCACCCGACCACCAGGAGTTTAGGCCTGGCACAAAGTCACATAAAAAAAGGGAGAAAGCCCCGCCCTTAGTCCCGCCTCTCACCACACCCCCTTATTAAAGTGTTCCTCGGAAATGGGAGAAGTTCGGGATACAAGTCGGAAATCTATAAATCAGGGGTCATTGATGTTGCTGCCGACCTGATTTGAGAAAAACAAATTTAAATAATACATGAAAAAAAATGATAATAAACACGATAATAAAATGATAATAAATGAAAATAAAAATGATAATAAAAATGATAATAAATTAAAATAAAAATGATAATAAACACAATAATAAATGATAATAAAAATGATAATAAATACGATAATAAATGACAATAAAATGATAATAAATGAAAATAAAAATGATAATAAACACGATAATAAATGATAATAAAAAATGATAATAAATGAAAATAAAAATGATAATAAACACGATATGAAATGATAATAAAAATGATAATGATAATAAATGTAAATAAAAATGATAATAAATGATAATAAAAATGATAATAAACACGATAAGAAATTATAATAACCATTTAAATAATAAAAAATTAAACATTTCTGTATCTAGAAAACTATTTCTTTGAATTAATTATGGATTTGCCATTATTCTGGAATTTTTTTAACCAACCAGAGCTTTCTTCGCAAATGAATCTAATGTTTTCACGTCTCGTACTAATTCCACATAATGCACTATTTGACGAGTATATTTAAAGCAAACCTTTTTTTTCCTGTAAAATGGGTTCTAAAGCAGACATTCTAGAAATGTGGCGGCGAAGGTTAATTTATCAAAGTAATTGTCTTCCCTTCAGCCTGGTGTATCTCACAATTTGATTTTTTTTTGGGGGGGGTGGTAAGGAAGCGTTTGTTGTCAATACGAGATGAGTGATTCACGTAGCGTCTGCGCTGGGAGTCGGGATGAAGGACCTTTCACTTTGTCTACTGTTTGTCTGGATACATTGTATCCGCTGATTATTCACGAAATAACAAGAATTATCATTGCAACCTGAAAAATAATGCAATGAAAAATGTTAAAAAACTAAAATTGGTTACAGTCCTATGCAAAATAAAATAACGCATAGTGTTTACAGGTTCAAATAAACAATATATATGTATTAACCCCCCCTTATGTGTATCCCATGGGAGCAGCCATCTTTATTTCCCATTTTCAGCATCCGTATCATTATTCCTCCCCATTAAGTTATCTCACCCCTGTTGTTAAGTTGCTGATTGGTTAAGGTCATGAGAGGCAAAGGGAGAGAACTTCAGGATAAAATATTAGTAGGTAGACAGTATTGGCAGGAACCCTTTACACCGTGGGGTAATTGGCACATCACACGTCCTGATGTTGGAAAAGTCTGAAAGGAACTTGTTTAGGGGGTGTGGTTAGGGGTGTGTCTGTGGGTGGGGCTTTACCCAGACTTTTTATGTGGCTTTGTGCCCTATTGTGGGGTATTTGTGAGCACGGCATTTAGAAGAAGAATAATGGGGTTTATTTCCCCCGTTTAATTTATAAAGCCGCTCCCTGCTGTTTCTATACACATTATCGGGGCGTTTAGGGCTGTAGAACCCCGCGATCCCCTCATACCCAGCAAACATTCCGACCTCCTAGAAAAGAGGGGCATCGGGGAGGAGAGAGGGGCATCAGGGGAGGAGAGAGGGGCATCAAGGGAGGAGTGAGGGGTATCAGGGGAGGAGAGAGGGGCATCAGCGGAGGAGAGAGGGGCATCAGGAATTTGAGGTACTGGCTAAGCTAAATAGGGACACGAGACTGATATCTGATGGCCATGCCGGTTACCGTTTGGTTATATGTGTCATATGGCTTCCAGTTCCCAGATTTGTGACCATTATTACTACTATCTTTATTTATATAGCGCCAACAGTTTCCATAGCGCCTCCTACGATACATCCATTCAAGGGGTCTGACAAACCTAGAACTCACAGACTAAGACCAAAAGGGCACGGCTCCTAAGCTTACAATTTAAAGTAGGTAGCCATACGCGGTTAAAAGACACACCGGAACTCATATATAATGATATCAGATTAATCTAATTTACTAATGTGATCTGGTGTAGGCCCGGTGGGCTGGGGCGCTGGCCTTAAAGTGAAAGTGCAGCTTTTATTCCTAAATCTAGGCCCGACCACCATCCCCTATCTTAATACCCAGACCCCCTCGAGCAGAGGTAGCCAACTTCTGCCCCATCATTTGCCACAAACACTTACTCACATCACCTCAGCCAAACCGCCAATGGAGGTTCCCGCCACAAGCTAAAATATTTTACCTTATATATACATTTTCATATTATATCTAGGCCAATATCTATGTAATATGTATAATTTAAAAGCAAATTGTTTTCGACGTATTTAAATGAGGCGCGCTTAGGCCCAGATAAAGGTATTTACTATTTATATCGGGAGAAATATATTCACAGATAATAGGAATTGTGCCTTTAATTACCTGCAAATCCTCTTTCTTTTATAGACACTTAAAAAAAACAAAAATGACAAAAAAAAAAAAAAGAAGAAATTCTGGGCTTTAACACCGAGACATGTGGGTTTAATAAAGGATTCTGTAATGACTGGGCTTTCGGCCCCTGTATATTGTTCTGCATGATGGATCTTTTCAGACTGTCATCTTTGTCTAAAATTGGGAATAGAACGGGACGGATTTTTAAACAGCACCATATGCACCGTACATTAACGCGGGACGCAGGAAGCAATTACGGGACAGATTTAAAACCGTTCTCTTTTACATTAAGAGTATCGCTTCCCAAAGCTTTTCTGCACGTATCCAATAAAAAAAATAATAATAAAAAAAATATATATATATATATAAAAAAAAATATATAAAATAGGCATCCAAGAGACTCAACTCATTAGCGAACCGTGCTATGGCGGTACTTGGCCCTCTAGCCGAATTATTTAGTGACGGTTACAGCTATTTACTATAAAAACCCCCAAATTCCATCTCATTTCCCGGGGTATTGTCAGCCTCGTGGATCTTATCCAATGGGAACGCTTCGTCTCCGCGAAAACCGTTTTCCTTCACGCCCGTTCGCAACAAAACCCCCTTTTTGTTATTGTTAGAGAAACAATAAATCCTCAAGCGTTGGCGAAATGCTCCTTATAGACATCGCGGGTTTCTGTAACGACGCGGCTTCGAATAAAGGAGAAGGGGAGGAAAAAAAGGAGCAAAAAAAAACGTTAGGGAAAAAAAAATGGTAGATCGGTCGTAAAATCTGTTTTTTTTCTTCTAACAAGCAATGTCTGACTAACGAATACATTGTAACACGAGCTACCCACCCAAGCTTTAGACGTGGCTTCCTAAAAATACGTTGAAGGGGTGCATTGTTACACGACTAAGTCACCGTGTAGCAGTTTAATATCATTTTGGATACATAGTAGCCTTTTTTTCGGCAATCTAGCTCCTTCCCAGAATCTTCCGACCTCTCTACGTCTCATTAATATCATGTAAAGCCCAATTGTTGGGTTTTTTCATTTTTTTTTGGCATACTCACTTCTATGGACTCATTTTATTATTTTTTTAAGTTAAAAAACATACTTTTTCTCCCGAGATCAGGAGATGCGTACCAACTTTTCAGCATATTTAGATTACGCCGTGAATTAAAGGTGCGACCGTCAACGCTTGAAATCCCGTAGTAATTAATTCTTTTTTTCTTTTTTTTTTTTTGCCAGCTGAATTGAAAACCCGGGTTTTGGGCCAAGGAATTGTAATCGGCTCACCATGTCCCACCTTAACTACTGTGACCTCTGTCTCGTTGGCTTAATTCAGTCCGTCCAAAATATTGCTGCCAGACAAAATTAGCTCACTCCGTATTCCTTTTCTGCCAAACCACTATTTGGATTCCTAAGCTGACGATAAAATAAATACCCCACAATGTAACCGGTTCCCACTTTATAATAGCCTTTGACTTAAATGCCCTTTTTTGACTTTTTTTCCGCAGTTCTGCTGCTGCCATCGCATTTCTCACTAAACGCATTCACTGCTGCTATGTAAAGCTTGTGGGGGGGGGGTCTGTTTGGCCGGTGTAACTATTTTGGAGATAATTTGTCTAATGAATCAGTGGCAGTCTGTGGCAGAGCCAGTATCATTTAATCAATGTCCTGTCCTTAACTTCTCCATGTTCTCCTGTCCACCTACACGCGTGTCAGTTACACGTACACATCATTGTTTTATGGCGTTTAATCAATCCATCTTTGACCTCTCTGTGTGCTCTTTGTGCACATGCGCAGGTTTCCTTCTAAGCCCCCAACACACCTGTACTGGTTGAAGTTGCAGCATGATGCCCCATTTCAGTTAGAGTCACCATTAAAAGGGGAGGTTTGGTAAAGGGTTAACAGGGTTACTCCTGCAGGAGCACATTTCCACTTTTTGCCCATTTCAGGGAAAGCAAAATTCTGACGGATCCACTTTATTAACAGGAGAACAATCACTTAATGAGGAGGAATACTCAGAACGGGAACAAAGCCCCTAATGTAAGACAGCTGGCAGATATTGTTGTGCGCAGGAGTGTTGAGGGGCTGCCAAATAGCATTGTGTGCGCAGGGTGAGGAGGGTGAATCAATAAAACAGATACAGAGAGAGAGAGAGTAGAGAGAGACAGAAGAAAGAAGGGACAGGGGGGCCAAGGGAAAAAATAAACCGGGAGAGAGAGAGAGAGGAAAGAGGCAAGGAGGGATAGAAGGAAAATAAAGGAAAGGTAAAGAGAAGGGAAAAGAGAGAGACCTAGAGAGAAAGATAAATGATAGAGGGAGAGAAGAAAGAGAGAAATAATGAGAGCGGGATATAAAGAAGATAGAGAAAATTGTGTTTACGCAATGAGGGCCAGTGAAGGGATGCTGGAGAGCGTTGCGTGTGAGGGAAGGAGAGGGGCTGCTGGCTACTGTTATGTGCGGATGGAGGAGAGGGGATGCTGCATAGTGTTCTGTGTGAGGCGGGGGGGGGGATAAAAATGAGACAGAGAGAGAAGAAAGAGTTAAAGAAGGGGAATAGAAAATAAATAGGGATGGTAGAAAAAGAAAGACAGAAATAGAGGGAGCAAGAGAAAGAGAAGGAGAGAGAAATGCAGAGGGTGAAAGAAGTGACAGAGAAGAAAAAAGATAGAGAGAGAGAGGGGGAGAAAATAAAATATATACTTTGTATAAACATAAAAAAGCAGAAATTTACAGAAAATCTGGTACACAGGATTTCCCAATAAAGTGTAATTATTCCTATTATTCAGATATTATTCGTTATAATATTTTTTTATTACAATCATACCTGGGAACTCTGACCTGGAGTCTCCGGGTAAGGCTCAGATTCTCCATGTCTCTGAGTCAGTTTCTTCTTTCTGTGGGCCTGGACCAGTTTTTGGCTACACCCACTCGCCACCCATGTCCCGCCTACTCCCTGCCCACTTTCCTTGCCTGGCTCCACTCCCACATTTAAAGAGCTAGCCACACCAAGACACAAACCCAGAATACGGGCTCCAGGTAGTTCACCCTGTAAAGTTCCAAGGCATGCATTTAACAACTATGTCCAAAGCGTGTTAAAGCTGCTGTCCCACCATTAGACAAAACCATTAGTATCCCTTCTTCTGTGTCACATGACAGCTAAGCTTGTTCCCTATCATTAAAGAACCCGATCTGCATTGCATTACATCATCAGTTTAAGCCCCCCAGTGCCAGGCATTGTCATTATTCAATCATAGAAAAGATGATTGAGGATTTAATTAACCCCTCAGCTGCCAGTGGAGGAGCTGGCCGCTTTGGCATCCGTTCCGTCTGACTCTCCTGCCAACGGACATTCTTATTTCGGGAGTATTTTTTTTTATTTTTTATCAGCCCATAAATTCATCTTTAGTTCACCCGAGTTAATGATTAAAACTTGGCAGCATCCGCATGAACTGAACTAATTGTTTTCCTCCCTCTTTATTGTGTCGTGACCTGCTTGTCAAACTCTTACTGCTCATCTGTTCTACACATTCCAACGCAGGTTTTAATAAAAAGACATTATGAGTCATTTTTACCACCGTGAAGAGCGAGGGTTAGACTTTCCCCTCAAAAATCTGACAAATTTCCTTTGATATTTAACTTTTTTCCTGTTTTCCTCTTTTTTCCCTCCTTTTTATGGCTTCAGGGTCCCTCTATCACTAGTTCCCTCTCCTCTTTATCTTGTTGTCCCATAGAAAGGTTGGAGACCAAGCCTTGTCCTAGGATCCTGGTCAGTAGCGTCGTCCGATGTGACCGCAAGAGGTTCTAGATCAAGAGGTGTCAATCAAGAACAATAGACGATGATAAAGCTGGAAGCAGGAGGAGAAGTGGATGCAGCCGACAGCTGGACGTGAGATGCCGTATGTCTTAATGCTCATATAGTGTGTGGCCAGCCATTTCTAGCCGGTACTTGCCCGGTGTGACATATGGCCCATCCGGGTCTCCTAGAAACTTCCTAGGTCTCCCTCTACCAGGAGAGTGGTTTCGCTAGCAGGCAGGGCTAGTTGCACCCATGGGCGGGGCTATCCCTAGATAGTCTGAAGTGGGCTGGGAGTAGGAGTGAAAATGGGTGGGGAATGAGGATGGCCACTCCCCTGCCCGGAGAAACTGAAATGTTACCTGGAGACCCCGGGAAGCAGGGCTTCACCCATAGACTCCAGGTCAGACCCGGAGAGACTTCCCAGGTGATAAACCGACGTCACAAGTGTGTGAATCTCCATGACAACCCTTTGATTATTTTACATTGTGGAATATGAGAAATGTGGCAAAAGGTGACAAAACTTTCAGTTTCCAGTCCTGTCCAGTTTTTTGTTCTTTTCCTTCCTTCTTGAGCCAAACAGCTCCCAGTAACATAAAGGGGAGGAATAATGAGACAGAGAGTGATTTGGTGGTTTAAGCGCATGGACTTAGTTCAGGCGGGAGCCGTGAAGGGGATCGTTCCCATAGAAACAGCAGTGTCAGACTACTTCGGATGTGTCAGACTACGTGAGAAATGTGAGGTTTGATCTCAATTCATCACTCAGTTGGCTTTCAGCCTCTAAAGAATGACTCCCAGCCCCCCTTCTGGTAGCTTCAGAGGGAGCGCCATTTAATAAATAATGCCCGCTGTCGTTAGCCGGTGTCCCACCCCGGAGACAGGTTTCAGCCCCTCGCGTCTATAAATCTCCTCCGAGGATACGGTTTGGGGAGTAAAGTGCTCCATAAATCCAGATTCCATTCATCCCTATTGTAGTGAAAATCATGGCCTGGCCGGGGCATCGCGTCGGATGCTCGTTACACCAGTTCGCAAGCACCGGTTTCCAGTCCTCTATGATAAAGGGCCCTGTAATTCTTCTTTTTTAAAGGCTATTAAACCGGCGTCTGGAAAAACTGAACACGGCCGGAGCGAGAAGCTTCCAGAACGCTGAGCCCCGCTTCCAGCTCCGGTCCGGAGGACTCCATGACTGATTCCATAAGAAACGAAGGACGGTTTCCTGAGCAACGGGGGGGGGGGGCACCGAAAAAATAAAAATAAGAAAGGCCGGGGGATTATTGCGTCCGACCAGCAGATAACTTTTCTCATAAAAAATTATCTTTAAAGGTTATTTCTAATTATAAAAACATCTACTTTTTGAATTAACGCTGAAATATGAAAGGATACATTTGTCATCTCACTGATTTATCTATACATTGTACAGGGGCCGGTCACTGATTTATCCATACATTATACAGGGGCCGGTCACTGATTTATCCATACATTATACAGGGGCCGCTCACTGATTTATCTATACATTATACAGGGGCCGGTCACTGATTTATCCATACATTATACAGGGGCCGCTCACTGATTTATCTATACATTATACAGGGGCCGGTCACTGATTTATCTATACATTATACAGGGGCCGGTCACTGATTTATCTATACATTATACAGGGGCCGGGTCACTGATTTATCTATACATTATACAGGGGGCCGGTCACTGATTTATCCATACATTATACAGGGGCCGGTCACTGATTTATCTATACATTATACAGGGGCCGGTCACTGATTTATCCATACATTATACAGGGGGCCGGTCACTGATTTATCTATACATTATACAGGGGCCGGTCACTGATTTATCCATACATTATACAGGGGGCCGGTCACTGATTTATCTATACATTATACAGGGGCCGGTCACTGATTTATCTATACATTATACAGGGGCCGGTCACTGATTTATCTATACATTATACAGGGGCCGGTCACTGATTTATCTATACATTATACAGGGGCCGGTCACTGATTTATCTATACATTATACAGGGGGCCGGTCACTGATTTATCTATACATTATATAGGGGGCCGGTCACTGATTTATCTATACATTATACAGGGGGCCGGTCACTGATTTATCTATACATTATACATTATGGTTTCTAGTATTAATAATATGGATGTGAGTGCGGCGGGGGCCAGCAGGCAGCACTCCCTGAGCCCCCGGCCTCGAAACACAAAACCCTTCCTCGATTCCATTAATATTTCAGCGCAAAATGAAATGCAGCTGAATGCACAGAGAATAAACAGCATTACGAGGGTCTTCGTCGTATAACTGAGGAACATTAGCGCGTTTTTACTTTAATTTCACAAATTGGCCATAAATTTAGCGAAGGCGTCGGGGACCTCGGAGAGTCATCAGAACCCGAATGTACGCGGAATGAACCCGGCCGGGCTAAACCTGCGCATAAATTATAACCGCGAACAATAAAGGAAATCTCTGGAGGGCGGATAATGTGAGGAGGAATAAATACAAATAAATGAGTGAATCACACAGTATCCAATTACTTTTAATTAGATGCAGCGGAGAATATAATAAAGTGCAAACAAAGTGAATATTAAAAGTGTTGAAATTAATTGTTTAAAGGGGCAGCAGCATATTTCCCAAAATTCCAAATGACCAAATAAGGGCATTTCTGTTGCAGGTAGCTGGGGGGGACTTTTTAAGCGACTGAATGAGGCATTAAGATGGCCCTTTGGACCTCATTCACCAGTTAAAGCCTTCATGACGTTCCATATGCCAACAAATGTGCCAGAAAACCTGCCACGAAGGCTTGGTACGCGCCCATGCGCGCCGCTACTCTCACCCAAAGCAGTCCCCGGGAACCGGCATTCACCCCTCGCAACAAGATGTGGTGATCGACCGAGGGTTAATTTATGAACGGAAGCCTTGCGTATAAAATGAATGTGAGGCTCCTTTCATGGGGAGTGAGTGCTGCTGATCGGTCGCCGACTGATCAGCAGCCTCAGAAATGTTTATTTATTTATTTATTTTATTGGTGCCTGAAAGATAAAACGGCGCAATCACTGCCTGCTATCATGTAATAAAAAGTAAAAAAAATAAAATAATAAAAAAAAATAAAATGTAAAAAAAAAGTGTGCCAACCGATTGCCAGCTGATCTGTAGTTAAATTGTCATGCAGGGCATCAGGCATCATGCCACCGCCAGCCACCCCTCCGCTAATTTCATCAATCAATCAAAATCAATCACAAATAAAATCAATAAAACTAAGAAAAAAATACCCAAGGCCCACATTTTATTAAAAAAAAATTATTATTATTTTTTTTTTGTTTTTTTAGATACGGTCTGATGCAGGCGCACGAAGTGAAAAACAACAAAAGGGCCAATATTGCGCCCATCATCCACTTGCAACCCCCGATTAGTCAAACAGAAATAACACGGGTTTTCCGAACGAAGAAAGACAGGTTTTTATTTAATTTTTAATTTTTTTCGCTCTAAAAAAAAATAATAAACAGAATTAATATCCAATTAAACAGTAAATAATGAATATTCTAGAATTTCTCAACTTATTGTGTAAAACGCAATCGTGAAATTTAAACTATTCCGTTCTATAAGTAAAAAAAATCGTTATATTTTTATAATTTTTTTAAAATTAATTTAAGGCTTTTTTTCCTGAATATATTTTGTTAAATTTATCCGGAATTTTTTTTTCGGTGATACAAATTCCAGTGAAATGTTTGGCAAACAGAGAACGACCTTTAACAGTTAACACGAGATAGTCGGCCGCTATCTGGAATCTGTTTCCTCGCAGGAAACAATGCTGAGCCTTCAGAGACTCTTTCATCATATCTCTGACATAGGCATTTTTAATTGTTTTTAGGGGGGTTTTTTTGTATTTTTTTTCTTTTTGTTCTTTCATGGCTGCTTAAACGTGATTGCTTTCCACCCAGCAAGTCTGTATAAACAGAACTACCCGCTATAATGAATGTCTTCCGCAAACGCAAGAACCCTACCGCATTTCAGCCATTTTTAACCCCTCCTGTGCTTCCTCCGCGAGCTGTGAGGATTTTTTTTAAGTTATTTATATATATTTATTTATATTCTTCTCTATGTAATACGGTTAAATTATTAAAATTAACCAATTGATTAAAAATTTTTTTTTTTTTTTAAAAAAGGAAATGGTAGGACTTGGGTAGCATTTTAATATTTTTTATTATTTTAGTGTCATTTAAAAAATTCTGTTAAAAGTTAATAAAATTAGATTTTTTTTATGATATGTCATTGTACTGCGTACCAGAATATGATGGCGCTACAAAAATCATAAATAACATACTTTGAACTTTTCATGCCCTAATTTTACCCAGGGTGCCATAGTTTGTTTTTTGGGGGGGCGAAGGTAGATCCATCCGGCCCCCGTCTAGTCGCCCATTGCTCCTGCTGTAACGACTCAAACCTTAATCAGTCGTTGGTCTCGTCTTAGATTCAGGAGCCGTATGCCTATCCCATGCATGTTTAAACTCCCTCGCTGTATTACCCTCTACCACTTCTGCTGGGAGGCTGTTCCATTTATCCACCACCCTCTCAGTAAAGTAAAACATCCTTATATTACATCTAAACAATTGGGAATTCCTACTTTGCTCATCCCGATGAAAATGGCCGTTCCCTTAAAGAGAATTCCCCCTTGAACCGCTGAATTATATTAACTCGGGCCCTGGGTTGCCCAGGGGCAGGAAAGATGCCCAAAACAATGATTACACCTTGGAGCTTTATAGCTCTGGCTACCATCAGTGGGTGGTCTTGCTGACATCGCCGGTGGTCCGCTGACATCCATGGGCCGCCCCGCTGACATTGAGGGACACACAGTCGTTGAAGTGGGAAATGCGCAGGGAGTGGAGTGGGAGTGGAGTGGGAGTGGGAGTGGGAGTTTTCTCTCAAGGTTTCCCAGGCATGAGCATCATGCCGCCGACTTGCGTTACTTCATTTCCCCAGTTGGGCCCAAAAACATACATTCCGTTGCTTTACTCAGTGATATTTGTCAGCCCATGTAAAGGGTTTGTGAACAGACATTCCTAAATGACATCATAATACTTAAATGACATCATAGAGTGAGAATTTTCAATCTTCATGTTTAGGGCGCTTTTTATTTTGATTTTTATTTTAATTATTTCCAGATTTCGTTTATTTTTTTTGTTCTAATTAATCCCAATGTATTTTTATTTGCCAACCAAGCATTTTAAAATTTACCCAAGTTCACCTTTTTTTAAAAAAAAAAAAATAATATATTAATAATATATAATAATAATAATATTAATGAAGTTTAAAATAAGTGGTTTGGAGAGTCCATTCTCTTGAGATAATTAACGCTGAGTTATGGTCAGTAATGAAAAACAAAAAAAATAAAAATGATTTTCAATTTTTTAGTTTTTTTTGCGTGTTTTCATCCCGATGTTTTTGTCCTTTCTACGCTTGGCTTTGCCATCACATCGTCATTTGGCAGGATCTGGGGAGATGTGAAGCCTTCCTCGCCTCTTCTGTTCCTTCCAGGGTATCTCGCCCCCCCCCGGGATTCTCCATCTCCATGACGATAATGATACGTCACTGGGGGCCGAGAGACACTTATTTGTCATTCGGACGTTATTTTAATAACATCAGACTGATTTTTTTCCTGCAGATCATGTTCAGAAGATATACGTTTCTATCTTTCCATACGACATTGTCGGACTCCCCGCAGGTATTTATATATTATGTATAAAGCTTTAGTGAATGAGGACGATGTAGTTTTACTTTATATGATAAGATCGGCGTTCGGAGAGATGAAGCCCATGGAGCAGCGCAGCTTAGTGGAGCGGGCCTTCACAGAGCTAGTGGGTGGGCTTAAAGGAGTAGTTTGATTGGTGTAGGTTGTTGTGGGTGGGGTTAAGGGTGATAGGTGTATAAATGGGAACCATTTGGATGAGGTTTTTCCTGACCTGGGTTGTCCCACCGGCCCTCCGTTTATTTCACGGTGGGTCTTTTAGTGGTTTGTTACCCCCGTTGTGTCTCAGCAGCGGGGGTAGGTTGGTAACGGTCGCTTGGTGGAGCGGGTTTTGGTTTGGAATAACTCATTTGACTCGGTTCAGGTTGTTGTTGGTAGGTTTGGAGCTGGCCTGTGGTTCAGAACCTGGGGGGTGTAGGGGGTCTTGGGAAGCCCCTGCGTTGGTTCTTTGGTTAGGTTGGTGGCGCTTTGTATGTGGTGGGGGTGCCAATAATGTTAATATTCTTCATAATATTGGGGGTTAAATGTTATTGTTGTTCGGTTGAATGTCTGTTTTCACAATGACTTTGGAAAATTGTAAATTGTTAATAAAACTCCCAAGAGGATCTCCGCATTAATGAAATAAACGGAGATTCACAATAATTATGTCGAGTTTTATGCATTTTACAAGAGACGTGAAAAAAAAAAACTCTTCGTAGGTTCTTGGGGTGAGTTTTGTGTTTATTTGTGATCAGAGGTCCGTGATCAAGACCCCCAGCGCTGTATACAGTAATATAACCCCCCAGCGCTGTATACAGTAATATAACACCCAGCACTGTATACAGTAATATAACCCCCCAGCGCTGTATATAGTAATATAACCCCCAGCACTGTATACAGTAATATAACCCCCAGCGCTGTATACAGTAATATAACCCCCAGCACTGTATACAGTAATATAACCCCCAGCGCTGTATACAGTAATATAACCCCCAGCACTGTATACAGTAATATAACCCCCCAGCGCTGTATACAGTAATATAACCCCCAGCACTGTATACAGTAATATAACCCCAACGCTGTATATAGTAATATATCCCCCAGCGCTGTATACAGTAATATAACCCCCAGCGCTGTATACAGTAATATAACCCCCCAGCGCTGTATACAGTAATATAACTCCCCCCAGCACTGTATACAGTAATATAACCCCCAGTGCTGTATACAGTAATATAACCCCCAGCGCTGTATACAGTAATATAACCCCCCAGAGCTGTATACAGTAATATAACCCCCAGCACTGTATACAGTAATATAACCCCCAGCGCTGTATACAGTAATATAACCCCCAGCCTTGTATACAGTAATATAACCCCCCAGCGCTGTATACAGTAACATAACCCCCAGCACTGTATACAGTAATATAACACCCAGCCCTGTATACAGTAATATAACCCCCAGCGCTGTATACAGTAATATAACCCCCAGCGCTGTATACAGTAATATAACCCCCAGCGCTGTATACAGTAATATAACCCCCAGCACTGTATACAGTAATATAACCCCCAGCACTGTATACAGTAATATAACCCCCAGCGCTGTATACAGTAATATAACCCCCAGCGCTGTATACAGTAATATACCCCCCAGTGCTGTATACAGTAATATAACCCCCAGTGCTGTATACAGTAATATAACCCCCAGCGCTGTATACAGTAATATAACCCCCAGCACTGTATACAGTAATATAACCCCCAGCGCTGTATACAGTAATATAACCCCCAGCGCTGTATACAGTAATATACCCCCCAGTGCTGTATACAGTAATATAACCCCCAGTGCTGTATACAGTAATATAACCCCCCAGCGCTGTATACAGTAATATAACCCCCAGCGCTGTATACAGTAATATAACCCCCAGCGCTGTATACAGTAATATAACCCCCAGCGCTGTATACAGTAATATAACCCCCAGCGCTGTATACAGTAATATAACCCACCAGCACTGTATACAGTAATATAACCCCCAGCGCTGTATACAGTAATATAACCCCCAGCGCTGTATACAGTAATATAACTACCCCAGCGCTGTATACAGTAATATAACCCCCAGCGCTGTATACAGTAATATAACCCCCAGCACTGTATACAGTAATATAACCCCCAGCGCTGTATACAGTAATATAACCCCCAGCGCTGTATACAGTAATATAACCCCCAGCGCTGTATACAGTAATATAACCCCCCCAGCACTGTATACAGTAATATAACCCCCAGCGCTGTATACAGTAATATAACCCCCAGCGCTGTATACAGTAATATAACCCCCAGCGCTGTATACCGTAATATAACCCCCCAGCACTGTATACAGCAATATAACCCCCAGCGCTGTATACAGTAATATAACCCCCAGCACTGTATACAGTAATATAACCCCCCCAGCGCTGTATACAGTAATATAACCCCCCAGCACTGTATACGGTAATAACCCCCCAGCACTGTATACAGTAATATAACCCCCCAGCACTGTATACAGTAATATAACCCCCAGCGCTGTATACAGTAATATAACCCCCAGCGCTGTATACAGTAATATAACCCCCCAGCACTGTATACAGTAATATAACCCCCCAGCACTGTATACAGTAATATAACCCCCAGCGCTGTACACAGTAATATAACCCCCAGCGCTGTATACAGTAATATAACCCCCCAGCGCTGTATACAGTAATATAACCCCCCGCGCTATATACAGTAATATAACCCCCCAGCGCTGTATACAGTAATATAACCCCCAGCGCTGTATACAGTAATATAACCCCCAGCGCTGTATACAGTAATATAACCCCCAGTGCTGTATACAGTAATATAACCCCCCCAGCGCTGTATACAGTAATATAACCCCCAGCACTGTATACAGTAATATAACCCCCCAGCGCTGTATACAGTAATATAACCCCCAGCGCTGTATACAGTAATATAACCCCCCTGCGCTGTATACAGTAATATAACCCCCCAGCGCTGTATACAGTAATATACCCCCCAGTGCTGTATACAGTAATATAACCCCTAGCGCTGTATACAGTAATATAACCCCCAGCGCTGTATACAGTAATATAACCCCCCAGTGCTGTATACAGTAATATAACCCCCAGCGCTGTATACAGTAATAACCCCCAGCGCTGTATACAGTAATATACCCCCCAGCGCTGTATACAGTAATATAACCCCCAACGCTGTATACAGTAATATAACCCCAGCGCTGTATACAGTGATATAACCCCTCCCAGCACTGTATACAGTAATATAACCCCCAGCGCTGTATACAGTAATATAACCCCCAGCGCTGTATACAGTAATATAACCCCCAGCGCTGTATACAGTAATATAACCCCCAGCGCTGTATACAGTAATATAACCCCCAGCGCTGTATACAGTAATATAACCCCCAGCGCTGTATACAGTAATATAACCCCCCAGCACTGTATACAGTAATATAACCCCCCGCGCTGTATACAGTAATATAACCCCCAGCGCTGTATACAGTAATATAACCCCCAGCGCTGTATACAGTAATATAACCCCCAGCGCTGTATACAGTAATATAACCCCCAGCGCTGTATACAGTAATATAACCCCTCCCAGCGCTGTATACAGTAATATAACCCCGAGCGCTGTATACAGTGATATAACCCCTCCCAGCGCTGTATACAGTAATATAACCCCAGCGCTGTATACAGTAATATAACCCCCAGCACTGTATACAGTAATATAACCCCCAGCGCTGTATACAGTGATATAACCTCTCCCAGCGCTGTATACAGTAATATAACCCCAGCGCTGTATACAGTAATATAACCCCAGCGCTGTATATAGTAATATAACCCCCAGCGCTGTATACAGTAATATAACCCCCCAGCGCTGTATACAGTAATATAACCCCCCAGCGCTGTATACAGTAATATAACCCCCCAGCGCTGTATACAGTAATATAACCCCCAGCACTGTATGCGGTAAAGGGCCTCCCCGACAGTAGGAAAAGGGGAATATGACTGCTGGGCCGGTTTAAAGGATGCCAGCAGTTTAGTGATTGGTGCCGGTAACATTGTTTCAGGGTTTTAAGGGTTCATAAAGGCGGGTTGTTGGTTAATGTTTGCGTTGGTTGTTTTTGCTGGCATGGGGCAATAAAGCTCTGGCTAATGTCCTACCCACATATTGGTGTCTGTCTTTATTTAAGGGGTTTTATCTCATTTTGCCCCAATAAACCCCCTTTATCTGCAGATCTGGAGCCGCCGTTGCTGTCAGTCATGCGATATTTTGGGTGACTTTCCCGGCTCAAACCCCACACTGAGCTGATGCTTTATGGCGATGAAGTCCGTTCCTCCATAGACTTTCATTAGTCAGAGAGTCTGACTGGGTGATTAAGACCGAGCCGTTCTATTGTTCCCCACAGGCAGTATGATAAGGAGTCGGGAGGTTAGTAGATTGGGGGTCAGATAACAGAGCGAGAATCATACAAACGGCTAATATGCAGCTGCCTGAAAACTTTCTATTATGGGGTAAAAACTAGATCTGGTTTAAAAAAGAAAACAATAATTGCAATATTCTTGGAAACGTATTTTTGATCTGATACCAGGAATAAGAAAAAAAACTGTTAGGAGTTCCCTTTTAAAGAATGACCTCTTGTCACACGCCAAAGCCAATTCATCAAGTGAATAAAAAGACACATAGCGATTGTTTCCCCTTAGATCTCGTTTCCGCGTACAATGCTCCTTTCTTTACCCGAACAGCTGCCCCAGACACCGACCGCCGCTGTGTTGATTTTAAATTAAACGCTTGATGACATTATTAACAATTTTCTGGAGTTAAAAAAGAAAAAAAAGAAAGAAAACCCTCTCACATGCGCGTCTTACGTTTCATACTTAAAACATACACCGTTTAAGGGAACATTCCAGGAGATTCCCAGAAAATAACCGGTTAATATAAAAAATATAAAGCCATATGTTTCTTATCGTCTAAACACCAAAAGCCAGCCTCGCGGAATTTCAGCGTTCGAGAGGATTCCGTACGACAAGAAAGCACAAGGTTGAACAAACTTTTCAAGCTCAACCAAGGTTATAAAAATTTTTCCGGAATTTGCCATCCAGGAATTTTTTTTTAGACTTTTTTTTTTTTTTTTTTTTTTTTTTGACAATTCACATTTTTTTTACATATCCCGGTGATGTAGAAGTCAGTTATTTTTTTTATTATTATTATTTTTTTTTTTAAATCCTTTTGGAAAGAGCAGCAGGAGGTTTCTAAGCGACTAAAGATAGTTTTACAGCCTGCGTACGAAAGAAATAATGATTTATTTTGCCTTTTCAGTCTGGTGCCATGAATTTAAATAGCGTCCGACAACAAAAATTCGTATTTCCATTTAAATTCAGCGGCTAGATTTTTTTAACATTTTTTTTTAAGGTCTATATATGTCCCTGTTTTTATTCAAGTCTATGTTTTGACTGCTATGTTATTGGAAAGGGGGATCCGAGTGTCCGTGAAACAGAGGAGTTCTTAGTAAAAATGCCAAAACTGCACTCTGGATGCCATTGTGGTTTCGTGGAAATTACCCCAAAATCTTACTTTTTCAGTTTGATGAGAAACTCAAAAAAAGTTATTTTTAATCCAAAAGTCATGGATAATTAAATGCTCGGCTATATGGGGGGGGGCATTCAATAGCCAGGGGAGTTTTTAATATCATCTGACGCGGAGAGTTGGCCAAAACACCTTCTCTGGAGTGAATTTCTAAGACAGTCGGAGTCTTTTGTAGAAGTCGATTCCTCTTTATGGGTCCAATAGGACGAAGACGTAGTCACATGAGCATACCTGAGAACTCTCCTGGGTTTAGCGCCACTTCTCTGGATCTCCGGGTCAACACCCGACTCCTCTGGGTCACAGGAGAGGGGTCCTGACACGCCCCACTCCCCGCCCATTTCCCCCTTAAATGACGGGTTTCCTGCGATGTCAGCGGCACCGCCCACTAACGTCAGTAGGCACTACTCGCCGCGTCCCGCAAGGATAGGCTCCGGGTAGCTGGAGCCTACAAGCTTCCAGTTATGCACAAGAGCTTTGGGGACCCCAGATAATGGCGTATTTACCATCAGCGTTGCCCTAATCCAGGGCTGCACCACTGTTCTTACTACTGGGCGTCAGGATATGATGTCATATCCTGGATCTCCACTTTTAAAGGAAACCACACACCATGCCGACTTGGCGTAGCCCTCCATAGTATGAATGGGCCGGTTGGGGAGATCCGTGATCTCCATTTTAACTGCTCCATTCAGTAGATGGCGTTATGAGGAGCCTGATCAGCCAATAAGAAGCCTGGCGCTCCCCCCTCCTGGACCTGCTACCCTACGCGACCTAAGTCAGAGTACGCCACCTACCCCAGTCCCCAAAGACCAATAAAAGGCATCGACTTCTAATATAAGCTGTTGTTCTATGAATCAGGGACTGACGGGGTTAATTGGGTGTTGAAATTGTTGCATTGCCCTCGTGTCAATTTAAATGAAGCGTCAGAACTTTAACCTTCTCCTCCCTCTCACTCCCACCGGAGCGTCTGTTGGAGGGGTGAAGCCTGACGTACACCCAGAGCCCCCGATTGATTAAGATCTGAGCTCCAATAGGAAACGACATTTGCTTCTTACCCAACATAGACGTAAAGCAGACCCCCTAACATCCCATAAGTTCCTGTAACGGAACCTCGCGGGGGGCATATAGAGGGCTAACAATTTCATATATATGTCACAATCTAAAACTAGACGGTCAGAGGCTTAGTATGTTTACTTAGCACTTTTCCGAGAAGGTAGTAGGTAAGTGGAGCAGCCTCCCAGCAGAATCAGTAGTGGTTAAAACAGTGAGGGACTGTTGAGCACAGCAGCTGCCCCTTGGCTAAGTCAAGCTAATTCTCCTGGCGTTGAATGATCCGTCAAACGAATTCCGTGCCTGGCTGTCGCTTTAAATAAAACCTAACACTGGATCGAAATTAGTTATTTTCACGAAACTATTCCAAAGCGAGCCTCGGTAGTTAACCCTTCTTTCTAATCACCGTCACTAAGCAACCGATTTCTAACACAAAAAACGGTTACTTTCTGAAATTTAACAGGCTCCGCCGTACCCTTCCCCGGCCCCATTAGTAACCCCACGGGGTGAAGGCGTAAGGCAGATTGACAAATTCTGCTTTATTTTAGTTAAATCGGGGTACTTTTCTCAGTAAAGAGTGAGAGAGAAGCAGGAACCGATTCTTCGGGACAATTCTAAAAAGGGGCAACCGCCATCATCTTCCATCATGGACGCTCCAGACCATCAGCCCTCTTGTAGTGTCATTGTTAAGCGAGTCGGTCACTAATTTCCCTCTCATTCTAATGGGGGCTTCCATAGTTGACTTCAGCTGAGTGTAGGGGACAAAGTACTTTAATATCAGATAATCTGTCAATAAAACTGTGTTTTGCCAAAATCTATGACTCTCCGCACCTGACTCCCCCCCCCCCGGAGTAAAAACATATAAAACATATAAAGAATTCTAGATCCCTCCTCGCCTTTGGTGTCTGTAGGTCCCAATTATATGACGCGCTACTTGTTATGTCTCGTTGAACAGCCGGCAAAATGCGACGGCGCTATATAAATAACGAACGTAAAAATACGGTGTCCACCAAAAAAACACAACATTATTTTATTGACATTTTGACCTCTGGGAAGAGTAAACCTGACGCGTCAGGAGCGTACATTTCGAACAATGGAAGGTCATACAATGGTCCGTCTTTTATGAACAATGGACGTTCGACCCGCTGATACCGGAAAGGTGGCCGGTTGATCATTAGTCGTCCAAAAATGATCTTCCAGGAGCGAATCTCCTTTGGAATTCAGCCGTTTACGTTAAAAAAAAAACAAAAAAAAAAACAACTGCGTTTCAGTGACACCCCCAAGAACTAATTTTTTTTTTTAACCAAAGTGAACACCTCATAAAATATTTACAAAGCTTCGTTTCATAAAATATTATAGAAAATTAATATAAAAATATATTGTAAAAACCGTTTTATATATTTACCTTTAGCATTTTTTTTCTTACAAATTTTGAAGCTATATACTTACACTTTTAATTATATATATATATAAAAAAAGGTAAAAGTAACAGAAAAACAAATAAAATAAAATAAAAAAAAAGAAAAAAAAAAAAAAAGAAGCAAATGCTATATTTATAAATATCTCTGCATGTTATGCATACAAAAGAAAAATTTGTACATCCGCCGACAGTGGGTCAACGCCGTCGTCAGGACAACCGGCTGAGATGCTTGGAACTTGGCTGTTCACACATAAAGTCTTCTTCTGTGGGATTCCGAAGGTCGCAGAGGACCCCCCTGGTAACGTGAGACCGAATGGGACTGATTGCACCTTTCCTTCATCGCTGCTACTCCCCGTGTCTCTTTTCGAAGTCGTATCTCCGATTGCCAATCCCCCCCGGAACATCCGTCTTAAAAATATCATCTTTTTTTTAGTATTGGTGCTGAAAGCGAGCGGTTTCTACGTGACTATTTACAATGTTGGGTACGTTTTCCGTAATCTAGAGTAGCTACAGGTCTATCCGTCCTTAAAAACCAGAGTTCATGTAAAGAATGTTCTCGAAATTCTGTTCTAAGCATTTTCCCCCCACCTATTCAGCATTTTTGGCACATATATAGTTTTCCTTTTTAGTTCTGCGTCCATTAAAGTCGGTCGAGGAGAAGTCCTTTCCGGTTCTGCTTTTCGGTTGATTTTTCTGGAGCCCAGGACTAAGAACCTCCTTTGGCACATTTAGTTCTTTTTTTTTTAAGGTATTCTTCCTTGAAAGTTGGTGAAAGAGAAGTCCTTTCCGGATCTGGAGCGCGCTTTATGGATTTTATTCTTTTATTCTTTTTTTTGTTTGTTTGTTGGCGATTCTGGAGCAGACGCTTCATTTGCAGACATAGCGCTCGACAGTCCTCTCGCACTTTTTGCAGGTCACGTAGCAGCACCAATGGTATTTGCAGTGACATCTTTCCACTACTTTGTCCGTGTACGGGTTGTATCCGCGACCGCAGCACATTAAATCGCAACTGTCGCTGCCGTTGGACGTTTTATTGCATTGTCTGGAAGAAAAAGGAGAAAAGAGAACATTAATCCTTTGAGCTTCAACATGTGGCATTATTTGTGCACAAAAGGGGGGCTTGGAAGAAAGCTGGCAGGAGATGTATCAACGTATCAAATAAAACAACCACATCAGGACGTATAAAATACATTGTGTGTGGCTTAAATGTCCTCGCGTGCCATCGGAATAAATAACGCGCATGTCCAGAATACAGCGGGATTCCAGCGCCAGATGGAACATGGGGGGGGTACCATAAATGTATTTTTTTTTTAACTTCCAATGGCACTGATACTAATGTGCTCCTAAAATCTCAAGTAAATTAAGGTTTTTAAAGGTAAATATTTAAATACAATCCGGCGTCGCAAAATCTCACTCTAAAAACAAAATCCCCCGAATTATTACACCGACTGAAAAACAAATAAAAAATCCACGGAACTTTCAAAGATAGTTGGTTGTTTTCTTTTTTAAACCGGAAGCAGTTCTTGCCCCATAATATAATGTTTTTCAGGCAGCTGCCTTTTAGACATTGGTATGTCCCAGCAAGCTTGGTTATCAGAGAAGTCCGACTGGGTGATTAAGACTGAGCAATTCTATTGTTTCCCACAGGCAGTATGATAAGGAGTCGGGGGGGGGTTGTCTAGTAGATCGGGGATCAGATAACAGAGCGGGAATCAAACAAACGGCTGATATGGGTATATTATGGGGCAAAAATTACAACTGGTTTTATTTTTATATTTTTTTAACCTGATACTAGAAATAACTCAAAAGTGAACAAAATTAGAGCTTTACTAGATTTATTTCAAAACAGAAGTTGGATCATAGCTTCCTAGGATTGATGAATTTTATTTTCTGATCTAATGACCCGCAGTATGAGACAAGAAAAAAAATTCCTCGCTTGAAGCCAACAGTTAATGTTCCATGCTATCTCTTAAAGAGTCCAATTTTTTTTTTAACATCTAGATAATGACCCAAAACATGCAATAATAGCAGTAATTTGCTAAAGAAAAAATGTAAAATTAGGTCTTCAGTACAAGAACAGCTACGTAAAAAAAAAAAAAACCAGATCTCGCTAATCCCGAAAAGCGGTCTGGAATTCTTTGGATGGAAAAATATGAGAAAAGACTCCAAACAATTCAGATGATCTGTGGAATATTTTGGAAAGAAATCCTGAATTGAATTCCGCGAGGTTTCATTACAAAATTGTTTAGAAGAATTTGTTATGGTTTATGAAGTGAAGGGGAAAAATACTCACAATTAAAGCAAGGCATATTTTGTTTAATTTTGGTTTTTTGAATAGAGCTTATTTTCCATAAATATGCAGTTTTGCGGCACATAATTTTAGTTCCTTTATGCTCCAGCAAACACGACTTAAATGAACTCTTAAGGGCATGCATATTCATGTCTGTATTATTCTAGCCTGAGATCTTACAAATGAATAATGTATATTCATGGATATTAGATTTGATATATTTTCTGGAATGCCAAAAAATGCAAACTTCTTTTATTCCAAAGAGATTAAAAATTAATGTAAGGCTACTGGGATAACTGGTCTGATATTGTTTTTTAATCTTTTACAGTCATAATATATAATAATATTTTGGAGTTGCCACCTGGACAGTATTTTACCCGCGCAGCCAGTAATCGTTTTTTTTTTTTTTGAGTGAGTAAGAGTGAGTGAAAAGATGAGTTGGGAGTTACGCTGTAGCACCATCAAAGTCTGGCTTAGTAATGGAAGCTATGCTGTACCACCATCAATGCCTGGTTCAGTATATAGTAATGGGAGTTATGCTCTACCACCATCAATGTCTGGTTTGGTATGTAATGATAGGAGTCACACTGTACCACCGTCAATGTCTGGCTCAGTATATAGTGTTAGGAGTCATACTCTACAACTGTCAGTGCCTGGCTCATTATATAGTCATGAGACTTACTGTACGTTGTACTGCTGTCTGCCTTGCTATATAATAATAGGAATCATGCTGTACTACCGGCTGTGTCTGGACTACTGTACAATGATAGGGGTTATATTGTACACGGTCTGTGTCTGGCTCACAATATAATAAGAGTTGTGCTGTACCACTGTCAGGCTGTACCTGAACCAAGGAGCCTGAAGGTTTACCCTCACCAATTTACAACTATGGCTGGTATTTTTTTAGGAAAAGGTTGCAACTCTAAATCTGCAAAACCTTGCTATCATATCTCAACTGAAATGGACATTCTGGGAGTAGAACAGAGAAAAATGCCAAAATTGATTCAAGTAGAATAACAAAGAAAGGAAAAAAATATCTTTCTCCTTGAGTATAACCCCCAGCGCTGTATACGGTAATGACCCCCAGAGCTGTATACAGTAATGACCCCCAGCGCTGTATACAGCAATATAACCCCCCAGCGCTGTATCCAGTAATAACCCCCCAGAGCTGTATACAGTGATATAACCCCCAGCGCTGTATACAGTAATATAAACCCCAGCGCTGTATACAGTAATATAACCCCCAGCGCTGTATATAGTAATATACCCCCCAGCGCTGTATACAGTAATATAACCCCCAGCGCTTTATACAGTAATATAACCCCCAGCGCTGTATACAGTAATATAAACCCCAGCGCTGTATACAGTAATATAACCCCAGCGCTGTATACAGTAATATACCCCCCAGAGCTGTATACAGTAATATAACCCCCAGCGCTGTATACAGTAATATAACCCCCCAGCGCTGTATACAGTAATATAGCCCCCAGCACTGTATACAGTAATATAACCCCCAGCAATGGGGGGTCTGACATCAGCAGCCTGTGCACTCAGAGGGAACCAAGAAGCGAAGATACCCGTCAAAATTTTCACACGGCCTAAACTAACACTAGCCAGCTAAACACAACATTATGTACCCTACGAGCTACGCAGCCATACTAACAAAACAAAATGGTGAGTGCCCCCCCCATAAGGAACGGGAACCACAGGAGAGAACGAGCTAAAAAATTACAAGATTCTATTTGGTTTTACTAGTTTTTAGGATTTAAATGTCTGTATTTTTGTTACCCAGCATGATTTGCCAATCTCATGCCATAAAGGTAACCGGTCCAAAACATGCTCTACATTTTCCATTCCGGTAGAGGACTGAAAACCAGATACAGCTCTGGAAAAAAAAAAGAAAGAAAAGAAAAATCTCCCTTTTTTATTACTTTTTTTTTTTTAAATAAATATAACCGAGGCAGCTGTTTTGAAAGCTAGAAGTTTTGACAAGCGCTTCACGTATATTTTATGATAATGTTAATCATATCGTGTAATATCGCGCACATGTCTCCCGTGTAATATGTTGGGGTCGTAAAAAAAAAATAAAGGCTTGTCAAATCAAAGGCTCTCCGTAAGATGAAACGCAGGCCTATATATATATATATATATAACAGATTTACTATTCACTTATATAAGTGGGCAGGGTGGGAGATAAGTGCTTCAATCTCTCAAGCCGTGTTCACAACCGCGATAACAAGATGTTGGCTGCGGACGTCCGAGTCGTACAAGAAAAGCGAGGACATCCATCTTGATAAACGCCGTCCAAAAGCGCAGATGATATTTGAGAAACCGAGAGAGACGGCAAACGCGGCTTTACTCTCAAGTATTTACAGCTCCTTCCTGCCGCGGGAGGAAAACAGAGACAGGTCGACGTGTCTTTCGCCTGCGCGATGTCTGGAGAGTCCATTCCAGAGTTGGCAATCATCGAGCCCGAGCGGTTAGCCGACCGGGGGGTTAACGTATCCAAACGACGAGATCATTAATCACGCCGACCGAGCTCAGATCGGTGCATCCATAATGGCCGCTTCGCCTATACACGTGCTATACGTGCTTATACTTTGTTTAATAGTTTCATTCATTATAAGACTTTGATTTTTTTTCGGGTAAAAAAAACTAATTCTACATTTTTTTTTAAATTAAATAAATTATATAATTTATAAATTATATAATCGATAGTGGGGAGAGCTGTGCTCATAGGTTGCATAGCCCTCTGGCACCATTGCTCTGCACAGCCAGGGGCTCTGGAGAAGGAACGGCTAACTGGGGGGTAGTAGGGACCAATGATCCGTTTGGGGTCTTGTTAAAAAAATCACTCTTTTCACTTTGATCCCCACTGTAACCCCAACACACAGCCTGGCGAGGGGGTCATCAGAGGTCCCAGCAGGTTCTGGATAGACCCTCTGGGAACTGGTGGCTTCTGGAGGTGTCTGCGCTGCCGACGGAGGATTCACGAACAGAAGTCTGGGCATTTATCGCTATTAAAACTTATCTGGAGCGTGCGACAAACTCTAAACTCTCTTATTTCACCCTAAATTCCCGCATACCGGCGGAGAAACGTCCTTGATGGTGCAAAGACCTTAGGACGTACAATTACATCATCTGGGTCATCTAGCACACGATCTAGATCCCAATAATTGTACAGCCCAAGCTCATTAATACATTCAAATATATCAGTGAAATAGATACCTTAAACTGCTTCTCGTAGACAAGAAAGATCTAAATCTTTGAAATAACATCAAATTCTCAAATTTCAACATTTTTCTGCTGCACTTATGCACTGAAGTTTGGTTTCTGGACTAAAATCTCTACCCATTTCAACCCCCTCTCCTTACAGGAAGAACAGGAATGTTACAGTCCATACATCCAAAGGGTCTGACAAACCTAGAACCGACAAAGAGCGATACAAAGGGCAATTAATTCCGACTCCCAAAGGCCGCGTTCTCCCTATCAAGATTGTGCCTTTTAATCACCAAAGACACCAAAACAGTTTGGATCTATCAACGTTTTTTTGAGCTTCAGATTGCCGTACACTAGAACATTATAAATTATAGAACATTATAAATCAAAAGTGCCGTCAGATCTAGAAAAACGCGCTTTTCCCAAACTGAAGAAGTAAAAACATTTAACGACGGTTACAACGTATCTCCCAGATTCCGTTCTAATGAAACAAGACACGCCACCAACGTTCCTCGAGAGCAACGTCCAAATCCACAGCCATTATTTTACTTTTTATCAAACCTGATAATGTGTTTTGCAGGCGAGGGGGGGCTCTAGAACCTCATTAAAGGTAAGTTATGGGGTGTTTTCCTTCAAAGGTGCCCAAACATTAGCGTAGAAACCATTCCCTACAGCAGTAAGATGTACTTTAAGCGTTGACCAGCATAAATCCAGAAGGGTCTTTCAACGTACAAATCCTTTGGGTTCTTCTCAAGATCGGTTTTCAGAAGAAAATACAATTCCAGAAAAAGTTAAATATCTTCATAAATTCGGCTCGCTACGGCCAGAAACAAAGTTGCCTTTAATTGTCCAATTTTGAAATCATTATTTTTGTTTTTCCCCCTAAATATTAAATTGTTGGTGTTTTTTTTTTTTTTTGAAGCAATTTTAATTAAATGAACTTGTGAAAATAAAAAATCTATTTATAACATTTATAACACTTAATAAAGTGCAATGTCGGGAATAGGAAATTATTCAGCTCAAATTTCAAAAAAAAAAAACAGAATAAAAAGAAAAAAAAAATAATTTCCAACTGCAAAATATTTTTAAAAATTAGCAAAAAAATGTTTGTAAAAAAATTGTTTGTCTAAAAACCTGAACACTTATAAGAAATTCCAAGGAATTTTTTTGAGTTGGGAATGTGGAAAAACCCATCTGAATAATAACACAGAGTGGATGTTCCACGCCAGGGCACGTGCACTCAAATATGGTGCATATCGCTCGTTGTTATGTTGCTGATTACTTCTGATTGGTTCAGGCAGCCCTTGTCAGGGTTGGGGGAGGGGAGGCAAAGGGGGAGACCCTCAGGTAAGGATAATTCTGGCTTTGCTACAGGCTGCTGCCAATATCAACATCACAGTCACATCGTCATCTAGGTTGAAAAAGAGACACAAGTCCATCAAGTTCAACCTTTCTGTTGATCCAGAACAGTTTCCCCCTAAATTTTCTCTAAAACAATGTTAAAACATTAAAAGTTGTGTAAGCAAAAATTCTACTTTAAGAAAAACCCTGGTATGTTCACAAAAAAACCCCAATAATTATCCAATATCATGCTGTACTTTGTGTTTTTTATATTAACATGTTAACAACTCTATTCTAGACTTTGAAATTAATTCTAGAATTTATATTAAAATGTTAACAACTCTATTCTAGACTTTGAAATTAGTTAATTCTAGAATTTATATTAAAATGTTAACAACTATATTCTAGACTTTGAAATTAATTCTAGAATTTATATTAAAATGTTAACAACTCTATTCTAGACCTTGAAATTAATTAATTCTAGAATGTATTAAAATGTTAACAACTCTATTCTAGACTTTGAAGTTAATTAATTCTAGAATTTATATTAACATGTTAACAACTCTATTCTAGACTTTGAAATTAGTTAATTCTAGAATTTATATTAACATTTTAACAACTCTATTCTAGACTTTTAAATTAATTAATTCTAGAATTTATATTAACGTGTTAACAACTCTATTCTAGACTTTGAAAATGTCCTTGTAATAAAGGATTCCTATTCTAGTCCAATAAAAACATGATTTCCAATCCCTTGGAACAACTCTACTTCTGAAATCTATTTTACACTAACCCTGTTAATGTAAGCATGAATCATACGCGTTCTAGAATGTTTTTGCTTTCTCAGGCCGATGAAAATGTTCATTAGCATAATGTATAGCCACAAATCACTGGATCTGATTACGTTAGACACTGTTTACACATTTCTGAACGCAGAGAAATATACATGTCTTTAACTCACAAAATAAAGAGACGCTCTCTATAGCAACGTAAATCGATCTGTCAACCGTATCCCAAGAAAAGAAAAGAAAAAAAGCCACATTTTTCAAGAACAGATCCACAGAAACCATAACAAAGACGACAACAAAGGGTATTCGGAAGTTCTAAAATACGTCGGCTGTATAACAAAACAAAAGAAAAAAAAGTATAAAAAAACACGGTATTCCTAAATGTGTAGTTTTTCTTAAAAAAAAAAAAAAAAGAAAAAAATCATTGAAATCTAAAAGGAACCCAAGATGGGAAAACACAACCAAGAATCGCATTGCAAGCGATGATTCCAACATTTTTAACATATATTCATGTTGATCTATACAATCACTAGCCGTTTGGTTGGTATAATGCATAGATTGTTTAATGTGTTCTCAGGCTACACTAATACATTTCCTTTAGAAGCCTATTAAGACTGTTTAAAAATCTAAAATGTTTGTGTTGTTTGTGTTTTTGATGGATACATTTGATCTATGCGGACAGCATAATTCATCGATCAAATAGCCAACTGAAGTGTTCCCATGCCCTAATGATTATTTTTTTTCTTTGGAAGTCATGGAGTTATTGTGAATAAATCGTAGGACATCGTGACAGCGATAAGGACCATCTGAATGTTTTTCTCACCTGTCATGCGTTCCTGGTGACCCCAGCTTTTCGTTCTTCAAGCAAAAATCGGGTGAGCTCTGAAGGTATACAAGTTCTGTTTCCTGCACTGGACGTATGTCGATATCCTTTGGAACCAGCTGCTTTCGTGTGCCCATTGGCCGGTGGACAACCTTCGTCGCGGACAGATACTTTGTTTTGAGGTCCATCGCGATTTCCCGGAGTTCCTGGAGTCCTCTCCAGCAGGTCTTGATAGAACATGATCCAGAAACGCCATGGCACTTACACTTCATCTCTAGGGAGGCTTTCAACACCTATATAAAAGGAGGAGACATGTTCATATCCACCAATAACAAGACTGCCGTGTAAAGCAGAACTTTTCAGTGTTGACCCAATGGGTCCACAAGTGGCTCTTGATGTGTGCTCTCCAGTGGTTGTACCAGTAGATTAAGAAACCATGGACAGTTAGCGGGTATGAGAGAAAACACTAAGGAACTCTGATCTTTAAGCAATAAAAGCTTCATGTTATATAAATAACAGATCCAAAAATGAATTGTGTAAAAAAAAAGTGGTCGCCTACAAATGTTGAGGCTGTCAAGACCCAAGACTTAAACATGACAACATGTGACATCCCTCCAAAAATCATGATAAATATTAAACATGGTTATATCGAGGAGAAGACAATGTTTTTGTTCATAGACATGATTCGAAGACTTTGTTTAGATCGCGCAAGGAGTTTACCTGTCTTCCGACTTCACTGTTGTGAAGATGCATGAGCTTATTGGCCTGCGATCCTGACTTTTTCATCTTCATCGGGGCGTCGGAGAACTTGGATCCCATCAGAAGACCGTAGTTAAGGTTATCTGCACAGCCTCCCCACCGATAACCAGGGCCAGGTGACTCTCCAGGGATGGGTCCGCAGGAACACCCTGGGATGTCCCCCGTGGTGCAGGCCCTCGCGATAGTGTGGCTGATGGTGGCAGCGGACATGGCATAGACAAACGCAGACTCCCTCGTACCTAGAACCCACACAGAAATACCCCAACTGTTAATATGGTCTGTTGGTCCTAGAGTTAAAGAGGAACTTTCTCAGTCCCAACTCTTACTATACCTACGGTAATTACATTTATAGGACGCTACCTATAGCGTTGGTCAATCAGTGCCATTTTGGGGGGGGCATTGAGTTTAAAAGGTGACCTCGTGGATCAGTGGCAACCTGTGGCAGAGTCAGCATTATCTAATTAATTGAATGTCCTGAAGTTCTCTTCCTTCTCCTCCCCAGACTTAATGAACCAAGGCACATGTTTAATTACATGGTACATGCATCAACTAATTCTGAGTTTCTATTGGTTGGAACACCAACCAATCAACAACAAATTTCCAAAGATGCGTTTCTTAGTTCATGTAACAAATTTCATATCTGGAAAACCTGTGAAATTCCTGTGATTAATTTCACGGAATTTACCAAGAAGTTAAGAAGGAAGGATTTTTTTTTTTTTTTTTTTTTTTTTTTAGCAAAAATAGGTTTCTGTCCTAAAGTGAGGAGCAACATAATTTAATGGGGAGGAAAAATCATGCAGATCACAAGAACAGGAAGTTAATGGCTGTAGGGAACGGGCATAAAAAATAAATTAAAAAAAAATTAAAAAAATTTAAATAAAAAATTAAAATGTAAAATACAAATTTAAAATAAAAATTTAAAATACATTTTTTTTTAAATAAAAAATAAAAAGGAAAAATAAATTGTAGTCCCCACCAGTGCCGTATACAGGAAATGATACCAGCAATGCCAGGTATGTTATTTTAGTGCTGAAATTATAAATATTATAAAAAAGCACAAAAAGGAGGTGCTGATATTTTTGTGTTCCCTGTGCAGGAAATGTTACTATTTCCTTGTGATGTTTAACTCCTGTTAACCACATAATGAGGAGGAATAACAGAAAACGGTATGTTCGGGCCTCGTTTTCTTCATTTTTGTATTTAATGCTAATGAATGGCCGCTTCCTCAGAAAGCTCATTCATTACTAATTTCCTTTCAACCCCGGCTTTTATGTCCCCGTTTCTCACATTTCCAGCAGTTAAGAGCACAGAGAGGCATTCAGAGGTTTTTTTTTTTCCGGCGAGTGCCGTCTCCATTTCTTACGGAATGTCGGTGATCTCTTTGTTTTTCCATCTTTTCTCGCTTTCGTTTTAAAATTAGTTCCATTTGTATTATTTATCGATTAGACCATCACATGGATCAGCCGGAATCGAAAGTTACGAAATTCCCATCTTTAAAAAAATTAAAACTTTTAATAAATCTACCGACAGCTTTCCCTTTTTTCAAATATTTTATAGAAATATAAGATTTTTAGCCAAAACTAGCACAATATTCAGCTTCCAGTTTTAAACTCCTCATTGTAATCAGCTGTAACTAATAAGGAGAGATAACTCAATGGGGAGGACTAATCATGCAGGAAATAAAGATGGCTGCTCCCATGGTATACACATAAGGGAGGTTTATAATACATGTTGTTGCCCAGATTCAGCCTTTTCCCTCCCTTTTTGGGCTAGATTCCACAAATCAACCCATTTGTTCTGACACTACCCATTCACCCCCAAAAATTGCCCATCTACCCCCCCAATACCCTGCGGTCTAACAGTCTTTTATAGCTGGGAACTTTATGGCTCCGGCAACCTGGAGCACCCCCTTGTGCGACGTGGGCAGGAAGTCCAGCTGACGTCAGTGGGCGGTCCCTCCGATGTTGGTGGGCGGTCCCGTTGATGTGACGGGCTGTTTAAGGGGGAAATGGGAGGAAAGTGGGACGCGTCACAACTCCACTCCGATGACCCGGGGTTTTCCTGTGTCGTCCCGGGGACCCAAAGAAATGTCCCTTCTCCCCCCCGGAGTCTCCGGACAAAACCCGGAGAATTCCCAGCTATTGGTGGATCAGGGGCGGAAAAAAAGACTTCATGAATGGGATGTATTCCTGTGTAAAATTGTTAAACAAAAGAAACCTAGAACCTGCCAGCAGATCGGCCCCCGTCGGCCCCTTTCTCCTTAATCAGTCGTTGGTCTTGTCTTAGATTCAGGAGCCATATGCCCACCCCATGCATGTTTAATACCCTCGCTGTATTAACCCCTGCTGCTTCTGGAAGACATTAGTAAGCTCGTAGCTGCTCTCCCACCCTCCGTCTTTGGGACTCGCGGCTGACGGCATTCGCTGAGGTCCCACCGAGGTGTTTACATGGACGCGGCTCATGTATCCAGCGTAAGCCGCACAGGAGGCTCCGGTAAAGAATCCGCAGAATTCGGCGACCGTGCGCCGGCTTCTCATCTGTAAAAGTTCACCGCCGCATGCTGGGAGGGTCATGTGACTGCCGTCCAACTCCCTCATTCTTGGCTTTCCTTCTGACGCTCTCTGTGTGCCCACCTGGAACGCCTGTCACTCTGGCTCTTAAAACACACTCGCAAGCTAATGCCATTTGGCACCGACACACGCGTGTCCTGTGCTGCTTAACCCCTTCCGAGTAATAACGAGGGACAGATCCATCTAGACACAGAGTTTGTAGAAGGGGCTCAAAGAAGCATCTATCTGGCGTTGCCGTGGTTACAAGGCAAACCTTGTAAAAAATCCCAAATGTCAAATATTAATGTATAATATATAATTCAAAGACCAACGTCCAAGAACAATGACCTACGAGGTAGATACAGATATGGTGGGTTTTGGGGCTTTACCCAGACTTTTTATGTGACTTTGTGCCCTATCGCGGGGTATTTGTGTAGCGGGGCATTTAGAAGAATAATAATGGGGGTTTTTTTTACCCCGTTTAATTTATAAAGCCGTTCCCTGCTGTTTCTATACACATTATCGGGGCTTTTAGGGCTGTAGAACCCTGCGATCCCCTCATACCCAGCAAACATTCTGACCTCCTAGAAAAGAGGGGCATCGGGGGGGGCATCAGGGGAGGAGAGAGGGGTAACATGGGAGGAGAGAGTAGAGAGCATCAGAGGAGGAAAGAGAGGCACAGGGGAGGGGAAAGGGGCATCGGGGGAGGAGAGAGGGGTAACATGGGAGGAGAGCGTAGAGAGCATCAGAGGAGGAAAGAGAGGCACAGGGGAGGGGAGAGGGGCATCGGGGAGAAGAGAGGGGTAACAGGGGAGGGGGCATCAGGGGAGGAAAGAGAGGCACAGGGGAGGGGAGAGGGGCATTAGGGGAGAAAAGAGGGGTTATCAGGGCAGGAAAGAGGGGCACATGAGTTTGGAAACCAAAGAGGGACTGGACAAACTAAACAAGGACACTTGGGACTCACGAACCTGCCCTGTCGTATGATCCTTTGGCACCCAACAGGGGTAAATGTTTACGGCCGACATCAATACAGCCTCCGCTGTTTAATCGTCGATCGCCTGTTTGATGTCACAAAATCCCCATGCGCCGGGTCAGGAGTTCACCGCGCGCCGCCAGCTATCGGCTTGGAAAACGCTGGTTTAATAAATCGCGCCAATGATAAATAACCCCGAGCAAACCACATTATTTTCTGTTCCTTATCAAAGGAATGTTATTCTGATAAAAACAACCAGATTAAAAAAAAATGCAAAAATTTTAATTTCATTAAAAAAAAAACGGGGAGAAGGAGGTACCTGCTATCAGTTATGGGTGAAATCCATGCTGATTAACCCTTATTGCCCCTGATGTATGTGAAATGTATTTCAAATATGTATAGCGCGTAAATGGTTAATTTATAAAATCCTTTTTTAAACATTTGTGGTATAGCTTATATATATATATTACTCAGTTAAAATCACTGTCAATTTGATCTATACCATTTAACCCCATCAGTGCCATGGGGTAAAGAATATTGCATAATTTTGCTTTTCTATGTGACCATTAGGGCAAAACTAGCAAGAAAACAGGAAAATATTCATTTGATGATGTCACAACCTATGCATCGACTTACATGGAACTTGAAAATTGCCATTTTTAGTTTTCACCCCTCCCCCTCTAGTTAAATCTGATGAAACTAGATAATTTATGTTTATACTTCAACGTTGTTTTAAAAAAAAAAACTATATATATATATATATATATATATATATACATAAAAAAGAGTTTTCATCAAAACAGCAACACTGGGGTGGGTTGTTAACCCTTTAAGTCCTGGGGGTGGTTTATATTACGTCTTTGCATTGCTTCAAAGTACCGTATTACACCGAAAGCACGCCAGCCAGCCGAGCGATGCCTTTGAAGTTGGGACGCGTTAGGATTCTATTCTTAGAATCTGTTGGACTCTCCGCTTCTCGGAAGCCAAATTTCAAGCAGGAATCACCCCCCCCTCGCTGCCTTTAATCAGCAAATTACACGACCGTCCCTTTAAATCTTTATGCGGAAAGAAGAATCTCGTCGCGTTATAAATGTTCCCATTTCAGAGAAAGTATCACACGGCATCATTCTTTTTTTTTTTCATTGACGTTTTTTTCCGACGACATTTAGAAATATCGGCCCTGCATGGAATCGGTTTATGGAATTGGGGGCAATGGTGCCGAGCCATGACCCGTAATTACCTAGGGTGGCAGGTGCAAGGAGTGTAAGGTGGCCTATTTATACCATGAACGTAGAGAAGCGGCCCCTCTCCCAGAGTCTCCGAGTGAAACCCAGAGGGTTTCCAGTTATGGATATGACAACATATGACATCATATCTGAGCACTCTGAGCACATGTAGAGCAAGTTACAAAGTATCATGGGGGGGTTCTGGCTGGTTACAGGCGTCCATTGTGTAAAGCAGATGGTTACGAGGGAGATCTTTTATCTCCCCAGCCGGTCTATTGAAAAGCCCACCCCGAACCTCCCACCTTAGCCCCCCATTTCTTAGCCCCCCCCCCGTTTATGTGGCGACTAAGAAAAACATCAAAGTAAAATTATCATGATTTAAAAAAAATCTGATATTTTAATTAATAAAAAAAAAAAATATGGAATTTGCACAAATTCAAATTCCATATGTGGCATATTTTGGCCAATTTTCCCGCGCGATAAACTCCTATTATTACATCTTCTGGGAGCCGTACAGCTGGAGGGTCCGCGGCTGCATTATAGCGTTAAGGGATTTAAAACAGAAATAAGTGTGGGGGTGGGGGGTTAATATTTAATTGCCGGGTTTTACCTCTCTCTAGATCCTGTTGGAAGTTTGGTGCCAGCTCGATGGTGGAGCAGTTCCACCTCATGTCTGAGAAGGCCTTGACGCACGTTTTCTTCACCTCCTTGGCCGCCTGGACGATGGTCTGCATGAGCTCCAGGTTGGTCCGGCACAGCTGCATTTGGGAAGAAACCAACCCTTCCAGCTGCTTGCAATGCTGGGTCTGGTTCAGGGCGAGCGACAGCGGGGTCTTCGACAGAGCTCTGCGGGAGGAAGCAGCGTAACAATTTAACAATTCGGCTCTGAAAATTTCATTTAAAAAAAATAAATAAAAAGATGAGAATTTTTCAATTAAACCAATCGAGGAAATTTACCAACAAAATATGAATTTAAAAATCAAGAGAAAAATTAAAAATGTATTTTTAGGGATTTTATTTTTTTCCCTTCCTTCATGTAGAGCGTTAGCAGTTCTATCGCCGCACTTCGCCCCAAACCCTGCATGTCCAGGGTGCACCGAACTGCAATAATCCAGATTAAAAAAAAACAAAAAAAACTAGAACCCGTTTAATGCGCATGCCAGGTCTTAACTGGTCCCTTTGGGACCCCAGGATCAACCACTTACTGGAAGAGCCTCCCAGAAGAGGTGGTAGAGGGTAAGACAGTGTAACCATGCAAGGGATAGACATACGGCTCCTGAATCTAAGACGAGACCAACGACTGATTAAGGTTTGAGTCTTTACAGCAGGAGAAACGGGTGACTAGACGGGGGCCGAATGGGGGCCGCCATTTCCTTTTTCATTATTGCCTTTAGAACCAGTTAGAAACGCAGGAATAAAACAGGAGGAATAATCGGGGTAGGAACTGTGTGCTTATTTTGGGGTAATGTCTACCAAGATTGATGGAGGTGGCCGGTGGGGCACACAGACTCATGCCGGTGAGACAAAAACAATCGTTTTTTTTTTCCACGTCGCGTCTCACCTTTTCATTCACGCGTCAAGGTGGCGCGTATCGGGTAACAGAGAACAAAGACAGGGGCGTCTCATGAATCTTAGTCCATCATCGGGTCAGCGGGAGCTATTAAAGAGACCCACTATCCATAACCTCTCTTTGGGGCGTCGGGTTTCAAAAGTCCGTGTTGTTGTGAAAACCAAAGAGGCCGAAAAAAAAAAAAAAAATACTAAATAAATTCTTTTTCAAGAACAAAGAGATTGGGACAAAGCCTCCTTTTTTTTATTTTGAAACTGTGAGAACAAAATTGTAGGTATGAATCCAATACCTGTCCTATCAGACAGAAAAGGAGATGTACCAGAAACCACCTGGGAGCGCCAGATCATTTAAATATATAGAATAAAAAGAAAGGTATGACTACCGAGCGGGGGAGGGGGGGTAAAAACACTCCCGGAACCACTAAATAAATATATATAAAATATAAAATAGTTTATATAGATTAGAATATTCAGTTTTTTATTTATTAAAAATCCACAATTTATATATACCATGGGAGCAGCCATGCTCTAATGATCTGCACGATTATTCCTCCCCATTAGATATAATGTCATTCTTATTATTATTATTATTATTTCTGTGTGGATGTAACACAAAGCTTGTGATTCACATCGAAGCCACACAAATACCACCGTGTATTGGTCCTCGAGATGCTCTAAAGACGCCTGGGATACTTTTTAATGCACCGACTTCATAGGGTAAGAGGTCACTTGAGCGTCCAAGACCTTCTTTAGATGTCTTCTTCGTTACATCTGAAGAAAGGACACCTGAGGTCTTGAAAGCTTACATGACCCTGCTATTACCCTGTTGACCTTGGCCCGCTGAAAGGTATCGATTGCCAGAGCTACAATCACAAAACAGATCACCGGGAAAAAAAGAATCATCACTCCAGCTCCGTGAAGATCATCTCACTGGACGTCCTTCCACCAGGACCGCCGCCATTAATGTCCTACGATGACAGACGTCTCCTGCCTTTTCTTGCCAGCGAAGGCCGACGCTCAGCGCCCAAAAGCAGACATCAGGTCACAATATCTGAATACCACGGCCTGTCCACGCCATTTACTGATACATTGTAACTCAGTATCTTCTTTTCCTACGCGTTATCCCGTAATCCGTCATCGAGAGACCCCTCCCCCCACAAGTGTTTTAAGGATCTTCTTGTCGAAAGGTCTCGCCCACCTGTGAGGGAATCATTTACTAAAATGTTCCAAGTTCCAATGGTTTACAAGACCTTTTTTTCGTTTTTAACGTCACTTTGCTCCTTAGAAAGGTCTTTTTACTGAACGGAATCCTTCGGTTGGTTGTTATTATATCGTCTTGGTTACTGTAGCTGAATTTTGGGGAGCCAGATGTTGGGTACTGTTTTTTTTTTTTTTACAGTTGACCTTCCAAATTATCCCCATTTTTGCCAAAGTTCTATTGAGATAATTTGGCTCATTTGTTTAGTTCGACCCAAGCCGCCCCCCAGGATGTGGGCGAAATGTAGAAGATTATTACATCATATCCCCTCGTCAGTGTGTAGCACCATTATTAGAACCAGACTATACTAGGCTGAGGATTTCATGCAAATTCTCCTCCGTTTCCCATGATCCCTCAGTGCAGACTGTATCCTAGCAGGAAGTTGTAAGCCGCTTCCTGTTATCTCCCTCCCGTCAGGCCGAGCAGGAAGTTGTAACTCGCTTCCTGTTATCTCCCTCCCATCAGGCCGAGCAGGAAGTTGGAAGCCGCTTCCTGTTCTCTACCCGCATTGTTTTAGCGGATGGTGTATGAGCCTCTAGCGCTAGAGATTGTTTCCAGCCGCGCAGGTCCCTCCGTAACGCTGTTATCACAGATATCTCAGGGCGACGGGGTGATTTATACCCCGTGACGGGGCAGGGAGATGGCTGTTTATGAAAATGAAGCACAATTAGTAAGTGTGGTCTGAGCCTATTTGGCCGGTTGGGACCCTTTTAAGGATTAACCGGCGCACACAATGGATATCAAGAAGCTTCATTTCTCAGATGTGTCGTCTGTATTCACGTCGCTTTAAGAATAGCCGATTTAGGAGACGGGGACCTATTCTCATGCGCAGAGTGAGACCATTATGCTGAGAGTTTAAATATTAACCTTTAATTGTGGTAGCCTGCAACCATCAATCTAACAACTCTCAGGGCAGCAAAAGCACAATCCCCGAGTCGGATAATAATGACAAAGCCCGAGAGCCCTCCGCGTTTAACATGAACGATTCCTATAACGGGAGAGGAGCGCTACAATAAACACCGGGGAAGAAAAAATTCATACCCAGATTAAATAATACCGAGATGGAAGCTAATTAAAAGAGCATGACGACATTAAGGGTTATAGATGCCTGGAGCGGACTACCAGTGGAAGCCGTAAAAGGGACTGAAGAAAGAATTAAAAAGTAAAAAGTGATTCAAAATTCTGCTGGCCGCCGTTGGTCAGGGGGCAGAAGCCAATGTTTTGTGGATAATGTACCTGTTTGGAAAGGGTTAACAATGAAGGAGTATTCTGTTGATAGATGTTATTCGTCCTATAAAATAACATTTGGGAAGGACGTGAGTTATGGGGAGGAAAAAGAATGAGTGTCACAGAGAGCTGATCTCCAGAAGCCCCCACACAGGTGTTATTCTGGGAGTTTTACATCTGGCTCATACCTCAAATACCATTTTAATCATTACTGTCATCTGCCCCAAAACGCATTAACCCTCCAAATGCCAACGCCCATGCAATGCCTCAGGGGCAGATCGTCCCATATCCATAGTAGAAATGCCCCTATGGGCCCCCAATATCTTCGAGCTGAAGCCTCACAACACAAGAATGGCTGCTCCTACTGGGTGGGAACACAAGCCATGTGCTCATGAACTTATATTGTGCATGCGTGCATGCATTTGTGTATGAGTGTGTACATGTGTGTGTGTGTGTGTATGAGTATGCTGTGTTATGTGTGTATGTATGTGTGTTATGTGTGTGCATGTGTATGTCTGTGTGTATATGTGTGTGTATAAGTGTGTGTATGTGTGTAAGTGTGTATGCGTGTAAGTGTGTGTATGTATGTGTACGTATTTCTGTGTGTGTATATATGTGTGTATGTAAGTGTGTGTATGTGTGTGTGTAAGTGTGTGTATGCGTGTAAGTGTATGTCTGTGTGTGTATATGTGTGTATGTAAGTGTGTGTGTATATGCGTGTATGTGTATGTCTGTGTGTGTATGTGTGTGTAAGTGTGTGTGTGTGTACACACCAAAGGCACCAGGAGTGAGTGGCTATGAAAGAGGGTCATCAGGGGAGGACAGAGGGGTATCAGAGATTTGGGGACTGGTATGATAAATGGGTAGAGTCTCTGATGGGCAGATTTAATTGACTACTCTTCAAAGTATTAAAGTAGATTTATTGTAATTAAGTTTTGTTCAGAAAACGACTTCTTTACGAAATATCCAATAATAATTCAGCCGTAAACACGAGGCGGGGGGGGGGTTGTGTGGATAATCGCATCGTCTTCATTGGGTGCCCTTTAGAGCCGGGTAAAGGCAGCCGCAATCATCTTGATTTGTTTAACAAGTAAATGTATATTAAAAAGTATCTCGGAAGAAAATAAACTCGTTCACGGAAACGTTCCGGTAATTATCTGCATGATCGACGCTCAATTGTGTGTCTGCCGTGTTTT
This sequence comes from Spea bombifrons, assembly GCF_027358695.1. NCBI lineage: Eukaryota > Metazoa > Chordata > Amphibia > Anura > Pelobatidae > Spea > Spea bombifrons. Next base: position 139,384,860 of record NC_071088.1, on the reverse strand, counting down.
CAAAGCATGACCGTTTGTATGTAAGGATCACACACGCTGCCGTGACTAACGCGCATTGTGCGAAAGCGATCGCCCGGATCATCCCATTTAACGTTCATCCCGCGCAGAATTCCCTGCACAGGACGGGGTTCCTTTTGTGTCTGACGAGAAGTCGCCCGAATAACAGAATTTATTTATAGGATTTTTAAAAGTCATGGAAGTACGAAAGGGCATCAAAAAAATAGCACGCGGCCGACACGTAATGATCCCAAATAATAATAATAATAATAATAATAATACAATTAATATTAATTTTATTTTTATTATTTATTAGCACGTTATAATACATCCGCTGTTATTAACTGAAAATTTTAAATCATTTTTAAGGAAGTTCATGCAATTTTTTCTCCGTCAAGTTAATAGATTTTTTTTAAAATTTTGTCAACATTTGGTAAAAATAATCATTATTTTATATACATATATATATATATATATTATATTATTATTATATATTAATTATATATTATATATTTAAAAAAATTATGGTATTATTATTATTTTTAAAAATATTATTATAAATTGTTACTACTTAGCCAAAATGTATTATATATTGATTCATTAACTTATTCATAAAAAGAAGCTTTTTTAAAGTTATAAATAAGTTAAATATTGATAAAAATCTTTCCACGTGCGGGAAAAATGCATAATTTTATACTTGGTGATAAAGAGTCTAGAAAATGCTTCATTTGGTAAATTTGGTTCTTTTAATACAACAGCAACAAAAAAGGAGAATGAAACAGAAAATGTTTAACCCAAGCGAAGGAGAATTGTAAAGCGCTTTTGGAAAGCCGCATAAATCAGGCTTCAAATAAAAGAGACAATGCGGGTAGTGAAAAGACGGAGACAATAGACGCTCCCAACAAGGAACCTTTACTGTCTGACGCAGCGAATAACATCCAGGGCAGGGTCATCCTCTCTACAAACCCACCAAACGCCTCTCTACAAACCCATCAAACGCCTCTCTACAAACCCACCGAGCTCCTCTCTACAAACCCACCGAGCTCCTCTCTACAAACCCACCGAGCTCCTCTCTACAAACCCTCCAAACTCCTCTCTACAAACCCACCCAACTCCTCTCTACAAACCCACCCAACTCCTCTCTACAAACCCTCCAAACTCCTCTCTACAAACCCACCAAACTCCTCTCTACAAACCCACCAAACGCCTCTCTACAAACCCACCCAACTCCTCTCTACAAACCCACCCAACTCCTCTCTACAAACCCACCGAGCTCCTCTCTATAAACCCACCAAACGCCTCTCTACAAACCCACCGAACTCCTCTCTACAAACCCACCAAACGCCTCTCTACAAACCCACCAAACGCCTCTCTACAAACCCACCAAACGCCTCTCTACAAACCCACCGAACTCCTCTCTACAAGCCCAACAAACTCCTCTCTACAAACCCACCAAACGCCTCTCTACAAACCCACCAAACGCCTCTCTACAAACCCACCGAGCTCCTCTCTATAATCCCACCAAACGCCTCTCTACAAACCCACCCAACTCCTCTCTACAAACCCACCGAGCTCCTCTCTACAAACCCACCGAACTCTTCTCTACAAACCCACCAAACGCCTCTCTACAAACCCACCAAACGCCTCTCTACAAACCCACCGAACTCCTCTCTACAAGCCCAACAAACTCCTCTCTACAAACCCACCCAACTCCTCTCTACAAACCCACCCAACTCCTCTCTACAAACCCACCAAACGCCTCTGTACAAACCCACCGAACTCCTCTCTACAAACCCACCCAACTCCTCTCTACAAACCCACCCAACTCCTCTCTACAAACCCACCGAACTCCTCTCTACAAACCCTCCCAACTCCTCTCTACAAACCCACCAAACTCCTCTCTACAAACCCACCGAGCGCCTCTCTACAAACCCACCCAACTCCTCTCTACAAACCCTCCAAACTCCTCTCTACAAACCCACCCAACTCCTCTCTACAAACCCACCAAACGCCTCTCTACAAACCCACCGAGCGCCTCTCTACAAACCCACCCAACTCCTCTCTACAAACCCACCAAGCTCCTCTCTACAAACCCACCGAACTCCTCTCTACAAACCCACCAAACTCCTCTCTACAAACCCACCGAACTCCTCTCTACAAACCCACCCAACTCCTCTCTACAAACCCACCAAACGCCTCTCTACAAACCCACCAAACTCCTCTCTACAAACCCACCAAACGCCTCTCTACAAACCCACCAAACTCCTCTCTACAAACCCACCAAGCTCCTCTCTACAAACCCTCCAAACTCCTCTCTACAAACCCACGCAACTCCTCTCTACAAACCCACCAAACTCCTCTCTACAAACCCACCAAGCTCCTCTCTACAAACCCACCGAGCTCCTCTCTACAAACCCACCAAACACCTCTCTACAAACCCACCAAACTCCTCTCTACAAACCCACCGAACTCCTCTCTACAAACCCACCCAACTCCTCTCTACAAACCCACCAAACTCCTCTCTACAAACCCACCAAACTCCTCTCTACAAACCCACCAAGCTCCTCTCTACAAACCCTCCAAACTCCTCTCTACAAACCCACGCAACTCCTCTCTACAAACCCACCAAACTCCTCTCTACAAACCCACCCAACTCCTCTCTACAAACCCACCAAGCTCCTCTCTACAAACCCACCGAGCTCCTCTCTACAAACCCACCAAACACCTCTCTACAAAGCCACCCAACTCCTCTCTACAAACCCACCAAACGCCTCTCTACAAACCCACCAAACACCTCTCTACAAACCCACCCAACTCCTCTCTACAAACCCACCAAGCTCCTCTCTACAAACCCTCCAAACTCCTCTCTACAAACCCACCCAACTCCTCTCTACAAACCCACAGAGCTCCTCTCTACAAACCCACCAAACGCCTCTCTACAAACCCACCCAACTCCTCTCTACAAACCCTCCAAACTCCTCTCTACAAACCCACCCAACTCCTCTCTACAAACCCACCAAACGCCTCTCTACAAACCCACCGAGCGCCTCTCTACAAACCCACCGAGCTCCTCTCTACAAACCCTCCAAACTCCTCTCTACAAACCCACCCAACTCCTCTCTACAAACCCACAGAGCTCCTCTCTACAAACCCACCAAACGCCTCTCTACAAACCCACCAAACGCCTCTCTACAAACCCACGCAACTCCTCTCTACAAACCCACCCAACTCCTCTCTACAAACCCTCCAAACTCCTCTCTACAAACCCACCCAACTCCTCTCTACAAACCCACCCAACTCCTCTCTACAAACCCACCCAACTCCTCTCTACAAACCCACCCAACTCCTCTCTACAAACCCACAGAGCTCCTCTCTACAAACCCACCAAACGCCTCTCTACAAACCCACCAAACGCCTCTCTACAAACCCACCAAACTCCTCTCTACAAACCCACCCAACTCCTCTCTAAAAACCCACCCAACTCCTCTCTAAAAACCCACCCAACTCCTCTCTACAAACCCTCCAAACTCCTCTCTACAAACCCACCCAACTCCTCTCTACAAACCCACCCAACTCCTCTCTACAAACCCACCCAACTCCTCTCTACAAACCCACCCAACTCCTCTCTACAAACCCAACAAACTCCTCTCTACAAACCCTCCAAACTCCTCTCTACAAACCCACCCAACTCCTCTCTACAAACCCACCAAACACCTCTCTACAAACCCACCCAACTCCTCTCTACAAAGCCACCCAACTCCTCTCTACAAACCCACCAAACGCCTCTCTACAAACCCACCCAACTCCTCTCTACAAACCCTCCCAACTCCTCTCTACAAACCCTCCAAACTCTTCTCTACAAATGGGGAACGGTTTGCGGGATAATAAATGATCAGGGAAGACTAAGAGATCTCAATATGTACGGCTTGGAGAGGTAAAGAGAGAGAGGGGACGGGAGAGAAGGGAGCGAGGGGATGGGAGAGAAGAGAGCGAGGGGATAGGAGAGAAGGGAGCGAGGGGATAAGAGAGAAGAGAGTGAATGGGTGGGAGAATAGGGAGCAAGGGGATAGGAGAGAAGGGAGCGAGGGGATAGGAGAGAAGAGAGCGAGGGGGTGGGAGAGAAGACAATGAGGGATGGGAGAGAAGGGAGCGAGGGGATAGAAGAAAAGGGACCGAGGGCATAGGAGAGAGCGAGGGCATAGGAGAGAGCAAGGGCATAGGAGAGAGCAAGGGCATAGGAGAGAGCAAGGGCATAGGAGAGAGCAAGGGCATAGGAGAGAGCGAGGGGATGGGAGAGAAGAGAGTGAGGGGATAGGAGAGAAGGGAGTGAGGGGATAGGAGAGAAGAGAGAGGGGATGGGAGAGAAGGGAGCGAGGGGATGGGAGAGAAGGGAGCAAGGGGATGGGAGAGAAGGGAGCGAGGGGATAGGAGAGAAGACAGCGAGGGGATAGGAGAGAAAAGAGCGAGGGGGTGGGAGAGAAGACAGTGAGGGATGGGAGAGAAGGGAGCGAGGAGATAGGAGAGAGCGAGGGGATAGGAGAGAGCGAGGGCATAGGAGACGGCGAGGGGATGGGAGAGAAGAGAGTGAGGGGGTGGGAGAGAAGACAGTGAGGGATGGGAGAGAAGGGAGCGAGGGGATAGGAGAGAGTGAGGGGATAGGAGAGAGCGAGGGCATAGGGGACGGCGAGGGGATGGGAGAGAAGAGAGCGAAGGGATGGGAGAGAAGAGAGCGAGGGGATGGGAGAGAAGGGAGCGAGGAGATAGGAGAGAGTGAGGGGATAGGAGAGTGAGGGCATAGGGGACGGCGAGGGGATGGGAGAGAAGAGAGTGAGGGGATGGGAGAGAAGAGAGCGAGGGGATGGGAGAGAAGGGAGCGAGGAGATAGGAGAGAGTGAGGGGATTGGAGAGTGAGGGCATAGGGGACGGCGAGGGGATGGGAGAGAAGAGAGTGAGGGGATGGGAGAGAAGAGAGCGAAAGGATGGGAGAGAAGGGAGCGAGGGGATGGGAGTTACATTTAAATACATAAAGGGGTTTAATAAAGTACAGGAGGGAATTTATTTCAAAGCAGGAGAAAAGTTACAAGAGACCGGAATCTAACACTAGAGGGTCGGAGACTGAGAGGGTGGTAGATAAGTGGAACAGCCTCCCAGTAGAAGTGGTAGAGGGACTTTACACACGTCTGATACAATAATTGAGGCACCAACATGGCCTACCTCGCGTCCTTCTTCTAACATCATGGAATGTAAATAATGTTACAGTTTAGCTAAATACTTACAGCCATTTGATTCCCCGGCAAACTCTCGTATCCAAGACGAAGGCGAAGAAAGCGACAACCAAAAAATGGACCCTCATCTTCAGAGCCGATAATCCCCCGAATTATATCGCCTGCGCTGTTAATTTCCTCGATTTCTTTTGTTCCCTTAAGATTCCTCTTCGGAGAAGTGAACCTGCCGCAAAAAAAAAAAAAAAAATAATACATTTTACTATTTATATTAACCATTCGATGTCAAAATACACAAAAAAAAAGAAAAAATATTTATAATTCCGATCATCCAATTACGGGATTCCGACTTTGGAATTTTGTTCCATTGTTTCTTTAAGACATTTTTATTTTTTTTTGCTAAAGATTTAAAATAAGGACGAGACGCAACGTATGGCTTGAATTATTTTCTGATTGCTTGTTTTTTTTTATTTTTTGCCTTTTAACCCCCTGCATATGGTACAATTCAAATTTCTGTTTATTTTCTTTTTTTTATGTAGGTTTACGTGCCAGGGAAGTGAAAAATCAATTTAAAAAAAAAAAAAACCCTCCTAATCCTCCGGCTTTCAGATTGATTGTTAGAGCGGAGGCACTGAGGTCACGGGGACCTCTTATACAGAAAACGTCCCGGCCTCCTACACGCTGACATATGGCTGATACAGTAACGTGTAACATGTAACGTATAGCGTGATTACCATTAGCGTTATTACCACCTCATTAACTTCCTCACCCCGATACACAAACACAGGAGGCTGCGTGCATTACATCCAGAAAACGGAGTGCGGAGACCCACATCAAAGGGTTTCTTTCGGCTATACTGCAGTATATGATCATTCCAGGTGGCTAAGGATTTACTTTACTGAGAGGGTGGTAGATAAGTGGAACAGCCTCTCAGCAGAGGTGGTAGAGGGTAATACAGTGAGGGTATTAAACATGCATGGGATAGACATACGGCCCCTGAATCTAAGACGAGACCAACGACTGATTAAGGTTTGACTCTTTACAGCAGGAGGAACTAGATGGACAAAAATTTGTAAAATAAACTCAACGGGGTTCTGGGGTTCTGGGGTTCTCTGTATACCAAGTTCTAGCGAGACTGCGGTCAAAACATTCGTTTTGTTTGGCTCGTGTGTTTGCGGTATATTTAGGACGTGCGACGCTCTGCAATAGTCCAAAGTACCTGAAACCTGCAAAAAAACCTGAAAACTAATAGAATGTTTCGGGGGATTTCCCCAAATCAAGCCTTTTCATCCAAAACTGATGGATGAATTTCCTGCCATGCACTGCATGGATCCTCATTGATCCTCGGGGGTGGAGCACAAACCTCCACGCGGGATTGGATGGATGGGATGTCATTAAAAGCCAGCCACTCCTTAAATCCCACATTCTCACTTGTCTCCTCCCCTACTGACTGCCTTTGTCCATTAAACCATATCTCCCAAGTGTCCCGATGCTCAGCCATCAACAACATAGACAATCCCTGGCACCCAAGATTCACAGAACACGGAAGACCCGAACCTCTTGTGTTGCATCATCTGGTATAACACGAGGGAACGATATTATATACAGCTCATTCTACTGTTCTCTTAAAACCAGAACCGACTGAGAGTTCTGGGAGTTAGAGTGCATTTACATATTAAAATAACTTACGTTATGAGTATCCCGTGGGGGCAGCCATTCTATCCTCCAGTTCTCAGGATCCGCAGGATAATTCCTCCCTATTAAGTTATCCCTAATCTATTGTTAAGTTGCTGATTGCTGTTGATTGGTTCAGGCAGCCCTTGTAAGGGTGGAAGGGAGGGGAGCTTATAATAATACTGGGTCTGCCACAGACTGCCACTGCCCTCATCATCCATAAATCATTCCTTCTGATTAAAAAAAACAAACCCAGCGCTATATACAGTAATATAACCCCCAGCGCTGTATACAGTAATATAACCCCCAGCGCTGTATACAGTAATATAACCCCCAGCGCTGTATACAGTAATATAACCCCCCAGCGCTGTATACAGTAATATAACCCCCCAGCGCTGTATACAGTAATATAACCCCCAGCGCTGTATACAGTAATATAACCCCCAGCGCTGTATACAGTAATATAACCCCCCAGCGCTGTATACAGTAATATAACCCCCCAGCACTGTATACAGTAATATAACCCCCAGCGCTGTATACAGTAATATAACCCCCAGCTCTGTATACAGTAATATAACCCCCAGCGCTGTATACAGTAATATAACCCCCCAGCACTGTATACAGTAATATAACCCCCAGCGCTGTATACAGTAATATAACCCCCAGCGCTGTATACAGTAATATAACCCCCCAGCGCTGTATACAGTAATATAACCCCCCAGCGCTGTATACAGTAATATAACCCCCAGCGCTGTATACAGTAATATAACCCCCAGCGCTGTATACAGTAATATAACCCCCAGCGCTGTATACAGTAATATAACCCCCATCGCTGTATACAGTAATATAACCCCCCAGCGCTGTATACAGTAATATAACCCCCAGCACTGTATACAGTAATATACCCCCCAGCGCTGTATACAGTAATATAACCCCCAGCGCTGTATACAGTAATATAACCCCCCCAGGGCTGTATACAGTAATATAACCCCCAGCGCTGTATACAGTAATATAACCCCCCAGCGCTGTATACAGTAATATAACCCCCAGCGCTGTATACAGTAATATAACCCCCAGCGCTGTATACAGTAATATAACCCCCCAGCGCTGTATACAGTAATATAACCCCCAGCGCTGTATACAGTAATATAACCCCCAGCGCTGTATACAGTAATATAACCCCCAGCGCTGTATACAGTAATAAACCCCCCCAGCGCTGTATACAGTAATATAACCCCCAGCGCTGTATACAGTAATATAACTCCCCAGCGCTGTATACAGTAATATAACCCCCAGCGCTGTATACAGTAATATAACCCCCAGCGCTGTATACAGTAATATAACCCCCAGCGCTGTATACAGTAATATAACCCCCAGCGCTGTATACAGTAATATAACCCCCAGCGCTGTATACAGTAATATAACCCCCAGCGCTGTATACAGTAATAAACCCCCCCAGCGCTGTATACAGTAATATAACCCCCAGCGCTGTATACAGTAATATAACTCCCCAGCGCTGTATACAGTAATATAACCCCCAGCGCTGTATACAGTAATATAACCCCCAGCGCTGTATACAGTAATATAACCCCCAGCGCTGTATACAGTAATAAAACCCCCAGCGCTGTATACAGTAATATAACCCCCCCTGGCGCTGTATACAGTAATATATCCCCCAGCGCTGTATACAGTAATATAACCCCCCAGCGCTGTATACAGTAATACACCCCCCAGTGCTGTATACAGTAATATAACCCCCCAGCGCTGTATACAGTAATATAACTCCCCAGCGCTGTATACAGTAATATAACCCCCCCTGGCGCTGTATACAGTAATATATCCCCCAGCGCTGTATACAGTAATATAACCCCCAGCGCTGTATACAGTAATATGACCCCCAGCGCTGTATACAGTAATATAACCCCCAGCGCTGTATACAGTAATATAACCCCCAGCGCTGTATACAGTGATATAACCCCCCCCAGCACTGTATACAGTAATATGACCCCCAGCGCTGTATACAGTAATATAACCCCCAGCGCTGTATACAGTAATATGACCCCCAGCGCTGTATACAGTAATATAACCCCCAGCGCTGTATACAGTAATATAACCCCCAGCGCTGTATACAGTAATATAACCCCCAGCGCTGTATACAGTAATATAACCCCCAGCGCTGTATACAGTAATATAACCCCCCCTGCTTGTCAGTCGTGATATTTTGGGTGACTTTCCCGGCTCAAACACCACACTGAGCTGATGCTTTATGGCAATGCTAATGAAGTCCATTCCTCCATAGACTTTCACTAGAGAAAGTCTGGCTGGGTTATTAAGACTGAGCCATTCTATTGTTCCCCACAGGCAGTATGATAAGGAGTCGGGGGGGTAGTAGATTGGGGGTCAGATAACAGAGTGAGAATCATACAAACGGCTGATATGCAGCTGCCTGAAAACTTTATATTTTGGGGCAAAAAACTACAACTGGGGTAAAAAAGAAAACAGCGATATTTATGAAGCAGTATTTGTAATCTGGGAATGAAATAACTCGATGGGGGATCTGCTTTACATTTAAAAAAATATTTTTTTCATGACAGACGGAACAATTCTTCTGCCGCATAACAAAAAAGAGTGTAAAGATAAACTGGAGATACCCGGAAAGATGCATTCCGCTTATCATATAGTAGGGCATTACACCTCCGTCCAATAGATTGCAAGCTCACAAGACCAAGGCCTCTCCTACTTCCGGTTGTGTCACGTGTTCATGTTATATTGTCAGTATCATAAGTATTGTACAGCGCTGCGGAATATGCCGGCGCTATATTAATAAACGTAATGTTATCTTCTTGTACCGCTGCAGTCACATCTGCATTTAGAATCTATCACAAAGCTAATGGCGGCCCTCGTGGAACCCGTCACTTGTCAGGAGGTAGAGATATGCTGAATGAAGTCACCTGTATTCAAGCAGGGATTCCAGTTGTGATATAGCAGGGAGAAATGCACCAATGGGGAGGGTCAGATATCATAAAATCAGAAGAAATTGGGAGGGGAAAAACTAAAGAATCTGCCCATTCACCGCCAGACTGAGGTAAAAATCCTCAGAAACTGCCCATTCAAACCAAGAGCCTGGGGTAAAAACGCGACATCATCGTGACATCACCTTGAAACCCTGAGACTGGGGTAAAAACGCGACATCATCGTGACATCACCTCGAAACCCTGAGACTGGGGTAAAAACGCGACATCATCGTGACATCAATTAGAAACCCTGAGACTGGGGTAAGAACCCTCAAATTCTGCCCATTCACCCCGACACTGGAGTAAAACCCTGTAAATCTTCCCATTTACCCCGAGAGCCTAAGACATCATTATGACATCATTGTGACATCAGGGGCTCTGCACCAACGGAACTCTCCATCTACACATAAGCAGCACCTAAGCCTGGTTGCTGCAGGATTGTGCCTGTTGGCAGCTATGAAGTACCAGGACCGTTATCTATTTATCTGCATTCAAAAGGGGCCAAAAGACCCCAAAAATCCCGCGGGTCTCGCTGCAGACGCGTTACATATTCCACGGAATCATCAGAAACCCCCATTAACCCCGCGCGCTCCGATAGGTCCCACTCACTGCGACAGATGCCTCCTTACAGAGCAGCAAACGAGAAGCCCTTCCCGGATTAAAGGATTGCCGTCCGAGCCGAGCCTGCATTCCACAGCCTATACCTCAACAACTACAACTCCCATCATGCACAGCCAGTCCCAGCTGGAGGGCCAAAAGTCAGCCCAAACGGAGCTCTTGTTTTGTTGTATTAGTATCAGTCCACCTGCTGTCGTTGGTCTCGTCTTAGATTCAGGAGCCGTATGTCTATCCCGTGCATGTTTAATCCCCTCACTGTATTACCCTCTACTACCTCTGCTGGGAGGCTGTTCCACTTATCTACCACCCTGTCAGTACCTCTGACTCTCTAGTATGTTGTAACATTTCTTCTCCTTTGAAATAAACTTCCCTCCTGTACTTTTCTTCTTCTCCCCAATCTCTCTCTCCTCCGCCTCTCTCTCTCCCATCACTTCTCATCTCTCTCCCGTCTCTGCCACCTTCTTTCCCCATCACCTCTCTCTTCTCTCCTTCACCTCTCTCCCCCTGTCTCTTTCTCCCATCCCCTCTCTCCCTCTCTTCTCTTCCCCATCTCTCTCTTCTCTCCCCCCATCTCTCCCTCTCTTCCCTCCACCGTCTCTCCCTCTCTTCCCTCCACCGTCTCTCCCTCTCTTCTCTCCCCCGTCTCTCCCTCTCTTCTCTCCCCCGTCACCCCCTTCTCTCCACCAGCTGTATATATGGATGTGTAGGAGATCCGCAAACAGTTTGATAGAATTGGTTTTTATTATTAAGCTCCACTCCACTCCACTAACCTCATGAGATGCTTCATAAGTCACCTGGGGACGCTCACAACTGTTCAAGGGGGCTGATTTAAATTAGTTACAGCGTATGCAGGGAGAACAGAACCTTCTTTACTAAGAGGGTGGTAGATAAGTGGAACAGCCTCCCAGCAGAGGTGGTAGAGGGTAATACAGTGAGGGTATTAAACATGCATGGGATAGACATACGGCTCCTGAATCTAAGACGAGACCAACGACTGATTAAGGTTTGAGTCGTTACAGCAGGAGAAGCGGGCGACTAGACGGGGGCCGGATGGGGGCCGATCCGCCGGTGTTTCCTAACAGACTTTACAAGAAAAAAAAGTTACCAAAACTACAAAAGAAAACGTGAACGTATTACAGATAATCTTTTAACTCTTTAAAGGCTGGCGGTGTGGGCTTTTGCATTGTACGCACGCACAGGGTTAAATGACAGCCGAGAAGGATAATCCTTTGGAACAATGACCGAGAGACTCGTGTGACGCGCGACGCGTTTAAGAGTCCCTGTGCTTGGTGTCACAGACGCCGGAGCCTCTTTTCCTACTTGAGTCCTCTAACAATTTACTTTTTAATGCTGGAAGCTTTTTTCTTTTTTGGGGGGGATTACCGTCTGGGGCGGAAAAACCATTAGAACGGCCGCCTGGAGAGCCTCGCTGAAAAGACTTAATCTCCGCGGGGTCCCGGCTTTGTTACATTGGAGCCAAAGCGATAGCCGTCGCTCCTCATCGGGGCACTTAATGCACTCGCAGCTATTTTAAGGCCATTTATCTCCCGAGGACCTCCTCTGTAGAGGCATTTAGAAGCCCGGGCCCTCCGTCTGTTAGCGCGGCCGTGGTGTGGCGCGATACTTTGCATAGACGTTAATTACATTGGCTTTCCTTTGTTAATTGGGGTGGAATTACTGGGTCGGCTACATACAGAAGTGCCTTCAACGTTTTTCACAGCAGTGTTAGAGATCTCATTATCGGGGGGGGGAGGACGGGAGAGACGTTTAAATACATAAAGGGGTTAATAAAGGACGGGAGGGAATTTATTCCAAAGGAGGAGAAAAGTTACAACAAGAGACCGGAATCTAACACTAGAGAGTCAGAGGCTGAGATGAAACGGAAGGGAGTTTTACTTTACTGAGAGGGTGGTAGATAAGCGGAACAGCCTCCCAGCAGAGGTGGTAGAGGGAAATACAGTGAGGGTATTAAACATGCATGGGATAGACATACGGCTCCTGAATCTAAGATGAGACCAACGACCGATTAAGGTAACAAACAGACTTGATGGGGCCGGATGGGGCCGGTCGGCCGGTAAACTCTGGGTTTCTGTGATTGGCTCGCGGATCTGCGCAGTGCACTAAGGGGTTAAACCTACAATGTTAGAGATTGTTAGAGATGAAATAGATGTCATTTTGTGAGGCGCTCCGTCTGGGTTCACAATGACTCTTCTATTCCGCGGCGTCCGGATCCGTGGAGCGAGGGCCGCGCTTTAAAGCGACCTGATGAAAGTGATGGTGTGTCTGGCGTTAATAATACGAGGCGTATTTAGGAGAGGTGAGGATTTGGGTCACGGCTCAGGCTGCTATCAAGTGCACTTCCACCCAAATCAGGCGCAGCTATCCCCGTGCTTAGCGTGATGGGAGTTCGTCTCCCCGGGACCGGGGCCTGGGAGCAGACACAGAACGGCCTGGATTAGAAGAAAATCCGGAAAAAATCCCTAAACATGGGGAAAAAAAGAGGCCAGGATCTCCCATATTCTTGCGCTGTACCCATGGGTTATATTATATTATATTATATTATAACCCCTTATAAATATAAAACAAATATATATATATATAAAAAAAAATGTATCTATAATGTCTGTATTCTATACATCTACATATATAAATACACAAATATATATAATAAATACATAGGGAGGCGTATCCTGTAGATAATATGTATATCACTGTATATGACATGTCTGCTGTTATGTATATATAACGAGAGATCTATATATACAGACACATATATTGTATATAATAAGTATATTACTGTATATAGTACATCTATTATCATGTATATATTTATGCATACATAGCAAGACACCTTTACAGATAAAGACTCGCATCATGTATATAATATGTGTATTACTGTATATATTACACTCTATTATGTATATATTTATGTATATATAGCAAGAGACCTTTATATATATAGTTACACTTATAATGCAGAACTCACTAATATGTATCTCACTATATACAGTACATATATTATATATATATTTATGTATATATAATAAGAGACCTCCATAAATATGTAATATATATTATTATTTTGTTGTTTTTTTTTAAATCGCCATCGTATTCTGTAGCGCTGTGCAATAGGTAAATGTCTATTACTGAATACAGTATGTCTATTATGTATATACTCATCCATATATAGTGAGAGACCTATATATATATTAGTTGCACTTATAATTTAGTAAAATATGTATATTGTTGTATATATATATAATGTATATCATATGTAAATTACTGTATACAGTAATATAATATATATATATAAACCTTTATATATATATATATACACTTACAATCTAGTAAAATATGTATATTATTGTATATATAGTATATATAATATAAATATCTATATCTATATACCTTTATATATATACACTTACAATCTAGTAAAATATGTATATTATTGTATATATAGTATATATAATATAAATATCTATATCTATATACCTTTATATATATACACTTACAATCTAGTAAAATATGTATATTATTGTATATATAGTATATATAATATAAATATCTATATCTATATACCTTTATATAAATATACACTTACAATCTAGTAAAATAGGTATATTATTGTATATATAGTATATATCATATAAATATCTATATCGATATACCTTTATATAAATATACACTTACAATCTAGTAAAATAGGTATATTATTGCATATGAAGGAACCCCTCTCTCTATATGTGTATATATATATAGATAGATAAATATATATATATATAATGTATATCACATGTTTATTACTGTATATAGTAGGTCCTCACAATGTGAAAGAATCCCCCCATTTATCTCTCGGGTTCTGCCCATGTTAGACGTGTTTATGTCTTAAGGATTCACACAGTTTCTTGTATCAACAGTCAGCAGCTTGAGACAGCAGATATTTCACTTTTCGGTAAATAAAAAGCTTTTGTTGGAGAATTCTAATAAATAACCTGATGATCCGGGCAGCTGCAAGTTCCCCATCTAAATGTCACTTTTTTTTTTTCCTCCTTCAGTTCTTTTTCTGCCTTTTTTCACAATCCCCTTAGAACTCCCCTTTCTTTATTTGCAACAAAAGTCCTTCTTCTGTAGGGATTCCCCTCTAAGGAATTCTGTTTATTGTTCTATCCCTATTGTTTTCCCCATTATCTGTGTTTTTTCCCCCCTTTTTAAGCTTTTCTTTAACTGATTTGCCATTTCCCACCCCCCAAACCCCTCACTTTCACTGCCTATTAATGAATACACACTCATTAAATGAACCTTACTACTGCAAAAAAGATATACTTATCTACCAGGAAAAACACACAAATCAGCTATAAACCTAAATTTAAATACCCCTAAAACAACACAATGCAAAAAAAAATCCCAATCCCATGTATACAATGTAACAAAACTATCACATATTTAAAAGAACTACAGAACATTGCTATTTAAAGTTACAATGTAGCGAGTAATGCCAAACTCCTGTTATTGAGACATTTTCCAGAATCCCCCCCCCAAAAAAAACCCCAACTTTGTAATCTGTCAAACTGACCCAGACTTCAGAAAGCAAGGGGTTAATGAAGTATTTTTGGGGTAAAATATCTCTGTATAGGATGATCACAGGGGAAAAAATAATGTGTGTGTTGGACAGTTTTTGTGTTTGTAAAATAAATAAATAAATCAAGAATTTTAGTGTTTTTTTGTGGGGGGGGTTAAAAAATAGAACTTCTCTGCTAAAATCCCCAGTAAGTTTTTTTTTGGGGGGGGGGTTTCTTTACTTTCTCTGGAGCTGGGTTTTACTCACCCGGTGTAAGGAATCCCAGTAAGGTCTCCCAGTTGAGTCTGTTAGGAGCGCAGCTCCTTCCAGTTTAGTTCTCCCAGCTGAAGGAAGGGTTGTGAGTCCTCAATGCCCTCTTTTCCAGAGGATCTTCACAAAGTGTGGACACAGATCCATAGCACAAGGAGGTCGAACTTCTCTGAGGAGAGGCAGATCATGGTATCTGCGGGGAGCAGTGGCAGGGAGAGGAGGAAGGTGAAGCTCTCCCTCTCTGGAAGTGAAGTTGTGTGGAGGATCTGAAGTTCTCTTAGAAGATACTGCCAGCTACAGGCTGTAGGAGTCCCCTGTGCTCAAGCAACCTGCTTCTATCTCCTTATATATGACGCTCAGGGCTTTCATCTCAAGGAGTGATGTCACACACCATTACCATAACAAAGCAAGCTGGATTTACTGCCCCAAACAGGACAAACGAATGTTTGATCTATTGAGAGGGTTTGCAGGGATCTGCTCCCTTCCATCACCAAGAGGTGTACTGATCCTGCTGCAGGTCAGGTACCTCTGCTATGGGGGCAGTCCAGGAATGGGGTGGGAGGGTAGGAGGGACCCTGGTGTAAGTGTGTGTAGGAGGAAGCATGGGGTCCAGTGCCAGATGGGGGGGGGGGTCCAGTGCCAGATGGGGGGGGGTGAGGGTGCAGTGTACTGGAAGCTTGATCCTGTAAGTGGGCTTCAGCTTTCTTCACACATATATGATCTCTGAAACCTCCCACTATTAAAAAAGAATGGAAATCAGGGAATTCAAAAGGAAATGTCTTTTTTTGTTAATATTCCTGCTGGGCCAATTCATTCATAAACATACACTTTAAGTTTGATTGATAGTTTGTGAAGGTATGTATATGTAATAATGTACATAAATACCGTATGATTAATGTAATATATATATATTATGTATAATATTATATTATTATAAAAAATATAATATATGTATAAATTAATATATATAAAAAAATAATATACATATATAAAATATAATATGTATATATAATATATAATATATAATGTATATATAATATATAAAATATAATATATATAAAAATTTATAGATTTTTTTTAGCGCTTTCATATTCTGCAGCGCTGTACAATATATAATAATTAGTTAATTAGTTTCCAATAATCATGAGATTCATTCAGAAAAATTGCTTACCAGAATCCTCCCCACACAAAGAATTATTTTTCCTAGTTTTTTTTGGTGGCATTGTACTTCTTAAGTAAAGAAGGGACCCATGTTGCGGCGGGAAAATTCCTTCAAATGACAAAAAAAAGAACAAAAATAAAAAATAATATAGCCCTAGCGTACACCTGTTAATAAAAAAAAGAAGAAGAAAAAAAAAGAAGAAAATGTAAGTCAAAGCCCCCCAAAAAAATTCACCAAGAAAAATCAACTGCGACCACTGAAAGAAATCACGACATAAAGCCACCTTCTAGATAAAAAATACTAAAATGGGGCAGAATGGAAAGTTACCCCCAATGCCCCTGGCCGTAAAAAAAACAAAATGTTTTTTTGTGGTTTTCGACACTGTACAAACCCAACCAACAAAGCTTTGTTTGTTAACTTGGACAAAGCTGACACTACAAGCAAGTCGAGCGCCACGGAGCGGTGGGGCCCAGGACACGTGGTATCTATACATTTCCATTTCACTATATTTATGTCGGTTGGGGGTGTTATGGAATTGCCCCAGGGCCCCACCTGTTCTTAATCTACCCCTGAAGAAGGAATGAATAGCTGCGAGCAACAAATATCTCTCACTAAATTGAATTTATTATCCAACAGCCATTGCTGGTTTCCATCCTCAAAAGAACTGGCGGAAGCCACTTACGTTCCTTCGCCTACTAATTAAACGTGCGATAACCGGCGAAAGATATCGCCGACAAGATTCTTATCGCAAACCCAAACATTTTAAAAAGAAAACTTCCCGTGTATTTTGGCGAGTGGTACGCCATGTGACCACAGCCATATTTACCGACGCTGGAAATAATAATACAGCGGCCTAAAAATATTTTTTTTTTAAATTATTTATTTAAATCTCTGGCCCGGGACCAAAAAAAAAAATAAAAAATATTTTAAGAATTTTTTTTTTTTTTTTAAATAAATTCTACACAAGGCCTGAGTTTTTAATAGAAAATCTGTAAAAAAATAAATAAATATATATTTTTGGAAAAAAAGGTAAAATATTAAATTCAATTTTAGTGCCAGGTTTATTTTTCAACTATAGTAGTAGAAAGGTATAATATATTTTACTTTATTTTTTTTTAAAATTAAAATAAACATAAAATAAACTGGGGTGAACGGTAAAATTATTGCAATATTTTATTTTTAGTGCTTACATTGTCCGATATACAAAATCATTAAAAAAAAAATATATATATATTTTTCAAACAATATATAAATATTTAATTATATTAGAATTGTAAACAGTAGTTTTTATAGTTTTATTATCTGTCTTATTGGTGATAAGAAATAAATGAATATTTGTGCCGAATGATCTGTTACATAATGTTAAGGGTTTTTTTGAGACATATTATCGTATTTCGGCAGTGTAGGAAACATTTATTTCCTTTAATAAGATCACTAGAGATCACGCCAAGTATGTTTAGGGCATTGTATGAGGCCGTGCTATAGGGGTTACCCAGAGAGAACAATGCAAAGGCATAGAGAGGAATATTTAAGGAGAGAAAAGCTAATTTAAAGTTTTAAATCATTATATTTGGGGTTTTTTAAAAAAAAAATATTATATTATATTTTAAATTGCTTACGGGATTTGTGCATTTCAACATATAGCCTAAAAAGGAAGGTATAATATGCGCCCTTTCCTTAGAACTCTAGAAATGAGATCATTTTAAACGTGATTTTTGCCGTTTTTGTTAGAAACATAAAATCTGTTGTCAGATCGGCCCCATCCGGCCCCCGTCTAGTCGCCCGTTTCTCCTGCTTTAAACCTTAATCAGTCGTTGGTCTCGTCTTAGATTCAGGAGCCGTATGTCTCTCCCATGCATGTTTAATACCCTGACTGTATTACCCTCAACCACTTCTGCTGGGAGGCTGCTCCACTTATCTACCACCCTCTCAGTAACATCTTCATTATATTACATCTAAGCCTGTTTAAATTGTTAAAAAAATGAACGTGGGTGTAAAAATCTTCCTTAAGCATTAGATCTTACCAAATTTTTTGGGGACGCCACCATCTGAAGCGGAGCTTAAGGAGTCAGATGTGACTGCTGCGTCTTCAGTCTTTCTCTGACCTTTGTATTTTTCAGAGGGGGGGGCGATAAACAGGCGAAGTGTCATATTCTAATTAGCGGTTAATGATTTTCTATTTGCATCTGAAAAGCACCCGGTTATAGGGTATTAAGTGGCAATAGGATCTCAACAGATTTTTTTTTTCTTTTTTCACCCCAGAAAGGAGATTATGGATGAAAAGGACTGTGACCATTAGCGGCCGAGACTCACTTTATTTTGTCAAAATGATTCCTGGAGAAAGAAAGAATCCAAATGCTGTTTTTTTTCTTCACGTTAACACCTTCACAGTCAGAAACAACTGCAGCTTTCCCCCAAACCTTTTGATGTTGACAAAATTAAAGGGCAAGTGTTGCTGAATTGTTCTCGGGAGGAGGAGGAAGCAGCGCGTGGCCAGAGACGTACGCGATGGGCCGACGTGAAAACCACGGACGGCAT
Source organism: Spea bombifrons (assembly GCF_027358695.1). Taxonomy (NCBI): domain Eukaryota; kingdom Metazoa; phylum Chordata; class Amphibia; order Anura; family Pelobatidae; genus Spea; species Spea bombifrons. The sequence goes on along the minus strand of NC_071088.1, from coordinate 139,365,804 downwards.
GGGAACGGTTTAAAAAATGATCAGGAAAGACGAGGAGATCTCAATATGTCCGGCTTGGGGGAGAGAAGAGAGAGAGACAACTAAATACATGAAGGGGTTAAACAAGGTACAGGAGGGACGTTTACAACTTACAACAAGAGGCCAGAATCTAACACAAGAGGGTCGGAGGCTGAGATGGAATGGAAGGAAGATTTACTTTACCGAGAGGGTGGTGGATAAGTGGAACAGCCTCCCAGCAGAAGTGGCAGAGGCTAACACATTGAGGGTACTTAAACATGCACGGGATAGACATATTGCTGCTAAGACGAGACCAACGACTGATTACTACGGCCGATCTGCCAGCAAATTCGGATTTATGTAAGATCCGTTGTTACCATTTCACGAGGATTTATCCTAATTTATGGTCTCCCGGTTACCTAAAGAGTCTTCACGATGATTTATTATTCCCGTCAAACTAAAACCAGGGCTTATTCTGTGAATGGGACAGGGAATGCGACCCTCTCTGAGAATGCCTGTGTTTTAATGCTGCTTGCATGTAATTTCACATCATGGCCACAAGGGGCAGCAGAACACAACGCAGTCAGAGCTGATACTTCGGATTCTAGAACGGAGCTTCTAGCTGAAGTTGATTATTATTATTATTGCCCCCATTTTAGTATTTTTTATCTAGAAGGTGGCTTTATGTCGTGATTTCTTTCAGTGGTCGCAGTTGATTTTTCTTGGTGAATTTTTTTTTTGGGGCTTTGATTTACATTTTCTTCTTTTTTTTTCTTCTTCTTTTTTTTATGAACAGGTGTACGCTAGGGCTATATTTTTAGCTCGACACAGAAAAAGCACGTTACAAAAGCTTTTTGGACCTCAGAGGTCTTGAAACAATATATATATATATATATATATATATATACACTTTTCTTATTAGGAGCCCACAAAGGATCCTTTGTATGTTCTCTCTATGAGGTTTGTATGTCACTGATGCTGCCTGACGCTTAATTCTTGATGCATTAAAGTCTGAAGTTTATCACAGAATAAGGATCTGTGGAAATTGTAATCATTATGATCTTCCCGGCCTGATATTTCCCCCAAATATTTGGTATCATCCCACGTGTAGCAAAGCATCGCTTGGCTCTGCAAACCATCTGCTTCGTCATTGGACTATTTGTCGCGTTACGGCAATTAATTAAATCTAGGTTATAAGAGTTCATTATCGTTAATACGCAAAGCCGATGCGTTCGTTCCCATAAGTCCTACTTAAGCCCTACCTTCCGACAGAAGGACATTGCTTTGATAATGCTGGCTCTGCCACAGGCTGCCACCGATCGCGGCTTCCACGAGGTTTAAACACAAGTTACCGGTGGTTTCATCAAATGGGTTTTGCTAAAAGCTGTTGTCGACACAGCTACTCTTTAACTAGACGCCCCCGAGTGCACACGAAAAGGTTTCACCAGGTTATCTTTAGTGGACAGAATTGTCTGGTGGACCTACCATGTTAAGCACATCCTTATCACTGTTGTTGTCACAGAAGATGTGATGTAAGTCAGGCTGACACGGCTCTTTCTCTTGTATATTTTGGTAAATAGCTCTCAAATTGCCACCACACACAAGCTGAGTGACTCCTGCCTGCGATGACATTTCTTGCGATGGTCACCAAGACTGAAGATGACTCCATGCAAGCCTGCTGAGCATCTCCTTTTCTGGCCAAGTTGCCTGAAATCAGCTGAGGAAGAGGATGGGTAGGTTGCCGAACTTGAGCCGGCTAAAATGGCGAGGAGTAAGGCTTGGCCTGCTTGCGACTGCATGAGTCAAGCCTGGGTTTCCGTCATGGCCCTCGGATCAGTAGCTGGGGCCGGTCAAGGTCTGACTCAACTGCTCAAGAACCAACCCAAGGCTCTCCTTCTGAGACACGGCAGCCAGATCTGGAAGACGGTGCTTCTGGAGATGGATATCTCATGGGTTCTTCTTCTCGTGGGTTCTTCTTGGGTTTGGGAAGACCTAGAGAGCTGTAGAGCCTGAAGAAGGTTTGGTCCTCCTAGAAGAATGGTGGCCTCTAGCAAAATACCCCAAAAGAATGTACGTTATTATACATTTATTACATTTTTCTATCACCCTCCAATTTTCCAAATGTTACAGAAGAAGGATGATGACACGCTTTCATAATTGGCAACTTCCACAACACATCTTAATGAGTTAATTGACCAATTTTCCTCCCACCCCACAGGGCAAAAAGGAAAGAGGCCGGGGGGGGGGGAAGGGGTATTAATAAATCATCTAACATTCAGGGTGTAAGTCCTCTCCCAACCCTCTGGGCAGGGGTATAATTAGTTACAATTATTTTTTACTCACTCAAATAGTTTAATTATACGTAGAAACACATTCGTTTCTGGCTCGGAAAAGTGTCAGCTGTTACCACCCGGCTTCTGCCTTGTGATTGGATGACGTTTATTTAAAGCCCCCCTTGGGAATTCACCTTTACCTGCCTTCCCAGAATTCTGTAACCTTCTGGAAATGACATGGTTCGTTTAAAAATCATCAAGCCAGGATTTCGAAAGTGTACTTTTTTATGATTATTTTGACATGAGCAGCCACGTAGTACAAAAAGGCAAAAACATAAAGAAATGCTTCTACTTCTAACTTTACTGAGGGGGTTGTAGATAGGTTGAACAGCCACCCAGCAGAAGCAGTAGAGGTTAATACACTACATACTTCTTTGCCCCCTTGATGCCCCACTCTACTCTCCTGGTGCACCTTTTTCCTCCCCTGATGCCCCTCTCTCCTCCCCCGATGCCCCTCTTTTCTAGGAGGTGAGAATGTTTGCTGGGTATGAGGGGATCGCAGGGTTCTACAGCCCTAAAAGCCCCGATAATGTGTATAGAAACAGCAGCAAACAGCTTTATACATTAAACGGGGTAAATAAACCCCATTATTCTTCTAAATACCCCGCTCAGTTACACAAATACCCCCCAGCCGCGCCTCTAACCACACCCACAAAACATGAGCGCCCCTCTTTGGCTGTTTGAGGTAATGGAAAGGTTTAACCCCTTCATGGTCTGCCTTTTTTTTTTTAACAATGGCTGTTTTAACACTTTTAACGCTCGTGTTTAGCTGTACTTTTATTCCCTCTCACTTACTGAAACCACACAAGTTTTATATTGTGGGGTTTCGGGGCATGAAGGGTTTTCTTAAGATACAACTATTTTTATCATATCATCTAATTTACTATAAAACAATTATATAGTAAAAAAAAGGCACTTTTTCTCACTTTTATTTGAAAAATATTTTACTCATCTACAAAAGCGAATGAAAAATAATAGGTTTTCTTATTTTTGTGCTTTTGGGGCCAAGAAAGGGTTTTTTAATTGATATTTTTGGGAGAGAGCGGCATTCAGTGTTTGGACACATATTTTTATTTAAAAAATTTTTTTTTTTTTTCATTTTTGTAACGTTTTCTTAAAGTCATGGTGACATCACTGGAGTCTTTATTATTATTTATACATTTTAATACATTTTTATTTATTCTCTATTTTTGATATTTTTTATACTTGCAGAGCTCTATTTCCCTGCATTGCTGATCGCAGTAGCTGTGATCAGCCTGCAGGGCGAGCTCAGAGGTCTCGTGAGAGACCCTCTTGGAACCTTTTCACTGTCATTTTATCCAGCCAGCAGCAGAGCGCCGCCACCTTCCAAAGGCATGCTGCCCTCCAAATGGCGTGTGTGATTGCTTTGGCGCCCCCTGTTTTTTTTTTGCTGAATGCCTTGAAATCAAGAAAAAAAGGCTGAGCGCTTCCTAAGTTCTCTGCAGCAGCGGCAGGGCTCCTCCATGTCTGATCCTTAGAGCGATCACACGGCGGCCCTGCAAAGCTTTTAGGTGTCGATGGTCCATCGCTGTTAATTGCATTTTTCGTGACGGGCCTGGCACGTCGCTGGTCATTAAGGGGTTAAACGTAGCTTTCTTTTGGTGAAAATGACGGTCTGTCACCCCTGTGATTGCAGGACTGTATCGGATGGGAACGAGGACTCAGACCTTTCCACGGGCACTAATCACTGCGGAAGATTCCGGAATTCCATTACGTACAGGTTTCCAATCCCACTTAATCCCTTTATCTGCGTAATGCACTTAACTATTTTATAGCACTTTATCATTCTTCCCCCATTTCATTCCCATCCTTCTTTTTACCGACATTATGTATCATTCCTCACCGTACTTATGAAGGTTATGAGACTTAACGCTTCTTGTGATATGCAATAAAATCACTTACAACCATCACAGGTCCAGAATTCCAGAAATAACCGGCAATTCTACAATCTAAATTACTTTTAAACCCAAGTGGTGCTTCGCAAAGCATGAGAGGTCTCCAGCCGCGGGCATTACGTGACGTGTTATTCAATAAATAAGCCTCTCCTAAGCTTTTAGTCTGGCTCAAAGTATTACTGAAGTCTCATGTCAACGGCTAGAACGCGGAGGTCTTGCTCGTCACATCTCTGAAAGCCATCTATGTGTTGGACAGGACAGCAGGAGAGTCCCCAAAATCGAGACTCATGGCACGTATGTGCCAAATAAGTTGGCTCACCTACCGCTATAAATGCTCCAATTTTTTTTTCTAATATAGATTTATTTATTATTTTATATATTAATTAAATAATTTATATAATTTAATGATATTTGATTTATATTTATATATGTTATGTATTAATTTTCTGTCGGGATTTATTTTTGGGGGGGTTGGGGTCATCATTCTTTACTATCTTCATACTCACCTTCATTATTTTCTGGAACGTTATATTTCAATCCAATCCAAAGCTTTACGAGGGAGTAGAAAAGCACGTCGTAGAGAATGAAGAAGAGGAAGATAAGGACGGGTGTAAAGACGAGTGAAAGGCGGAGGGCGGCAGAGAACCCTGTTTGGGAATTCTAGTTTTTGTCTCGTTTTATGTAGGTGCAAAAAAAAAAAAAAGGAGAGATTTTAATAAATTGGAGCCGACGCGTTATCCATCTTCCTATCAGCTGAAAAATTCCACAAATCACGTTAAAAACACTCTCATATATAATACGCATCAACTCCGCTGGTTCTAGTTACAGCAGTGCTCGATTTATCTTCCACCCTGTCCTAGGCCTAAGCTCCCTTTTGCGCGGCGTCCTTCTTCTATGATGTCATATTCCAACTCTCTGCACCTTTTAACGCATCCTATGGAGTATGGCGTCTGTTTGGACAAGTTTGGGGAGGTCACAGATTTCCTTACTAACCGGCCCGTTGAGATGTAGCTCTACAGGGGGTCTGATCACCCGATATGGCCACCAGGCTCCTCGTTATGTGGCAGAGGAGCGGCTTCCCCACCCTGGACCTGCTCTACGACTAATTGGCCAAGGCCAGAACACGCCGTTGAGTTACAGAAGTTATTATTACCATACCTGGGAACTCTTTGGCTCCGGCTACCTGGAGCCCCACTTTGCGGGATGCGGGTAGGAGGTCCCACTGACGGTGGGCGATCACGCTGACGGCGGTGGGCCTTCACGCGCCATTTTTGGTCCTACAACCCATAGTTTCCCCGCTGCACCCCGGAGAATCAGCCCTTCACCCCCAGTTTCCCAGGTACGGTTACATGAAAGAACATGAAAAGGGTTAATAATAATAATACATATCGCGCCGGAATATTCTCTCCCGTCCCACCCGGCTTTGTCATTGTGTCAGACATGAAAAGCCGCAATCAATCAAGGCGTACAGTGCCGCGCTTCACACCTCCATACTCGTTTTTCTCCCCCCGACGTGTTTATGCAGCTGGGCAAACACCGCGTTGTTGACTCTTCGGCGTATCTCGGAAAATTCATCTTTCTGATTCAGGGCTTCAGAGGGGAAAACGCGTCGGTGGCAGCTTCACGGACCTCAGGTGGCCCCACGAGCCACATCTCACTTCTCTGTCATCCGCAAACCTCTGATCGAGACCAAACTTGTCTAATCAAGAAGAAAAAAGAGACACGAATTCCAGGATCCTTAATATTAATATTTGGATTATTAGCGTCATTAATTATTCTTTATTTGCCAAAAAAAAGCCCCAAACCATTAGGATATTAGCATCCCGGAGAGAGTTCAGACGAGGGCAGGAGAGAGAAACGTTTAAATACACGAAGAGGTGAAAGGAGGAGAAAAGTTACAACAAGAGACCGGAATCTAACACTAGAGGGTCAGAGGTCTAGATGGTAGATAAGTGGAACAGCCTCCCAGCAGAAGTGGTAGAGGGTAATACAGTAAGGGTATTAAACATGCATGGGATAGACATGCGGCTCCTGAATCTAAGACGAGACCGACGACCGATTAAGGTTTACAACAACGGGCCGACTAGACGGGGGCCGAATGGGGCCGATCCGCCAGTTAAATTCTAAACGCGTTGAATCCGGCAGGGTAGGCGGAATAGGATCTTTTAAGTATAACCTCTTTGTACAGCACTACCGAGTCTGTTGGCGTTATAAAACTATATCGTAATCATAGCAGTCGTGTTCCGCGGATGACGTGGCAGCCGACCGCTCCGGTTATCCAAAATCAGGATTTCTAAGACTAAAAAAGTAAATGTTAACCAAAAAAAAAAGTTTTTTCAGAGTCCATCTGTTACTTTGTGAAGTAAATGCCCTTCCTGACAGATCCCCCACATCTTTTTATCAGTGATGAATCCGAAGCGTCTGATTGGGGAGGAAGCGGGCGGCCATTTCCGGTTGAGGCGTTCTGGGTTTCCCCGATTTGGTTTTTTCTTCATGCGATGGAATTTTTTTTCACTTCCCGGCTTAATTCCAGCGACCGCCGCCATTGTTTGAGGAACGCTAAGCGCCGGCCCTCAGCGTTCCCGGCCGGGGAGCCCTTTCTCTCGCTCGCACTTCTGACCTCACTAATCTCCTCAATTGGCTTCCTTAACCCCGAATAATTTATGGGTTTTTTATAAATGTAGGCCTGAAACACGCGAGACTTCAATACCAACCAACGTCCTCGACGAGGTCAAACTCGGGACAGATGGCACGCGGTTCTCCGAGGTCACATGTCTCTTCAAACTCATTTTCACACATTTTAGGCATGCGCCAACTCACGTATATGTTTAATTTATATCACAAAAAAACAAGTGTCATCAAAATGATTTTTAATAAATAAATGAAAAAATAGGAAAACACATAATATCCATTTTTTTGATTATCAGCTATTTTTATGTATTTGATATAAAATATATATATATTTATAGGGTTTATCTGTTGGCAAGCTATGATGGGGTTAAATGATTGGCTTATAGCATGAGAATGTCTCCTGCATGTATAGAGGACACTGACATCATCAGCGCCCACCGGCCTTAAAGCGCCAGGGACCAAGTCCGGCCCCGGACAGCGTCTGGTGGGCCGACATTCATAACGTAAGATGGAAGTCTTGGAAGCCTCAGAGGTCTTCTCTACCCTCTACGTGATTTTTAAGGATAAAATGTAAAAAAAATTGGGTCGTTGGAGGTTTTTTTTATGCTCCGATTTAAATGCATTGAATGCAAAAAAGAAACAAATCCATGAGACACGTTACCTTGTCATCGAGGGACTGTCCTTTGAAAACAGGGACATATGGCACGGCTAGTTCAATAGCGTTTATTGTTATTTATTGATTTATATAGCACCATCCTATTCCGTAGCGCTGTACGACAGGTTAGTAGGACATACGCCGTAGCGCAGCGCTGGGGAGTATGACGACGCCAATAAATAATAATCCGGACTATGTTATTTGGTTGCTATGGTGAAAAGTCTGCTTCGGGTTATTATTCTGAAAGCTTGTACAGCGCTACAGAATACACGGCGCTATATGAATCAAGAAATAGTCGCAGGAAAAAGGTGCACTGAGACCGCGTTTAGAAGGCCGTGCCCAGATCAAGAGACCGTGGCTTCAGAGACATGAGTGCGACATGGTCTTAATAACCAAACATACCAGTTAAGACTAGTTAAGCGTGAGAAAATTCTATTTTACGGAAAGGGTAGTGAATGCCCAGAACAGACTTCCCGCGGAAGCGGTAAGGGCAAACCGAATTAAAGAATTCAAGAAAGCATGAAGCAGCCGTCTCTCTCTCCGCGTAATATTAGAAGCCAGGATTTGTGGACGTAGCTGCGCATGAACGCTGATTTTTATGAGTGGAAGGAGACCGTTCATATTTTTCTGTCCTTCTTTAAATCTTCTAGACAACTTTGTTTGTAAAGCCGGGACGCAAGTGACCTCCCGTGGTCACGTTACATTCCTGCCTCAGTCAGTGTCCAGCTTGGCCCATCTGCTGCTCGGGTCAAAGTTATTAATTCCCCGCCGACAGGATGCCTCGTCCCCCCCTAACGGCTTCACCAGGTACCCATAAATCACCTCCACGGCCCGCGGATGAACGCAATAACCGCCCCATTTTTCAGAAACCATAATTGATTTTTAACCCCCCCACCCCGCGTATGATCGACCCCCAGACGGACCAGGAACGAGTCCATTATTCTAATTAAAACCCGACCACAGACTCCTGTTTATTACTTTTTTTAATTTTAAAGAGGAATTTCCACTGAATCTTTAATCACTAGTTTCAGATAAAAATTAGTTTTCAAAAGTATTGCACTGATTTTTTTTAATGGTTTTAGTTTTTCCATAATGTTTTTAGGCGGCTGCATATCAGCCGTTTGTATGATTCTCGCTCTGTTATCTGACCCCCGATCTACTAAACACCCCGACTCCTTATCATACGGCCTGTGGGGAACAATAGAATGGCTCAGTCTTAATCACCCAGTTGGACTCTCTGACTAATGAAAGTCTATGGAGGTACAGACTTCATTAGCATCGCCATAAAGCATCAGATCAGTGCAGTGGTTAAGCAGGAAAGTCACTCAAAATATCATATATTACTGTATACAGCACTGGGGGTTATATTACTGTATACAGCGCTGGGGGTTATATTACTGTATACAGCGCTGGGGGGTTATATTACTGTATACAGCACTGGGGGTTATATGACTGTATACAGCGCTGGGGGTTATATTACTGTATACAGCGCGGGGGGTTATATTACTGTATCCAGTGCTGGGGGTTATATTACTGTATACAGCGCTGGGGGGGTTATATTACTGTATACAGCGCTGGGGGTTATATTACTGTATACAGTGCTGGGGGTTATATTACTGTATACAGCGCTGGGGGTTATATTACTGTATACAGCGCTGGGGGGTTATATTACTGTATACAGCACTGGGGGTTATATGACTGTATACAGCGCTGGGGGTTATATTACTGTATACAGCGCTGGGGGTTATATTACTGTATACAGTGCTGGGGGTTATATTACTGTATACAGCGCTGGGGGTTATATTACTGTATACAGCGCTGGGGGTTATATTACTGTATACAGCCCTGGGGGTTATATTACTGTATACAGCGCTGGGGGTTATATTGCTGTATACAGCACTGGGGGGTTATATTACTGTATACAGCGCTGGGGGGTTATATTACTGTATACAGCGCTGGGGGGTTATATCACTGTATACAGCGCGGGGGGGTTATATTACTGTATACAGCGCTGGGGGGTTATATTACTGTATACAGCGCTGGGGGGTTATATTACTGTATACAGCGCTGGGGGGGTTATATTACTGTATACAGCGCTGGGGGGGTTATATTACTGTATACAGCGCTGGGGGGTTATATTACTGTATACAGTGCTGGGGGTTATATTACTGTATATAGCGCTGGGGGGTTATATTACTGTATACAGCGCTGGGGGTTATATTACTGTATACAGCGCTGGGGGTTATATTACTATATACAGCGCTGGGGGTTATATTACTGTATACAGCGCTGGGGGTTATATTACTGTATACAGTGCTGGGGGTTATATTACTGTACACAGCGCTGGGGGTTATATTACTGTATACAGCGCTGGGGGTTATATTACTGTATACAGCGCTGGGGGTTATACGGTATTACTGTATACAGCGCTGGGGGTTATATTACTGTATACAGCGCTGGGGGTTATTTTACTGTATACAGCGCTGGGGGGTTATATTACTGTATACAGTGCTGGGGGGGTTATATTACTGTATACAGCGCTGCGGGGTTATATTACTGTATACAGCGCTGGGGGTTATATTACTGTATACAGCGCTGGGGGGTATATTACTGTATACAGTGCTGGGGGTTATATTACTGTATACAGCGCTGGGGGTTATATTACTGTATACAGCGCTGGGGGGTATATTACTGTATACAGTGCTGGGGGTTATATTACTGTATACAGCGCTGGGGGTTATATTACTGTATACAGCGCTGGGGGGTTATGACTGTATACAGCGCTGGGGGTTATATTACTGTATACAGTGCTGGGGGTTATATTACTGTATACAGCGCTGGGGGGTTATATTACTGTATACAGCGCTGGGGGTATATATTACTGTATACAGTGCTGGGGGTTATATTACTGTATACAGCGCTGGGGGTTATATTACTGTATACAGCGCTGGGGGTTATATTACTGTATACAGCGCTGGGGGGTATATTACTGTATACAGCGCTGGGGGTTATAGTATACAGCGCTGGGGGGTATGGATAAGGAGAAGAATATTTTTATATGGGCACGATGTTCATGGAGTATATATAGCTATTATTATACATTCACTTTCCGTGCTCATTAATAGTAAGAGGGGTCAGTTGGCCCCCTGGTAAAGCGCCGAACACATGGAAAACAGCCTGGGGTGGGGGATGGGGCAGATATATATGGGGGTTAAATGTTGCAGATCTCCCCCTTACATTTAGAAGGATAGCATCGTGTATATTTAAAGGGATCACCCAGGATCACAGGCATCACAGGACTAGTAATTACATTGTACAGCGCTGCGGAATATGATGGCGCTATATAACACAATAAATAATAAAAGGATAATAATCAGCTGTTAGAGTTTTAGTTCCTGTCTGCATTATGGCACCGAAAGGGTTAAATGTCTAACCCCTTAAAACAATTATTGTGAAAATAAAGGCAAACCAGTATCTATGGTCCCCTTATAACCATAGTAACCAATGGAATGCCGCAATCACGAAGAACATTCTATTGCTATGGCGATAAGGACATCCCTTTTCAAACTTTGCTTCGGAATCACTTTTCACACAAAATTCCCAGTTAGAACGAGAGGCCGGAATCTAACACGAGAGGGTCCGAGGCTGAGATGGAACGGAAGGATGATTTACTTTACTGAGAGGGTGGTGGATGAGTGGAACAGCCTCCCAGCAGAAGTGGTAGAGGGTAATACATGCATGGGATGGACATACGGCTCCTGAATCTAAGACGAGACCAACGACTGATTAAGGTTTGAGAAACGGGCGACTAGACGGGGGGCCGAATGGGGGCCGATCCGCTATGTTTTGTGTTTAATGCACTAAATCTTACTTTCCTTTAAATTGCGTTGCAGGAACCTGACCTCCGGGGTAGTTGGGGGCCGACGCAGCCGACTACAGACTAAATAAACAGGACGAATTACATCGCTTTCAAGTTTCTGCCATTTTTATACCCAGACTTTGGGGGGATAATCTCTTTTCTCTATGGGGGATTATATGCTGGTAACCGAACGCCGGGGCTCCCTCGGTGCCGATTCACTCGCGTAACAGCTGAAAGCTTCTTAATTCTCCGAGCCGTCACCAAAGGTCGTGTGTAGATCAAACTTCAAAACCCGGCACAGCGGGGAAAGTATGTCATCCCTGGACGGCATCTGGAGAGAGAGGCAACGCACAGACTACTGCAACGTGGAATCTGCCGGCAGATCGGCCCCAACCGGCCCACTTCTCCTGTTGTAAAAACTGAAACCTTAATCCGTCCTCGTCTTAGATTCAGGAGCCGTATGTCTATCCCGCACTTGTTTAATACCCTCACTGTATTACCATCTACCACTTCTGCTGGGAGGCGGTTCCACTTATTTACCACCCTCTCAGTAAAAGAAATTTACTAATATAATTAAAAAGTCCCTTCTATTACTGCGCAGGTTTACACTTTTTGGGCCAGAATGGGGGCATGGCTCGCTGCTGGCAATGTAGGTGTGAAAAAATATATATATATATATATAGACACTATATAGACAAAAGTATTGGGACACCTGACCGTTACACCAAGAGGGGCTTTGATGACATCACATTCTGAATGCATAGACATTAATATGAAGTCGGTCCCCCTTTGCAGATATAACGGAGGGGTCTACCGCTTTGTGGCTATGGAGATGGCTGCCTATGGGCTGAAACACCGAAACCCAGTAATTACGACAGTAGGGGGGGCACATACATTTCATCATATAGTGTATTTATATATACGGTATATATTATTTTTTATTACAGTTTATTATTTTTTTTATCACATACCAACAGGTTATTTAGCCTGTTTTAACCAAAATATTTGATTCCCAAATAGGGACGTGTGTTTATTATTGTTTATTTCTGTACTTTATTTATAGTGTCAGCAGATTTTATAGAAAGAATAAAAAAAATAACAATTAACATTAAAATAACACTATAGAAAATGAACAATACCATAAATTCACAGCACGGGGAAGCAAGAAGGACAGAAGCTCAAACATCAAGACAAACTGGTAGAGAAAGGGAAGAGGACCCTGCCCCTGGGAGCTTACAATCTATAATTAGCCGTTAGTGGGGGGAGGGTTTTTTTTTGTGATGCTGTCTTTTTAAATATATGAAATTCTTTCAAAGAAAGAGAAATATACATTTCACTAAAAAGATTCATCACAGATGTCTGAAATTAGGTTTTGCCGTTTGATCCTAAATACGCATTATCGGTAATGGGTAGAATTACATTAATTTGACCAATCTGTCAAAGTCTTCTCTGCCAAATCCACGTTAGTAAATAACATCTGAAGATAAATGAAATGTGACGCATGGTTATCTGTGTAACATATGGAATTCTGGAGATTGTATGCCTTAAAGGGAAAGAACATAACTTAATAAAAAAGAGGCAATAAATACTATTTTATTATTATATTTTTATACAGTTTCAGTTTATGTTCCAACAAGTTTTTATATAACAAGGTTTTTTTAAAATGATTTATAGATTGTGTCCCAACTTACTATCTAAACAATAGAATGGCTCAGTCTTAATCACTCAGCAGGACTCTCCGACTAATTAAAGTCTATGGAGGGATGGACTTCATTAGCATCGCCATAAAGCATCAGCTCAGTGTGGTGTTTGAGCCGGAAAAGTCACCCAAAATATCACATGACTGACAGCAATGGTGAGTATGGAGCTTAAAATCAGCAAACTCACTAAAGCCATATAAAGAAACCTAAATAGGGGTCCCGGGCAAGATGACAATTACCCCCTCCTCCTTTTGCCTCCCACCCTGCATGCGGTCGGGCTGCGGATAATAAAATAATAAGGGGGCTTAAGACCACCGTTATACCCTCTCTGGGGGAACCATAGAGACAAACATTTTATAAATACCTGACGGGAGTATCACCTTGAGTTTTGCGAGTTGGCGCAGTCCTAAGCATCCAGTTCCTTGTATTTAACCTGCCCCTCCCCCCATGCCCCCGTGTTCCGGTCCGCCGTGCCTTGGTTCCGTTTGCTCCGATTCCGTTTTTGTGTCTGTTTTTCGGTTTAGGGCTGGTGTTGGACTCGCTTGATGCGGCAGAATCTTCTCACGTCCTCCATCTGATGTTTCTTGCCACTGATTGGCTGCTTAAAGCCACCAAACAATGGCGGGAAATGACTTCCATTGAAATCAATGAGAACACTTTCCTGTCACCGATGGACAGTTTAAGCAGCCAATCAGTGACCGGTTCACCGGCGCCAACACTGGAGCTGACTGGAGGTGAGTACATCATACGGACGCAGATGCATCTCCTGCGGGGCATTTCACTTGGGCAAATACATTTGGGGGGGACCACACAAAAATTAAAGTGCGTATGATGGCTGGGGCGTCCCTTTGATATTTCTTGGGGTATTTTTGTCAACTCGACTAATTTAATGACAATTCTAGGTAAAACATTCACAAAATGTGTTGTTGTTTTTTTTCCCCAGATGTTTTTCTTAATATATTCTAGAAAATGTTTGAATATTTATCTAAAATTGGTGTCAAAAGAAAGCCTCATCTGTCTGTGAAAAAAATATATAATAATTTATACAGCAGAAATAACGAGCAGACTAGACGGCTTCTTCTTACCCGTTATCGTCAAATTCTACCTACGTGAAAAGCGGAACTCATGGTCGAAAAAAAAACGTATGGTTAAAAGGGCTTTTAGCAGCAAAATAGGCGTAGTCAAGAAGGGGTTAATGTGATTTCTGCCGGACGGCACTGGTGTAGACAGGTGCTTAGCATTGAAAGCCCCCGGAATCACGTTACCCCAGACCACTTTCCCATAAGCTTATAATTCCCCAAAACAAGATGAAAGGTGACTCGGCAGAAATGCCCCCCCAATGACACATCCGCCCCCCCCCCGTCGTAGGACTCGTTAACATTCCGCTTAAGTGAAATATTCTCATAAAGCAGCTTCGTTATCTCTGTAAACCAGACCAGGATCATGGCGGATCTTATTACGCCGCTTTGGGGGAACGCGCGCTGAATTACCAACCACGAGCCGCGCCGTAAATATTTTTATTAGGTTTTTAATGGTTGAAAATAATAGAATTTTTTTGGGCGAATATACATAACGAGTAGATTAAAGAACATTCCGAATCGCAAAATCACAATTCAACACATTCTTCATATTCTCCTCTGATTTCACGGTATCCGAGCGTCCCGATTGGTGTTTTTCTCCCTGCTTTATCACAGATGGAATCCCTGCTTGAATACAGGTGACTTCATTGAGAATATCTTTACCGTTATTAGAACCGTTTTGTTCTCGCCATTCACAAGTGACTACTTTTTAAAGGGTTAATATTTGAAGCGTTACATTGAAAGAAAAGATGTGGCGCTGCCTGCGATAAAAGCTGACTCATCGCAAATCTAAAATGACCTTTGGCGTGAAACCAAAACGAAAAAGTAAAGTTGCCCCCCCCCAAAAAAAGTTGTGTTTTTCATTAATAGCCACTTTTATTTCACTGCAGAGTGAGAAGCGGGGCTGCCTTGGAAGAAATTCTCATAAGCGGAAAATAAAGGGGTGTAATGATAACAGTATGTGGCGCGCTTTATTCCAGGAAATTGAAGAACAAATGAAGATTCCGGAAAATTACTTTTTTTTTTTTCGAGAAATGATTTTTCTCACTAATATTTATTTTAAATGAACACCATACACTTACACTTACACACACATACTCTTTCTGCCGCTCCTCCACTCAATAACCCGAGGCTCAAACTCACGGCACCAAACGCTAACATACACTCATGCTTACACCACACACTAACATACACTCATGCTTACACCACACACTAACATACACTCCTGCTTACACCACACACTAACATACACTCCTGCTTACACCACACACTAACGTACACTCATGCTTACACCACACACTAACGTACACTCATGCTTACACCACACACTAACATACACTCATGCTTACACCACACACTAACGTACACTCATGCTTACACCACACACTAACGTACACTCATGCTTACACCACACACTAACGTACACTCCTGCTTACACCACACACTAACATACACTCATGCTTACACCACACACTAACATACACTCCTGCTTACACCACACACTAACGTACACTCATGCTTACACCACACACTAACGTACACTCCTGCTTACACCACACACTAACATACACTCATGCTTACACCACACACTAACATACACTCATGCTTACACCACACACTAACGTACACTCATGCTTACACCACACACTAACGTACACTCATGCTTACACCACACACTAACGTACACTCATGCTTACACCACACACTAACATACACTCATGCTTACACCACACACTAACGTACACTCATGCTTACACCACACACTAACATACACTCATGCTTACACCACACACTAACATACACTCATGCTTACACCACACACTAACGTACACTCATGCTTACACCACACACTAACGTACACTCATGCTTACACCACACACTAACGTACACTCATGCTTACACCACACACTAACATACACTCATGCTTACACCACACACTAACATACACTCCTGCTTACACCACACACTAACATACACTCATGCTTACACCACACACTAACATACACTCATGCTTACACCACACACTAACGTACACTCCTGCTTACACCACACACTAACATACACTCATGCTTACACCACACACTAACATACACTCCTGCTTACACCACACACTAACGTACACTCATGCTTACACCACACACTAACGTACACTCATGCTTACACCACACACTAACATACACTCCTGCTTACACCACACACTAACGTACACTCATGCTTACACCACACACTAACATACACTCCTGCTTACACCACACACTAACATACACTCATGCTTACACCACACACTAACGTACACTCATGCTTACACCACACACTAACGTACACTCATGCTTACACCACACACTAACATACACTCCTGCTTACACCACACACTAACGTACACTCATGCTTACACCACACACTAACATACACTCCTGCTTACACCACACACCAACGTACACTCCTGCTTACACCACACACTAACATACACTCATGCTTACACCACACACTAACATACACTCATGCTTACACCACACACTAACATACACTCATGCTTACACCACACACTAACATACGCACACACACTAACACCGTATGCTGACTGAAAGATATGGCTTAATAACTGAATATTAGTATTACTCAGGCCTCTGGGCTGGAACTATTCAAGTCTCCCAGGGCTTTATGGATACACAGGCCCAATTCAGGTATTCAGTCCCGAGGCTAAGGAAGGTGGTCAACCGTAATACAGTGAAGACCACATGGTGGACAAACTAGGTTCAGCCAGATAAAAGGAGCACATGGCTGACATCATCATCCTCTTTCTCTATCATCCAAATGGTCACCTGAAACCGGACGTTATATTAGAGGGCAGGAGTGAGTATTCAGGGGGTGGGTGTAGGAAAACACAATTTATGAAGCCCCCCCCCCCGTAATGATAGCTCTCCCTTTCCTGGCTTTGTTTGCACGCAGTAGCTTAGTATAAGTTTGGAATTATTTCATATTTTAAATAGCAGTAATTTCTAACACCGGCGCGCACGCTAACACCTTACACTATTGTCATACGCTCACACATACTAACACCATACGTTAACACACACTCTTTCTCACTCAACTCCTCTCCCCATCATCTGTGCAGCTTTTCCTCCTCGTCCTTCCCACCCCGTCCCTCTTATCCAGCAGGGAGCCCTGTCTGCTGCAATACTACCCCAAGATCGCATAACACACGTTACGCGCCCCCGCTTTAGCTGCTAGAATTGATATATAGCCAGGTTGGTCCAAGAGAAGATCGAGTCTTTGGTTGTAGGGGATACTTTTTGGGGGGCTCATGTATAGCATCATCTACGAAATATGGAGAGGGATTCCCTATTAATATTAATCAATGGAAAATGTATTTCAATCGGTAAGTCTGCTTTATACATCTTTAACCCTCGACACGCTTTTCTCTAATGTTTACGTTGCTTCAAAAGAAAGGGTTATTTTGACTTTTTGGGGGGTTTTTTTGTTATAAAAATGGAAATATATAAATATATAATTGAAAACAATGGACTGCCCAAGTTATAGACTTCTAGAAGTTTGGAAAATTTATAGAACTCCATAAAGTTCTCAGGCCAAAAGAGAAATACGCGTCTGGCCATTCACAAGTGTGATTTATACGCATCACCTGGAGTTATTGAACGTTCACAGCCAACGAGCTCTCTGTGGGTACCGTTCAGCTCTCAGCGCCCCTAGGGCGCGATCAGCCAAACCTTGGACGCATCCGGGATAACGGATCCAAATCAAGAATAATCACTGTCGATCGGGCATCACAAATTATAATGGGAAACATATTTTTCGGCAAAACAAAATATTTTAAACACAAACAAATGTGTCAGAATTCTTTCTTTATGTGGGTTTTTTTTTTAGAAATTCTGATGATTTGTTCCAAGTCCTTTATAATATTCAACCTTCGGAGGGCCGGAGGGTGCGGTTAATGTTTGTCAGAAGCAGCAGATTTTTTTTAAAATGTATTTTAATATTTCGAAAACCTATGTGACAGAAGCCTAGAATTTTTTCCGTCAGCTCGGCCCCCATTCGGCCCCCGTCTAGTCGCCCGTTTCTCATGCTGTAAAGACTCAAAGCTTAGTCAGTCGTTGGTCTCGTCTTAGTTTCAGGAGCCATATATTTGTAACGTATATGTTTACATTCACGAGCAAAGAAGTACATTGTCCGAAAATAAAAACATAAAAAAGTATTATTACGGCCCCAGCACATATAAAAAAAATGTAAACCCCACCAACGAGCCGCAGGTTGGGCCAGCGAGGGAAAAAAAGTGTATTATTATAGTAAGTGCTCGACTGTAACCCTCACCCAAGCACCACAGTGATGGGTGCCCAGTTGGCCCTAACCTGGGGCCCTCAACAATACACTTTTGACTTTTTTGTGCCCTCAGCCTCGAAGCCAGAGGATCAGGCTCTCCCCCTCTCACAGGTGCTCGCTTGATCTTAGCCAAAGGCCAGAGAAGCAAACTTGTCCTAGTTTCACGTAATAAATAAGGCCCTATTCATGAATAATTAACAGAAAACACATGGCCTTATTAGTATGACCCAATGCATTAATCTCATTATCGTTACATGGAAACATCTGTTGTGTCATTGGTCAAAACTTTTTGTTTCTGCATTATTTTTGCCAGAAAAATAAAATATTGCAAAAAAATCTAAAACAATCCAGCTCTGAGATTAAAACACGCAAATCTTCCAAGAAGATAAGGACAAACAGCATGGAACTTTTTGAGTCTTTACCCGCTGGTATCTGATACTTTACACACAGCTTTGAACATACCATAGAGTTGATACTTTACACACAGCTTTGAACATACCATAGAGTTGATACTTTACACACAGCTTTGAACATACCATAGAGTTGATACTTTACACATAGCTTTGAGCATACCATAGAGTTGATACTTTACACACAGCTTTGATCATGCCATAGAGTTGATACTTTACACACAGCTTTGAGCATACCATAGAGTTGATACTTTACACATAGCTTTCAACATACCATAGAGTTAATACTTTACACATAGCTTTGAGCATACCATAGAGTTAATACTTTACACACAGCTTTGAGCATACCAATAGAGCTAATACTTTACACACAGCTTTGAGCATACCATAGAGTTGATACTTTACACACAGTTTTGAGCATTCCATAGAGTTGATACTTTACACATAGCTTTGAGCATACCATAGAGTTAATACTTTACACATAGCTTTGAGCATACCATAGAGCTGGTGCTTTACACACAGCTTTGAGCATACCAGAGTTAATACTTTACACACAGCTTTGAGCATACCATAGAGTTAATACTTTACACACAGCTTTGAGCATACCATAGAGTTAATACTTTACACATAGCTTTGAGCACACCATAGAGTTGATACTTTACACATAACTTTGATCATACCATAGAGTTGATACTTTACACATAGCTTTCAGCATACCATAGAGTTAAAACCCATGAACCTCCATCGTTCAGAATAAAGTCGACAAAAACAAATACATTTATGTCAATATGGACATGTCTAAAAACAATCCAGCCCTGAATTCAAAAGGAATGTTCTCCGAAAATGCCTTTGCAGGAATCTGAGAAGACATTAATCACCCGTTAAAGAATACAGTCAACTAAAAACGACGTTATAACGAGAAACAAGTTGAATGAAGGGAATTAACTTTAAAAATGAGATTAAATCTCCACCTTTCTGTCTATTTCAGATAATTTGTTCTCGTAAAAATGTCTTGGCATGTTTGGTAACACTCCAACATATATCTCCCTATTCAAGGGAGACATGAAAATAGAGAAGGCTTCTAATGTTCCCCAGCTGATGGACAGTTTGGAGACAGGACTGTTCCACAATCTCTCATCGGGCTTTTTTTCTAGAGGGATGAGAAAAAAAAAATGCCCAAACTTTTACACCTGTGAGGGTCGCTCGTCATTGGAGGCTTCAAACCGGTACATTCCACATCGACGATATCCTACGACTATGTCTTTGTTATAATGATAAATTTGATATGTAGGCCTCAAACTCAAACAATTTGATACTTAACGCAAAACAGGAATAATTTTACAATTCTAAAATTATTTTTGTGAAGTTTGATAGAAAACTAAAAACCCCAACACGTATACCAAAAAGACAGGTTGTCTAGCAGAGGCTAGAAATATCCCTTTTTTCTTTGCCTATAATTAAAACCAGGGAAGGTTCATCTAACATCATTGTGACTCATGTGAATACACTTAAAACATGCAATCCATCCTAAGAGGATTTATAAAAAAAACACTGAAAACCAAAGCGCTATTAAAGATACTTAACACTTGGAATTTTGTTACTTAATCCTACTCACGGAAAGCTCTTATTATGTTTTTAGTAAGGAGACATCATAATAATTTCCTGGATGGTAAGGAGAAGCCGCAGATGAAGCGTTCAGCTACACAGACCTTTATTATCCAATAATATTTACTTAAGCTCGACTGCTAATGAAAGGATGGCTCTAGTGAATTATCTCTTCTGAGTTCTGGAATGAGGATATCTGTAAGTGTAAAAAGGTTTGGAACGCTACAATTCTATTAGCGAGAATTATATGCGACATTATTATATAATTATATAGGAATTTATTCTGGACATAAAAGAGGTGCAACGGACCGAACTCAGAAGGGACTCGGCTCAAGAGCTCATAGCAACTCAAGGCGACCGTTGTTGCTGGATTCCTCTTAGCTAAATGCAGCTACAAATGGGTAGAAGCTCATTTTTAGCTCCGCAAAGAAAGTTTTCTGCGAACCAATAAATTTACAGCTCCTGGTATATGTCACTTCAAAACAACACCCTAATATTTCTTCAGCAACATCTCCTGAGTACGGTGATACCACCCATGGATGGGTTTGTCGGGTTATTTGGGGGCTTAAAGGCCATATTTTGGGCATGCGCAATTAAGTTTTTTAAATTGGAATTTTGACATCTGGTCCTTCTGCCCCCATGTCCTTTTTGATTCAATTTACCCCAATCAAACCATATATTTTTGAAAACTAGACACTGCAGGGTATTTCAAATAGTCGTATTTTAACTCTTTCCTTGCACTAATTCTACCAACATCCTTTGTCAAAATATGTGTTCAGCAACATCTCCCGACTACAGTGATATTCCCTATGGGAGGTGCAGTAATCGAGGGATTACAGCGACACTGTTTGGGGAAAAAAGCAATCATAGATGGCTTTCCAAGCTTATTTAATAACATGACGTGCCAGGCACGTCATTGGTTGTTAACTGACCATTTTTCTGTGACGTGCATGGCACGTCGTTGGTTGTTCAGAGGTTAAAGTGCTCAAAATCTTATCATAACTTAATTCAACTTGGAAAATACCATACTATAGAATAAAATTAAGCAAATTACATAAAAATGTTGTTGTGTTGAAACCAATTTTCTGTACGTCAATAAGCAAGAAGGACCGTCGCCAGAAATCTAGAGAAAAAGAAGTATAAATATGATCCAATAATATGCAAAACCCGAATTTAAAGCCGATTCAAAACTCTGAAATCTCATTTATTTTCAAACCCATCGGCATTAGCGGGCCACAGGATCTGCTAGACGTCTATTCCACATGGCTTTTATCACGTGGTTCACGTGCCACGGAAATATCGTCTGATAATCAAAGTATTCTTCATCCCTGAATGGAGTCAGACCCCGACTTCCTTCCAGGCCAATCAGTAACCTTAATGCTCAGATCAAAGGATTAAAGTCATTTGTAAATAATTTTCTGCCTCTTGGTCTGTGTATTTGAATTACAATTTCTCAAAATGAATGGTGTATTAATTCACCCCCCACCCCCGGGCTGTTATTTTTAAAGCATTTTCATTGAACCGAAAAAATGGTGAAACCAATTCCCTAAATGACAAACATCAATACAGATTAATTATATATATATATATATATATACCGTATATAAACAGTATATACCGTACATAAACTTATATATAAAAAAAACAGTATATATATCCCAAAATTATGATTTTGGTTACATCTGAAAATGTTTCTCAATAAGCTTATATACATAGATTATTATTTTTTTTTTATATATATATATATTCCTTAGCACTGTACAATGGGTAGACAGGACAAAACAAGTACTATAGAAAGAGAAACAACAGGTGAGGAGGCCCCGGCTCAAAGAGCTTACAATCTAGACATACGGTATATATTTTTGCAGTTTTACCATTATATCACACAACGCGATGCATGTTAACTTAACACGTCCAACGCCCAACGTGAAAATACGAAAACTGGCCTGCCCTCCTTTGGGTTCCAATGTGTCCCGACCCCAGGCAGTCAATGGGTTAAACTTTTAAACAAAACCCCCATAGTAACTAGTTGCCTATTGAAATGAAGATTTTTAGAGCAAAGATTAAATCCACATTTCACACATCCCTTTCTCTTGAACTTTTATTTCTCTCGTCTTTCGTGTCGTCCCCCAGAAGCCCCGGCCCGTCCCGAAATTGGCAAACGCTTTTATCGTTTGGTTGGAACGCGGCCACTCCAAATACAGCTACGGTGGATGTATGAAAAGCGGTGTAAGTCTGTAACCGCAAACGTCCAAACATTTTCAACAACCTCATCAAATCCTAACGCCGTCCAAAAAGCCGAGTTCTGAAACCAAACCGGCATATCAGAGAATCGCTAATATTTTTATGATTCAGACCATAGCTGTCAGCATCATGAATGGCATTTTGGAGATGTTCTACTACCCCCCCCATCATCTCACAAATAACATGCATGTTTAATACCCTCACTGTATTAGCCTCTACCACTTCTGCTGGGAGGCTGTTCCACGTATCTACCTCCCTCACTGTAAAGTAAAACTTCCTTCCATCCCATCTCAGTCTCTGACCCTCTAGTTTTAGATTCCGGTCTCTTGTAGCTTTTCTCCTCCTTTGAAATAAACGTCCCTTGTTGAATCCGTTTAAGTAATTAAATGTTTCCATCATACCCCCCCCCCCCGAAATATACGTTAAAATAATTAAATAAATGGTTTCCTTAATCCAGAGTTATAGCCGCTAAACGGAAACTTCAAACAAAAATTAGCGCATCATTATAGAAAACAAATCTAAAGTTCCTCATAGTTTATTTCTGGTGACAGGACCACCTTCTCCTGAGAGAGAGAGAGCCGTCATCAAAGAGGGCACCCTCCTCCAGGATAGATGAACTGAGTGCCAGTGCTAATTACATTTTTTTTTAGTGTAAGGGAGTATAACTTTACTGAGAGGGTGGTAGATCAGTGGAACAGCCTCCCAGCAGAGGTGGTAGAGGGTAATACAGTGAGGGGATTAAACATGCATGGGATAGACATACGGCTCCTGAATCTAAGACGAGACCAACGACTGATTAAGGTTTGAGTCGTTACAGCAGGAGAAACGGGCGACTAGACGGGGGCCGGATGGGGCCGATCTGCCGGCGGTTTCTTTTAAGATTTCAAAGCGACCCTGACAGGTAGAATGAGGGGCTTCCCGTGTTCCAAAACCTCGCCTCCTCCAGAAGAGAAACAGGAAATATTATCCAGAAAAATAGAATTCGATTTTTTATACATTACTTTTAATCTATTTAGTAACAGAACGGACATGACTATGAATCTAAAGAGATACTTTTACGAGGCAGCGATTTTCAACCAATATTTAAAACATAAAAAAATCCCAGCCGCCAATCGTTAACCCTTTGGATTCATCGCACTGGGAATAATAAGCACAGGTAACAATTTTATAGATTATTATTTTTTTTTACATTTAGCCCAAACTCACATCTGAGAGACTTTACGGAGCTGGACATCTTTATTTGTCTAAGTGGAGAGACACTCCATCATTGCATCAACGTTGGTTACAGGGGGGGGATTTTGATAAATGGTTCGGGGGACACTCCAATAAATAAATCATTACTTAATCCGCCGTCATTAAGACCATGATGGAAACATCGGCGTTACTTTGTATTCTTTAGCGTCACTTTGTAAATGTTATTAACATTAAACAAATGCCAGATGTGTCAAGGAACGATTGTCCGGGAAGCCAATCAGAAGTCCCCATCACGTCTATTAGAGCCACCCCCCCCCACCGGCTCTTGAAGTCAGAATAATCTTATTAACCCCTTAATGACAAAGCCTGTACATGTACGGGCTCAAAATTTATTGTTTTCAATGGGTTTAGGGACCGCCCATTGTCCTTAAGGGGTTAAATTAAAAATGATTAAAATTAAATGTTTAAGATTTTTACGTTTTTAAAATCTACATTTCTGTCATTACTGTATCGATGACCAGGATTTCAATCCCAACCTGGCAGATATTATTTTAACTTAATTTAAGTCATTTCATGACTTTTTTCAAGTATTCATCATTAAAAGGAAACATTCATTGTTACAGTTTGTGTTGTAAGAAAATCAATTCATTAAACCTAAATTTTGGTTTGAAAGGGAATTCTTTAACCCATGGAAGCTGTGACCGGTGGCAGCCTGTGGCAGAGCCAGCATTATCTGATCAGTTTCCTGTCCTGCACTTCACTCCCTTCCACAAAGGCTGCCTGAACCAATCAACAACAATCAGCAACTTAATGATAGCTGAGAGATAACGTAATGGCGAGTTATAATCACACAGATGAAGTAAAAGATGGCCGCTCCCATCGAACACACAAAGGGTGGGTTTCTAATACATATATATTTTGTTTCAAATCTTCCATAGGTTTACTTAGCATAGCAAACTATAAAAAGTAATATCTGGGACAAGTGACCGATCTGATTAATCGCCAAAAATATGACATGATTTTTTTTTTATATTTACATATGGTAAATCTTTGTGTGTATATATACAGTATATATATGTTTTTTATTTAATATTTACATTTGGTAAATCTTTATAAATATAATTTTTATTTTAATATTTACATATGGTAAACCTGTATATATATATATATATATTTATTTTAATATATATATTATTATTATTGTTATTTTTTTTTTTTTTTTTACATGCACTTAGAATAAAAGTCCCATCATGCATCTCACTGTCTGGCCAATCAACTTGTCTTTTTTAAAAAAAAAAACACATATGTTTAAAAATATTTGTTTTATATGAGTATATTTTATATTTTTTTCCTTTCGCCTGGTTTACTGAATAAAAACATTTCTTTTTGTGGAATTCTAAATATACAAAGTATGGAAATCACCTATAGATACATCTGTGAATGTTAACATACAGAAAATATGTTTAATTTTCCGGATCAGCGAGTGATTCCAGACGTAGTAAATTTCCTATTTTATTACTGGTTAAAATTGACTATTTTATCAGACGCTCACAGCGGCCACCAAACTTCATGCCGTTTCAGGCCGAAAACCTATAAATGACACTTTTTACAAGCCGCAATGCGGAAAAACCTTCCCCAAACCCAATGAAATTTCAGCATCATGGTGTCCGGATTACAAGCTGCGCCATTAAACGTTAACGCATTCACAAATAAACAAATTTGATTTATGTTTGACCAGCTTTTGACAGTTTTTACATAACTTATTACCAAAAATGATAGCCATTTAACAAACGTAGCATTATCCTTGAGAAAAAAAACCAGATTTTTTAATTTTCACCTAATAATTATTATTCTGTCCACTTCACTCAGCAGTAATTTGGACATTGAAGCTGCCAGTCTTGGCTCGTCGTGCCGGAGGAGAACTCTCACTATTTTTTATTACCACAGATTAAAAATAATTTCTCAGAAATATCGCTCTGTTATCTGATCCCCAATCTATTGAACCCCCCGACTCCTTATCATAATGCCTGTGGGAAACAATAGAACGGCTCAGTCTTAATCACCCAGCCGGACTCTCTGACTAATGAAAGTCTATGGAGGAACGGACTTCATTAGCATCGCCATAAGGCATCAGCTCAGTGTGGTGTTTGAGCCGGGAAAGTCACCCAAAATATCACATGACTGACAGCAATGGCGGCTCCAGCTCTGCAGATAAAAGAGTTTATTGGGGCAAAACAAAATAAAACCAGGTTTTTGTCACCGACATTACTATATACAGTGCTGGGGGTTATATTACTGTATACAGAGCTGGGGGTATATTACTGTATACAGCGCTGGGGGTTATATTACTGTATACAGCGCTGGGGGTTATATTACTATATACAGTGCTGGGGGGTTATATTACTGTATACAGTGCTTGGTGTTATATTACTGTATACAGTGCTGGGGGTTATATTACTGTATACAGCGCTGGGGGTTATACCACTGTATACAGCAGCTGGGGGTATTACTGTATACAGCGCTGGGGAGTTATATTACTGTATACAGCGCTGGGGGGTTATATTACTGTATACAGTGCTGGGGGTTATATTACTGTATACAGCGCTGGGGGTTATATTACTGTATACAGCAGCTGGGGGTATTACTGTATACAGCGCTGGGGGGTTATATTACTGTATACAGCGCTGGGGGGTTATATTACTGTATACAGCGCTGGGGGGTTATATTACTCTATACAGCGCTGGGGGGGTTATATTACTGTATACAGCGCTGGTGGGGTTATATTACTGTATACAGCGCTGGGGGTTATATTACTGTATACAGCGCTGGGGGGTTATATTACTCTATACAGCGCTGGGGGGTTATATTACTGTATACAGCGCTAGGGGGTATATTACTGTATACAGCGCTGGGGGGGTTATATTACTGTATACAGCGCTGGGGGTTATATTACTGTATACAGCGCTGGGGGGTTATATTACTCTATACAGCGCTGGGGGGTTATATTACTGTATACAGCGCTAGGGGGTATATTACTGTATACAGCGCTGGGGGGGTTATATTACTGTATACAGCGCTGGGGGTTATATTACTGTATATAGCGCTGGGGGTTATATTACTACATACAGAGCTGGGGGTTATATTACTGTATACAGCACTGGGGGTTATATTACTCTATACAGCGCTGGGGGTTATATTACTGTATACAGCGCTGGGGGTTATATTACTGTATACAGCGCTGGGGGTTATATTACTGTATATAGCGCTGGGGGTTATATTACTGTATACAGCGCTGGGGGTTATTATTGTATACAGCGCGGGGGGTTATTATTGTATACAGCGTGGGGGGTTATTTTACTGTATACAGAGCGGGGGGGTTATTATTGTATACAGCGGGGGGGTATATTACTGTATGCAGCGCTGGGGGTTATATTACTGTATACAGCGCTGGGGGTTATTATTGTATACAACGCGGGAGGTTATTATTGTATACAGCGTGGGGGGTTATTATTGTATACAGCGTGGGGGGTTATTATTGTATACAGCGGGGGGGGTTATATTACTGTATACAGTGCTGGGGGTTATATTACTGTATACAGTGCTGGGGTTATATTACTGTATACAGTGCTGGGGGTTATATTACTGTATACAGCGCTGGGGGTTATACTACTGTATACAGTAGCTGGGGGTATTACTGTATACAGCGCTGGGGGGTTATATTACTGTATACAGCGCTAGGGGTTATATTACTGTATACAGCAGCTGGGGGTTTTACTGTATACAGCGCTGGGGGTTATATTACTGTATACAGTGCTGGGGGTTATATTACTGTATACAGCGCTGGGGGGGTTATATTACTGTATACAGCGCTGGTGGGGTTATATTACTGTATACAGCGCTGGGGGGTTATATTACTCTATACAGCGCTGGGGGGTTATATTACTGTATACAGCGCTAGGAGGTATATTACTGTATACAGCGCTGGGGGGTTATATTACTGTATACAGCGCTGGGGGTTATATTACTGTATACAGCGCTGGGGGTTATATTACTGTATACAGCGCTGGGGGTTATATTACTGTATACAGCGCTGGGGGGTTATATTACTGTATACAGGGCTGGGGGTTATATTACTGTATACAGCGCTGGGGGGTTATATTACTGTATACAGCGCTGGGGGGTTATATTACTGTATACAGCGCTGGGGGTTATATAACTGTATACAGCACGGGGGGTTATATTACTGTATACAGCGCTGGGGGTTATATTACTGTATACAGCGCTGGGGGGTTATTACTGTATACAGCGCTGGGGGTTATATTACTGTATACAGTGCTGGGGGGTTATATTACTGTATACAGCGCTGGGGGGTTATATTACTGTATACAGCGCTGGGGGGTTATATTACTGTATACAGCGCTGGGGGGTTATATTACTGTATACAGCGCTGGGGGGTTATATTACTCTATACAGCGCTGGGGGGTTATATTACTGTATACAGCGCTAGGAGGTATATTACTGTATACAGCACGGGGGGGTTATATTACTGTATACAGCGCTGGGGGTTATATTACTGTATACAGCGCTGAGGGTTATATTACTGTATACAGTGCTGGGGTTATATTACTGTATACAGCGCTGGGGGTTATATTACTGTATACAGCGCTGGGGGTTATATTACTGTATACAGTGCTGGGGGGATATTACTGTATACAGCGCTGGGGGGTTATATTACTGTATACAGCGCTGGGGGCTATATTACTGTATACAGCGCTGGGGGGGTTATATTACTGTATACAGCACTGGGGGGTTATATTACTGTATACAGCGCTGGGGGTTATATTACTGTATACAGCGCTGGGGGTTATATTACTGTATACAGTGCTGGGGGTTATATTACTGTATACAGCGCTGGGGGTATATTACTGTATACAGCGCTGGGGGGTTATATTACTGTATACAGCGCTGGGGGGTTATATTACTGTATACAGCACTGGGGGTTATACTACTGTATATAGCGCTGGGGGTTATATTACTGTATATAGCGCTGGGGGTTATATTACTGTATACAGCGCGGGGGGTTATTATTGTATACAGCATGGGGGGTTATTTTACTGTATACAGAGCGGGGGGGTTATTATTGTATACATTGGGGGGGTTATTATTGTACACAGCGCAGGGGGTTATATTACTGTATACAGCGCTGGGGGTTATTATTGTATACAACGCGGGAGGTTATTATTGTATACAGCGTGGGGGGTTATTATTGTATACAGCGTGGGGGGTTATTATTGTGTACAGCGTGGGGGTTATTATTGTATACAGCGCTGGGGGTTATTATTGTATACAGCGCTGGGGGTTATTATTGTATACAGCGTGGGGGGTTATTATTGTATACATCGTGTGGGGTTATTATTGTGTACAGCATGGGGGTTATTATTGTATACAGCGCTGGGGGGGTATTTTACTGTATAATAATGAATAATAAATATTAATTTCCACGGTATTCCTCTTTAATTCATGTTTACAGACTGCCTCTATATTCAGCTGATCTCGGGGAGAGATTTTAGTTTCTTACTAACCTCTAGGACATGAAGCTCAAGAGACTATAGTTTTTCTGTAAACTGGAGCAATTTTGTGAAATTTGGGCAATTTCCTGGGTTTTATACTTCTAGCTGAAGCTGCAGTCAGGCAACTTTTTTTTAAGAGCTGAGCTGGGCAGACTGAGTTTCTCTCCCAACCACAGGCTGGCTGAGATTGATGAGAGCTGCAATTCAAATCATTCAGCTGTTTTCTACCCCTTCAGTGTTCATTCTGTTACTTCTGCCCCTCCTTGGGGTAGTTTGCCTGCACCAACCATGTGTAGCATACAGGAAGTAGGTCATTACAGCCTTTTACATGACTTTTAATTATTGCAAATAAAAAAAAAAAGACATGTTTTCCTGCATTTTACTCTTTTCCACAGAATATTTCAATCAATGCACAACTTGTCTCACTAGGTAACGGTACGCTGCACTAAGCCCCGCCCCGTGACGTCACCAAGCGACGCTCTGTCTCTCTCTCTCTCTCTCTGTCTCTGGACAGTCTCTCTGTTTTCCAGTCCACAAAACTGTTAAGCCCCGCCTTCCGAGACGTATTCAGGAATCAGCTATTGCAACTTTTTTTTTTATAGAAAGACTCCAAATAACACGCAGTCTCCCCAAAAACAATGGCATTTTGTTTATGAACGTTAAACATGCAGTGCTAAAATCATGGAGGGTTTTTTTTCCACATGACTGCATGGCTGGCTCGTTGGTCTAGGGGTATGATTCTCGCTTAGGGTGCGAGAGGTCCCGGGTTCAAATCCCGGACGAGCCCAATTTTTTTTCTTTTCTGACTTAAATTATTAATGTTTATAATTATTTAAAATGAGTTATTGTGTTATCGAAAACATGTATTATTTCTTTGCTTCAACCCACCACAGTGTTTTTAATATTTACTCAATATGTGGATTCAATACAAATGATCTAATTTGACTCACATGCAAAAGGGGGATGGTCCCATGGTCATGGCTGTGATTGACAGGTCCTATAATTTATGGAGGTTTTTTTCCTTACTATTTTTCACTCTGGCCAATCAGCATTTAGAAGGGGAAGGGACAAGCATTGCTATAAAAGTGTGCTGCCGCCATTTTTAACTTGTCAGTAGCAGCAGTCTTGGCATGATGGGATTAGGGTTGCGAGACAGTCAGTCAGTCAGAACCAGAGACAGACAGTCAGAGACATACAGTCAGAATCAGAGACAGACAGTCAGAGACAGACAGTCAGAATCAGAGACAGACAGTCAGAGACAGACAGTCAGAATCAGAGACAGACAGTCAGAGACCGTGTTAAAGCTGAGATTGAGGCTCATCTACCATACTGCAACTGTCAATACTGCAGAATATTTACTGGGGTAGATTGGTGAAGCTGCAGTTGTAATCCCATTTTTATCTAATAATTTATTTAATTTTGGGTTATTTTTCAATGTAAAAATAAATTACGGACCCAATCCTTTAAATGTGTTCCAATTTTCCTTATGTCACGTCAATAATTCACTTACGCTACCAGCAAAACCTTTTATTGTTGGACAATAATACAATTATTACATAATAATTGGGATTACAATTATGATGACCCCTAAAATGTGCTGATACGCTGTGTTTTCCATGGCCTTTCCTAGTAATCCTAACATGTCCATGTATTACGCATGTGCTAGGGTCTAAGCCCTTGACCAATTTACTGAAGTCCGCATTTACAATTTAGCAAGTAAATGATGTTTTTGGCGTTCATCGCTGATTTTGTTAGAACGTTTTTTGTAATTTCAATGTATTAAAGGGTTTACAATTTACCACCACTGAATAGTACTCAGCTATTGACATCTACTTGTTTGAAATGGGGCCTCGTCTTAATGGCGGACTGTTCTATATTAATATATATATTTAAATCTAGGAAATTAATTTCACTAGAACAATACTGGGAAGTCATTTCAATTTCCCAATCATTTCCATTAAGATATGCCAAAAATTCGAGAAGATTACATTCAAGTCTGCCCCAAACAAAAAAAACTATTATCTATAAAATATCTATAAGTTATTAAGTTTTGCTACCAGTTATAGGAAGAAAAAAATCCTCCCAACGGGCCATAAAGAGGTTTGCATAGCTGGGAGCGAAACACGGTATATACCCATCACTGTCCCTTTACACTGCAGATGAAAAGTCTCTTTAAATTTAAAATGATTATTTATCAGAATCCGAGCTATACTGTATAACATAAAATGCTTGTGGGAACATGCTATCTTTATTAAAAAATATATTGCACTGCCGCATGGCACCTAATATGCCATAATAAAATGTTAATATATTTCTATTTTAGATCTAAGATATCCTTTAAGTATGCTTTAGTCGAACCTACTATAGCCCATAAACAAATATCTACATATTGTGATGGATTAGCAGATATTGAGCGTCCTGGGGGTTGATTTGAATCCTTAATGCAGTTTCTAGAGGAAGTAAAATGCCCGAGTCCTGTGATTGACACTCCAATATTGATATTCCTCATGGGTGGGTATATTGTGTAACCTAGTGTTATCCAATAATGCAGCGAGAGAGTTCCTCGTATTATCAACGTTATCATTGCTTTTCCTTAAGATCTTGTTCAGGGCAGAGGATCGCTACTCTGTCACGCTGAATGTTAATTGCACCTCCCCCAACACATTAATAAGGTTTTGGTAGCCGTATAAACTGCTTTGTGTGCCCACTATGTAGGAGGTGAGAGTAGGTTCTCACCCTATTGAGAGTGTGCCTTGACGTGGCGGGTGAGCTTAATTATGCTTTGGCCAATTCATATAACCAAAACCTCTCATTTATATTATGTTTATAGATTTGTTGCCAACTTTATTATGGTGAGAAGCGCCCCCAACTGATCTGTGTTCTAGGCTGGCCCTGTTGCTTGGTATCCTGGGACTACCTGTTCGGTGTATCTACCTGAGGAACTCCTACCTACAGATATCTAGCCTTCCGGCAGCTGCTTTACTACTTTACCATCCAGTTTCTACCATATTATTCTCTACTTGAGCTTCCACGCTATTGGGGTCATCTTAAGTCCTTGGTCATTCTACCTCAGGGCTTTGGTATTTTATCAGGGTGAATAACTCCAGTGGTGTGTGCACCTTGGTTTTAGGCAAATCCTGACAGGAATTAGGTCTGGATTTTGACTAGGCCCTTCTACAGCATTCGATTTCTTGTTCTTCATCTTCCTGGATGACCATATGCCTTGCTCTTTGATATATGTGTCAGGATGGCCACTCCTGGGAAGATCCATTAGTGTCCCAAACCTTCTCCATTTGCTTGGTATGTCTCTGCCAGTGGTTTGGTGAAGCCCAGACACATTGGAAATGGTTGTGTAGCCACACACACCACATATGCCACACTCATACATGGACTCCATGATCTAACCTGGGTAACCCTTTGATTCAGTGATATTAATTAGTTAAATCTTTTGACGTCTGGCCAAGTGTAACGGCTCGCTCTGGTACAACGCCAGACTCTACGCGTACAATCTGTGTGCCGGATACGAAGAAGGGGGAATTGACAGCTGCCATAAGGAAGCAAATCGATATATTTAAGCACAGTTTGTTAAACCTGCCTCTGTATGTGAAAATAGAGAGTTTGCAGTTTTAACTCTATTAAAGGCAAAGCCCAATGATCTCCAGCTTCAAAAATACCTTGGTCCTGTAAAAGCAAATAACATCAGTGAGATTTCTTGACTTACCTTACAGGTTGAATAATACATTATGCAGGGCCGGGAAGGATCCCGTGTAATGCATAGTGAATACAGGGAGCTGAGACCACAGCTCTCCGGAGAACTTCCGCTTTATTGAATAAAAGGCAGAGCTTTTGCAGGCGGGAGCGCAGCGGATCAGTAGCAGTTTGTTATAAACCAAGTCAAAGCGCTATTATTAACCTGCCTCTTTTCTTTCGCCCCTGTAGGGTGACAGCGGAGGGCCGCTCATGTGCATGGACCTGGACAGCTCCACGTATTATGTGATTGGAGTCAGGGCTGCGCCAGGCCAGGCCAGGAGTTTTCTCCAACACTCAGTACTTCCTCGAGTGTATCCTCCAAAACATCGGAACCCCGTCTACTGAGCACAAAGCAGGCCCTCAAGCTTCATCAGTATTCCGAAACCGACCCCACCGGCCCTCAAGCTTTCATCGCTGTTCCTTCCACTGCGCCAGAAAGCAACGCGGCCCGCGGGACCTACACCTAAGCTGCAGCCGGCTGCACGTCCACCGAAGCAGCAGATCCCCAAACCGCCACCTGATTCCAGCCAAGAAACCGGCCCTTCAGAGCCCTGTACAGGGTGCTCACCGGCACACAGCGGCCACCAGCTCTTTGTTAAGAGACTGTGGAATAGGAGATAAATGTTATTAGATAGTTGTTAGATAATTGTTAAGATAGTTACCGGTTTTCTACATGGTTTCCCCTCAAGATCCATTTACCTGTTAAGAATTAAATTCTTGTCAGTGACGTGTGATCAATCGTTCGGGAGCAAATTAAATAAAAAATAAACAGATGGGAAAATGAATTACGCACATAGTGGAGATCATTTCCTTACTGGGTTACCAGATCGCGCCATAAAAATATTTATTTTTTGTAACAGTAAAGAAGTTGAACATAAGTTGTGTTAGAATCTGGACAGACCCAGCTGTCAGCATAAAGGCGATGTATGTCAGGGCTGATTAAATTAAACCAGAACAACAGAACGACTAGATGGGCCAAGTGGGCCAGTAAATTCTAGGTTTCAATGTGATATAGGAAGAGCATAAGTTTTTATTGCAACAAAAAGACGTTTCTTCCCAAAATTGACACTCTTGGAGGCACTTAGAAGATGAATGACGGATTTTATTCACCCCTTTAAATTTAAAAAGCCGTTTCCTGCTGTTTCTATACACATTATCGGGGCTTTTAGGGCTGTAGAACCCTGCGATCCCCTCATACCCAGCAAACATTCTGACCTAGAAAAGAGGGGCATCAGGGGAGGAGAGAGGGGGGTATAAGGGGAGCAGGGAGGGGTATCAGGGGAGGAAACTAAATAAGACCACTTGGGAAAGATGTTACACTTTGTATAACCTATGTAGTGTCTTTTGCCCTACGGCGTGGCTGTACAGTAAGCCGTCCATGGCCCAGGTATCGACGTCTTCGTTGCTTACTATAAATATTCAGGGTAAATGTTTGCCTTGTTCCTCCTGTTTGATTTTCGTGTTTAGTTATCAGCGAGTGGCACCTCTGCAAATATCATATAATGTATGCGGATTCCGCACATGACAGGGAACATGTTAAAACTTTGGGTTGCTATGAGCAAATGCCATCGGGATTGTGGAAATGTGATGTGTTCTGTCACCCCGCGCAGGCACAAACACGCAAAACGCAAATGGACACATAGTATCGTGCAAGCAACCGGTGTCTTCAAAGCCTGGAGGCCTCTAATGAGATGATCAAAAAAGGTGCAGAGCCTCAAATATTTTTTGAAGCTCCTGGGTTCAGGTGCTCCGCCGTGAAGAAATGAAGTAACCAAGGTGCCAAAACATGCAAGAGGGCCACAGTGGACACCAGGTCCCCTTTTTCTTTTCTTCAAGGCCGCTCTCCCAAAAAGTGACAAATTTCTGTGCGCCGCACACCTAGCCTAAAATGCTTGGGCTGGTGAAATGTAAAACAAGTAAGTGCTAGAAGGCAGCCACGAGGTGATCAGCTGTGTCAAAAAACAAAAGGTGATGCATGAACCTCGTCGTCAACCTAAAGGTGACTGGTGGCTTGGCCTGGACCATGGTTAGGGGGCTCTAGAAGAACCTCGTGGTTTTGAAGCAACCACGGCCAAAAGGCAGAGAGCTAGAGATTGACCAGAGCTCCCTGATTTCTCTCTGTCTAGATCGTCCGCTTGTCCAGGTCACTACGGGGAAAGTTGCATTCCCCACTTCCCATTTCCAATATCTTGTGCCCCGCAACGTCAGCGGGACCTCTTATCCGCATCCGGCGAGGGCTTCGGGTAGCTGGAGCTCCCCAGGCTCCCCAGGTATGCTTACAGTGAGCAAAAAAGAACATGTCTAGAAACAATCCAGCTCCAAAATGTGCACGTTTTCCAAAGCACTTTAATAATTCTTGTAAACAAGGAATGTACGTTTTTGATTCCTTACCCACTGTTACCTGGGCTCCCTCATTTGCGTTTGTCTATAGTTCCTTATTGGTAGGTACATACTTGCCAACTTTCCCTGTATTCACAGTCAAGTCCTGATTTTTGTGCACTGTTACGTATAGCTGCCCTACTGTCCCATTTTCAGACATTGGGGACCGGGTAGCTTTAAAACCAGTTGAGATCTGCGCTCAATATGGTGGGTGATTGGGTTTCCCTTCCCCCAACCTCACCGGACTCCTCTGGTTACAGTCCTCCCTACCTGTCCCCACTCCTTAACATCCTGGCTTGGACAGCTGAAATGCTTGAGGTGGGGTATGTAATTGGATGGAAGCTGCAGCTCCAGAGCGGCAGGGCGCCACTCCTCCATGGTCTGGTGTTTGCACCAGTTTTGAATGCTTGAAACCAATCCCTGATGAGAAAGCCGTCCCATGAAATCATGGGCTTTGCAAAATGTTACTTGGTGACCTTCTGTTGAAGAATTTGAGACCTCTGTGCCGCTGAACACCTGCAGAGTAACGCAGCGAAGGGAAGTAAAGCTGGATCGGATGTTCCGTTTCGGTTCAGACGTGAAACTGTTTAGATTTGTGCGATGAGTTAATTTGAAGAAAAAGACGTACGTGAATAACATGTTCCTCGTTTGTCTTTGTTAGGAAATAGCATGACAGGGAACAATAGTGTTTCCACGGTTACTGGATGCTCTAACGCCAGAATTCTGACACACATGCAGACCGGCCATATTAACTCAAGCGAGGGATTTCCCCCCAAAAACGCCAACATTTCCAGCAACTTTCTTTTCTCCTGCTGTGATTTATCTAGGAGCTGCGATGGGGGGAGTTTGACTTCACTTAGAAGTCCCAGCCATCCACGGGATTCATCAGACCGGCCGCCTTCTTCCATCGCTCTGCGGTCCAGTTTATCTGCTTACGTGCCCATTGAAGGTGCAGCAGACAGGGGTCAGCGTGGTCCCCCTGACTGCTCTGCCGCTCCGCGGTCCCCGACTGCTCTGCCGCTCCGCGGTCCCATACCCAACAAACTGCGATACTCTGTGTCTGCGCAGCCCCCATACCCAATGCTCTGCGTGTTCTGACTCTTTTCTATCAGAACCAGCAGTTGCTTTTTCAGCAATTTGAGCTCCAGCAGCTCGTCTGTTGGATTTGACCCCACAGGCCCAGACTTTGCCCCCCCCACATGCATTAATGAGCCTCGGCCCCCCATGACCCTGATCAGTGTTATTCTCTTCACCTGTCAGTGGTCATAATGTTATGGCTGATCAGTGGATATAACTCTCCCGGGGAGCAGTCATCTTAACTTCCCGTGCTCGGGAGCTGGATGATTATTCCGGCCCGTTACGTCATTTCTCTCCTTGATATTCCCTTTTGTTTCAGATGCCCAAATCAAGACTCCTTTGCTGGGGGTTATAGCTGAAGAGACCTTCAAATCATGGCTTTCTCACATAACGCTTGGGAGGAATGAACAAGGAGCCAGGACTGTTTCTTTACAAATGGCCCTGTATGTTGGCTACCCCAATGGCGCATTCTCGCCAAGGTCCTATTGGGGCGACCAGGCTGCCCGTGTCACTCATCCTTGGGTCAGTCGGAGAGATCAGAGATCTCCCTTGTAAATAGACTATGAAGTACACAGCCTCCGTAGTGACCTACCTCCGCACGGCGCATGCTTCGCGCCAGGACATGACATCATATACATACCTGGGAGCTCTTTGGGTTTCGTCCAGGCGAAGCGAGTCTCTTCTACGAGAGACTCCACTCCCCACGTATCCCGACGGGGACGGGTCTGGGAGGTAAGGACCCCCTGCCTGGAGTAATAGAGGGGCCGGGAGCCTGACAGACAGTATTTTATACTCAAGAAGAAAAGTTTATTGTTTGTTTTTTCCACTGGACTCCCCTTAGGTCCTTTTTTTTCACTGTTTAGGTTACCCAAGCAGACACGGGGGGGTATTTATTTTTCCGTACGTCTCCAATGCTTTCTGCCATTTTTGACCCACTTTTCCAATGAATACCTTCAGGCGACTTTGCAAAGCAGAAGAGAAGTTTTGTTTCGGTAATTCTCCAGTTAAATTCTACGCTGAGTCACATCGGGGCAGCGATGGCCAATTCTGGCCGGCCGCACCGCATTACGTTGTTTTCTATAAACCGCACTTTACCTTTTTTGCCAAATTTCAAAGAAGTCCCGTCTAGACTGAAACTTTATTAAAATGGAAAACAAAATACAGATCATAAAAACCCAACATTGAAATAAAGCGGTAACTGAAGGAGAAGTTACAAATAGCTGGGAACGTAAATGACTTAACCCTCCGAAGCGAGATTCGGGTTGAAAAACTGGGTTTTGGTAATATTTTAATGGTCCTCATAATAATCCCTATTCTTGTTTCATTAAAGGGACGCTCCAGCCGTTATATGCTCTTTAATATGTATTCTTCTATAGTGGGGCTGCCAGGGACATAGAAACATGGAATTTGCCGGCAGATCGGCCCCATCCGGCCCCCGTCTAGTCTCCCGTTTCTCCTGCTGTAACGACTCAAACCTTAATCAGTCGTTGGTCTCGTCTTAGATTCAGGAGCCGTATGTCTATCCCATGCATGTTTAATCCCCTCACTGTATTACCCTCTACCACTTCTGCTGGGAGGTGGTTCCATGTATCCACAGTAAGCTCTCCCCTTGAGAGTTCACGATTTAAAAGACACTCAGTTTCAAAGTACTCTGAAAAGGATTGGGTTAGATCCAGGTAAGGATATCCACGGCCACACAAAACATTTTTATGCTCACGTGCAGCGTGGCTGGGTATATCCGTCCTGGCTTTGGGGACAGTAGGGATCACGCGCATGTTGGTGAAATCCTATGAGCGACCCCCTCAAGTTTTGACCAAACAGTTTGATAGGTTGACACCTAGACCTCTGCCGGAAGCCCATCCAGTGTACTCACAACTTATTCTGCAAGAAAAAAATATTTAAGAACGGGCGAGACACTGAAAGCAGATTTGACGTTTTTTCCACTCAAGATTTTTCTTTATTCTTTTTTTCTGAACTCCACGATATAAATGACCTTAATATCAAAGACAGAAAATATATGATGCGTGAGAATATTTTCCCCAGATTTACAAAATAAAACAAATTTATGTCAAGAATATATTACATGGGGTTTTTTTTTTGCATTATTTCCTTTATTTTGTTTTTCATAACAAATGTGTTCAAGGCCTACTCCCCCCCCCATCTCTTTAGATTGCAAGCTCTTCCGAGCGGAGCTGTCATCGCATGGCACAGCAATTCCTAAACATATTGACACTTTATGCATTTTAAGAATTTTATTATATATATATTTTAGAATTGGAATCCCCCCCCTTTTCCCATACAGACCAACCCCTGTTAACTCTCTGGAAGCTGGAGCAAAAAGCTGCTCCCAATGGGTTAAAGAGGGTCTAACATCGCTTGGAAAGAGCCTTACAAGGAACTCATTCGTCTTCCAGGAGCCGCATTCTCTCAGCGGCTGATGAATCACTTACAGTAAAGCTACAACAGAAGCTTTTGAAAACATAAGAAAAACACAATTGGACAACTTAAAGCCGACGGGGGGTCTTTGATGTGCCCCTCAGCACCGAGCTGCAGGGAGCCATGGATAACTTCGGCATCTGTCGTATGTCTTCATCTGCCGTCGCCAACCTGGACAGCGTGGCTCGGTCTGCCGTCGCCAAACCTGGGCAGAGCCTCAGCCAGCGTCATAAAAGCAAGAAAAGTGTACATGGGATCCGGTTGAGAGTCATGGGGGTTATAGAAAGAAAAGGGGGGGAAGAGTAACCTTTAACCCTTTCAGTGGCAACCACATATGTGATACGTGGTTTGCAATGTGGCAGTTACATGGCCAAACATGGCTGCTTGTTATCATCGCAACAGGCACCAGGGCAGGGGGAGAAATGTAAATGCCAGCATGCTGGCAGCTGATCTGACTGGTGTGCTGGCAGCTGATCTGACTGGTGTGCTGGCAGCTGATCTGACTGGTGTGCTGGCAGCTGATCTGACTGGTGTGCTGGTAGCTGATCTGACTGGCGTGCTGGCAGCTGATCTGACTGGCACGCTGGCAGCTGATCTGACTGGTGTGCTGGTAGCTGATCTGACTGGTGTGCTGGCAGCTGATCTGACTGGTGTGCTGGTAGCTGATCTGACTGGCGTGCTGGCAGCTGATCTGACTGGTGTGCTGGTAGCTGATCTGACTGGTGTGCTGGCAGCTGATCTGACTGGTGTGCTGGTAGCTGATCTGACTGGCACGCTGGCAGCTTATATGACTGGCGTGCTGGCAGCTGAACTGACTGGCGTGCTGGCAGCTGATCTGACTGGCGTGCTGGCAGCTGATCTGACTGGTGTGCTGGCAGCTGATCTGACTGGTGTGCTGGTAGCTGATCTGACTGGCGTGCTGGCAGCTGATCTGACTGGTGTGCTGGTAGCTGATCTGACTGGTGTGCTGGCAGCTGATCTGACTGGTGTGCTGGTAGCTGATCTGACTGGCACGCTGGCAGCTGATATGACTGGTGTGCTGGTAGCTGATCTGACTGGTGTGCTGGCAGCTGATCTGACTGGTGTGCTGGTAGCTGATCTGACTGGCGTGCTGGCAGCTGATCTGACTGGTGTGCTGGCAGCTGATATGACTGGTGTGCTGGTAGCTGATCTGACTGGTGTGCTGGCACCTGACCTGATTGGCATACTGGCAGCTGATCTGACTGGCGTGCTGGCAGCTGATATGACTGGTGTGCTGGTAGCTGATCTGACTGGTGTGCTGGCAGCTGATCTGACTGGCACGCTGGCAGCTGATCTGACTGGCATTCTGGCACTTGACTGGCATGCTGGCAGCTGATCTGACTGGCGTGCTGGCCTCTGATCTGACTGGCACGCTAGTAGCTGATCTGACTGGCGTGCTGGCCTCGGATCTGACTGGCATGCTGGCAGCTGATCTGACTGGCGTGCTGGCCTCTGATCTGACTGGCGTGCTGGCCTCGGATCTGACTGGCGTGCTGGCAGCTGATCTGACTGGTGTGCTGGTAGCTGATCTGACTGGCGTGCTGGTAGCTGATCTGACTGGCACGCTGGCAGCTGATCTGACTGGCGTGCTGGCAGCTGATCTGACTGGCGTGCTGGTAATAATCAGCCTGATCCTTCTTACCATGCAACTTTATTTAAACAAACACAACACAGACATTAAAAAAATGACCCCTTTACCCTTGGTTTCAGGGGCGACTCTAATTAAGATAAAATGGACATTTTTATTAGGGCAAAACACAGATCTTCTGTCCTGATGAATTACCCGCAGCGCGCACAGCGGGGTATTAATCAGCAGTGGCTGAATGCGCCGGTGAAATTTGAGCTCGTCTTCCTCGCAGAACTCTCCGAAAGCCCGTTCGTATATCTGCATGCTTTATTTCCAACCTGCTCTTAAGCTCCACGATTGTAAATGATATAAAAGCCCCCCTTTTTCTCCCCAAAATACTTCCTTACAATAACACGCGATTGTTAGGGAATTTTTTGGGTTTTTTTAATGTTTTCTATCCACATGTTAAAAAAATGCGTTGGGTTCCGCGGCCTGTTCTGTATCTGTCACCAGGAATTGAGATAATAGCCGCATGGCTTTTCATTTCATTCATTCCAGGAGAACTTTAAAGGCAAAGCGAGGGCTATTATTCACGGGAAGAAGAAAAAAATCTATAGTGTAATACGTCGAAACGCAAATAGAGATCAGATCAATTTCTCTCCCGTGATTTATTGCAAAAACCTCATTTCCTTCACTTTTTTCCTTTTAAACAACATCTTTTTTAACGTAGGCCCTTTACATTTTACTAGTCATCGTAGACAAACACATCGCACGAAGCCCCTGTGCGCCCCATTCATTTTTTAGCCCACCCAAGAATTGTATTTTTTCACCTGTTGAAAAAGAGTAATTCTGATTCTTTTTTAAAAAAAAAATTAAAGCATCTAAATGACCTTTTTTAAAAAAACTTTTTGTATATTCTTTGGTGACGTGAATAGGTTCCATGTAACTACTACTGTTTGGGACGGGGCCGGTCTGGGTACCAGGTGACTCAATAAGAAAGGGCACCAAGGTGGGGGAAACTACATGGGTGATAGGGGTTGATCGCCATATTGGGAGCTCTCGGCATTTGAGTCTCCAATTGAAGGGCTGCTTCTCTTCGTCTCCAGGGCAACGGTGAGGCATTTAGGCTTCCCGCCCCTAACCCAAGTAATCCTCTCCGGAGCTAGCGCCACTCATGGCACGGCTAACCACGCCCCTTGCGAGGCTAGCCAGCTCACGTGATTGGCTAGCCATGCCCTTTCATAAAACCACTCCCTAAGATAAGAATAGCCTACTGTGGGAAGTTCTTGAGTATGGAGATCGCCCTATTGGCCGATCCCTCAAATCAGAGATCTCCTTCATAACTGGCCCTTCCTTCTCACCGTACGACCTCATGATGACATCATATCCCGCCGTTGCGCTTTGAGAACATAAGCGGGCAGCTTCAACAGAATGTTCTGGAGTCCATGCAACAGGGACAAAAAAAAATAACGATTGCGGGGTCCCTAAAAGTTCTGATCAAACAGGGGAAATATTTTTTTTTTTACTCTTCATAAATATTTTTTTCTGCAAAACTCATGAAGTCTGTTTAACATTTAATTTCGTTACTTTCTATTATTTTTTTTTATTGCAATGAACGTTAAAAAAAAAAAAAAAAAAAAAAAGCAGTCCTCGCAGGCTTTTGTATCAGCGGGGAACGGTAAACCAGATGTCCCGCTTTTGACCTCTAATTATGTCGGGATAAGTTAAATAACTAAGGTTTTATGTTTTATGATGCAAGTAGAGCGCACCCCACAAAAGCCCCGCTTTCCATTGTTTTGCTAAGATCCTGGATATGTAAAGATATCACCGGAGACATAATATACTGTGAGAGGAACGCTCGCGGTATGTAACAAATTATGGACTCCGGGGTAATTTATTGCAGGTGTTGCTTTGAAGTCAGTGGAATTGTAGGGGTCTTTTTCATTTCAAATCGGTAGGATTCCCCCAAGACCGGCGGGGTCACGTGACATTTTGTATCAGATCACACGTCTAATCACGGAACAGTAAAAATGGACGGGTGACCTGAAAAAGACTTGTAGCCCAATCAACGGAATACCGCTAAGGTCAGCAGCTTTATAAATATCTGTAGAGCAGATCTGTCAGACCCCCCCCTCTTATGGGTATACGATGGTAGCGGCCGTCTTCACCGATCTGCGCGGTTATTCCTCCCCATTAAGGTAACTCTCCCCTATTGTTAAGTTGCTGATTGTTGTTGATTGGTTCAGGCAGCCTTTGTAGAGGTCAGGGGAGGAGAAGGAGGAATTTGAAGGCACAGGACCCAAAAAACGGGACTGTCCCGGGAAATTCAGCACTGATGGCAGGTATGGTGTTAATTTTCTACAATAGGTCTCAGCGTCTCACGTAAAAAGCTCTCATTTTCGGGCCAAAAATCCAATCCATTACACTACCCTACAATTAAAAAAAACAAGTTCAGTATGTTCTATCATAGCTCCGCCCACGACGGAAAGGTTTCTCGTTCCACCACTTATTGTCCAAAAAAAAGCCAAGTTTGTTTTTCAACCCAATTTTTTTTATTTTTCTCTGATACGTTTCCTTTCCTCGCAGAGAGGAGATGATTGTTTTATGTGGGAATAATTTCCCCGCGTTGCGTACGGTTTGC
Source organism: Spea bombifrons (assembly GCF_027358695.1). Taxonomy (NCBI): domain Eukaryota; kingdom Metazoa; phylum Chordata; class Amphibia; order Anura; family Pelobatidae; genus Spea; species Spea bombifrons. Next base: position 139,322,405 of record NC_071088.1, on the reverse strand, counting down.
CTTTTATGACGTAATAAAAAGTCGAAAGCCAGAAGAGTACCGATGTTTGGTTTTTTTCAGCCAACTCTTTGGAATCTGCAAATTTCATTATTCCAAACCAGAACAGTCGGAGCGTGATACAGTTACAGCGCCGGGAGAGGCACAAGCCGTAAAAAACCCCTTGAATGACTGTTCTGCGCGGCGATATATGTACTGAGATATTATATTGCTACGACACGGAGCTTGGCCGAGGCCAGGGGACTGAAACGCCTTAATGAGCGCTACAAACCGCAATCCGACACAAAGGAATTTCCGAGTTTTATAGTCCGTGAGTCTGGCCCCATCAGAATCGGCTATCAATAAAATTATAATCCCAGCGAAACTGCTTAATCAGCGAAAGAGAAATCATTTTACCAGGTGAAGCGAACAAAACCCCTACAACTAACTTACAATAAAAAAAAAAGAAACAGTGACTTATTTTATATACGCTTTCCATAGCGCGTCCTGAGAGCCCCGTGCAGTCAGGAACTTCAGGACAGAGCGGGAGTAATATATACAGTAATATAACCCCCAGCGCTGTATACAGTAATATAACCCCCCCAGCGCTGTATACAGTAATATAACCCCCCAGCGCTGTATACAGTAATATAACCCCCCCAGCGCTGTATACAGTAATATAACCCCCCAGCGCTGTATACAGTAATATAACCCCCCCAGCGCTGTATACAGTAATATAACCCCCAGCGCTGTATACAGTAATATAACCCCCCCAGCGCTGTATACAGTAATATAACCCCCAGCGCTGTATACAGTAATATAACCCCCAACGCTCTATACAGTAATATAACCCCCCAGCGCTGTATACAGTAATATAACCCCCCAGCGCTCTATACAGTAATATAACCCCCAGCGCTGTATATAGTAATATAACCCCCAGCGCTGCATACAGTAATATAACCCCCCAGCACTGTATACAGTAATATAACCCCCAGCGCTGTATACAGTAATAACCCCCAGCGCTGTATACAGTAATATAACCCCCCAGCGCTGTATACAGTAATATAACCCCCAGCACTGTATACAGTAATATAACCCCCCAGCGCTGTATACAGTAATATAACCCCCAGCGCTGTATACAGTAATATAACCCCAGCGCTGTATACAGTAATATAACCCCCAGCGCTGTATACAGTAATATAACCCCCAGCGCTGTATACAGTAATATAACCCCCCAGCGCTGTATACAGTAATATAACCCCCAGCACTGTATACAGTAATATAATCCCCCAGCACTGTATACAGTAATATAACCCCCAGCGCTGTATACAGTAATATAACCCCCAGCGCTGTATACAGTAATATAACCCCCAGCGCTGTATACAGTAATATAACCCCCAGGGCTGTATACAGTGACATAACCCCCAGTGCTGTATACAGTGATATAACCCCCCAGCGCTGTATACAGTAATATAACCCCCCCAGCGCTGTATACAGTAATATAACCCCCAGTGCTGTATACAGTAATATAACCCCCAGCGCTGTATACAGTAATATAACCCCCAGCGCTGTATACAGTAATATAACCCCCAGCGCTGTATACAGTAATATAACCCCCAGCGCTGTATACAGTAATATAACCCCCAGCGCTGTATACAGTAATATAACCCCCAGCGCTGTATACAGTAATAAAACCCCCAGCGCTGTATACTGTAATATAACCCCCCAGCGCTGTATACAGTAATATAACCCCCAGCGCTGTATACAGTAATATAACCCCCAGCGCTGTATACAGTAATATAACCCCCAGCGCTGTATACAGTAATATAACCCCCCAGCACTGTATACAGTAATATAACCCCCAGCGCTGTATACAGTAATATAACCCCCAGCACTGTATACAGTAATATAACCCCCCAGCGCTGTATACAGTAATATAACCCCCAGCGCTGTATACAGTAATAACCCCCCAGCGCTGTATACAGTAATATAACCCCAGCGCTGTATACAGTAATATAACCCCAGCGCTGTATACAGTAATATAACCCCCAGCACTGTATACAGTAATAAAACCCCCAGCGCTGTATACAGTAATATAACCCCCCAGCGCTGTATACAGTAATATAACCCCCAGCACTGTATACAGTAATATAACCCCCAGCGGTGTATACAGTAATATAACCCCTCAGCGCTGTATACAGTAATATAACCCCCAGCGCTGTATACAGTAATATAACCCCCAGCGCTGTATACAGTAATATAACCCCCAGCGCTGTATACAGTAATGTAACCCCCAGCACTGTATACAGTAATATAACCCCCAGCGCTGTATACAGTAATATAACCCCAGCGTTGTATACATTAATAACCCTCAGCACTGTATACAGTAATAAAAACCCCCAGCGCTGTATACAGTAATATAACCCCCAGCGCTGTATACAGAAATATAACCCCCAGCGCTGTATACAGTAATATAACCCCCAGCGCTGTATACAGAAATATAACCCCCAGCGCTGTATACAGTAATATAACCCCCCAGCGCTGTATACAGTAATATAACCCCCAGCGCTGTATACAGAAATATAACCCCCAGCGCTGTATACAGTAATATAACCCCCAGCGCTGTATACAGTAATATAACCCCCCAGCGCTGTATACAGTAATATAACCCACCCAGCGCTGTATACAGTAATATAACCCCCAGCGCTGTATACAGTAATATAACCCCCAGCGCTGTATACCGTAATATAACCCCCCCAGCGCTGTATACAGTAATATAACCCCCAGCGCTGTATACAGTAATATAACCCCAGCACTGTATACAGTAATATAACCCCCAGCGCTGTATGCAGTAATATAACCCCCAGCACTGTATACAGTAATATAACCCCCGCGCTGTATACAGTAATATAACCCCCCAGCACTGTATACAGTAATATAACCCCAGCACTGTATACAGTAATATAACCCTCAGCGCTGTATACATTAATATAACCCCCAGCACTGTATACAGTAATGTAACCCCCCAGTGCTGTATACAGTAATATAACCCCCAGCGCTGTATACAGTAATATAACCCCCAGCGCTGTATACAGTAATATAACCCCCAGCGCTGTATACAGTAATATAACCCCCAGCGCTGTATACAGTAATATAACCCCCAGCGCTGTATACAGTAATATAACCCCCAGCGCTGTATACAGTAATAACCCCCAGCGCTGTATACGGTAATATAACCCCCAGCCAGGGGCGTAACTAGACCCCTCAGGGCCCGGGTGCGAGAATCTGTTAAGGGCCCCCCACCCCCCCAAAAAAACATGATTTTTACCCAACAATTTTTTTTCAACAAATTCAATTTACATATTGAATCATTTCTGTAAAAAAATCAAAGAAAAAGGGGCGCATGTTCAAAGGGCATAATCAAAGAAAAAGGGGCGCATGTACATAGGGCCCTTTTTGTACATGCGCCCCTTTTTCTTTGAATACATAAATAATCTTTCCACCAAAACAGCCTGACTGTGGCATTTTTGCCACCAAAACAGCCCGCCTGTGGCATCTTTGCCACCAAAACACCCCGCCTGTGGCATCTTTGGCCCCATAACAGCCCGCCTGTGGCATCTTTGGCCCCATAACAGCCCTCCTGTGGCATCTTTGCCACCATAACAGCCCTCCTGTGGCATCTTTGGCCCCATAACAGCCCGCCTGTGGCATCTTTGGCCCCATAACAGCCCGCCTGTGGCATCTTTGCCACCATAACAGCCCTCCTGTGGCATCTTTGCCACCATAACAGCCCTCCTGTGGCATCTTTGCCACCATAACAGCCCGCCTGTGGCATCTTTGGCCCCATAACAGCCCGCCTGAGGCATCTTTGGCCCCATAACAGCCCGCCTGTGGCATCTTTGCCACCATAACAGCCCTCCTGTGGCATCTTTGGCCCCAAAACAGCCCTCCTGTGGCATCTTTGGCCCCAAAACAGCACTCCTGTGGCATCTTTGGCCCCAAAACAGCCCGCCTGTGGCATCTTTGCCACCAAAACAGCCCGCCTGTGGCATCTTTGCCACCAAAACAGCCCGCCTGTGGCATCTTTGGCCCCATAACAGCCCGCCTGTGGCATCTTTGGCCCCATAACAGCCCACCTGTGGCATCTTTGCCACCATAACAGCCCTCCTGTGGCATCTTTGCCACCGTAACAGCCCTCCTGTGGCATCTTTGGCCCCATAACAGCCCGCCTTTGGCATCTTTGGCCCCAAAACAGCCCTCCTGTGGCATCTTTGCCACCAAAACAGCCCGTCTGTGGCATCTTTGCCACCAAAACAGCCCGCCTGTGGCATCTTCGGCCCCATAACAGCCCGCCTGTGGCATCTTTGGCCCCATAACAGCCCACCTGTGGCATTTTTGGCCCCATAACAGCCCACCTGTGGCATTTTTGGCCCCATAACAGCCCGCCTGTGGCATCTTTGGCCCCATAACAGCCCGCCTGTGGCATCTTTGCCACCATAACAGCCCTCCTGTGGCATCTTTGCCACCATAACAGCCCTCCTGTGGCATCTTTGCCACCATAACAGCCCGCCTGTGGGATCTTTGGCTCCATAACAGCCCGCCTGTGGCATCTTTGCCACCATAACAGCCCTCCTGTGGCATTTTTGGCCCCAAAACAGCCCTCCTGTGGCATCTTTCCACCAAAACAGCCTGACTGTGGTATCTTTGCCCCCCCCTTACACATCCATGCTATCTCTCACACACACACACACACACACATATATATTAATTCACAAATATTTACTCACTAATTCACAGATAATCCATTCAATCATTCAGATATTCATACATTGATACTCATTAATTCCCTCATTCAGATACTCATTTACATATACTCATTCACAAACATTCATTCACTCACTCCTTCACAGATATTCATTAATTCTCTCACTCAATCTCAAATACTCCTTCATGCAGCCTCCCCTTACCTGAACAACCGAAGATGTAAAAAGTATGTGCCGCTCGGCGCTCGCAGACCAACTTGTTCAGTGCATAGGGGGAAGCAGATGCGCAGCAGGGTCATGTGACGTACGTCACGTACGTCACGTGACTGTTGGATTCCTGCGTCCCCCGGCATCCTCGTCTGCCGGTAAGTAGCGGCCCCCCGCGGAATTAATCGTGGGGGTTGCCCGGGCCCCCTAGAGTGGCGGGCCCGGTAGCAGCTGCTGCAGGGTTAAGGGGCAAGTGCCCCTTTTGCCCTGAGTTATAGACGGCCGTAGAGGCCGCATAGGCCCAGTCAGTCCGGTCCTGACTGGGCCTATGCGGCCTCTACGGCCGTCTATAACTCATAGACCTTGGGGCCCCTTGCCACCGGCCCCTTGGCTTGGGCCCCCCTGCCACCGGGGCCCGGTCGCAGTCGCGACCCCTGCGACCCCGGTAGTTCCGCCACTGCCCCCAGCGCTGTATACAGTAATATAACCCCCAGCGCTGTATACAGTAATATAACCCCCAGCGCTGTATACAGTGATATAACCCCCAGCACTGTATACAGTAATATAACCCCCCAGCGCTGTATACAGTAATATAACCCCCAGCGCTGTATACAGTAATATAACCCCCCAGCGCTGTATACAGTAATATAACCCCCAGCGCTGTATACAGTAATATAACCCCCAGCGCTGTATACAGTAATATAACCCCCAGCACTGTATACAGTAATATAACCCCCCAGCGCTGTATACAGTAATAACCCCCAGCGCTGTATACAGTAATATAACCCCCCAGCGCTGTATACAGTAATATAACTCCCCCAGCACTGTATACAGTAATAAAAACCCCAGTGCTGTATCCAGTAATATAACCCCCAGCGCTGTATACAGTAATATAACCCCCAGCGCTGTATAAAATATAAAATAACATCTTTTTCTTGAAAATAGTGAATGACTCCTTGCAAAGAAAAAAAGACCATTTTTAAATTTGGAAAAAGAGACGAGAAAAATACTTTTAAATCTTTCGTGGGATGCGGCCCTAATCATGTGCGATTATCGTGTTCAGAGAACATGAAATAATTTTATTACGGTCATTTTCTAATTTTGAAACAAGTTAGCTGAAAAGAGATAGGAAGCCCCGGAATCCTTTGATCGCGTCTCGCTTCTATGGCTGGAGGTCATTATAGTTGCTTTCAGTCTCGGGCACCTGGTTTTGGATCAGCGCTGGATAGATGTCTGTAGATCTGACAGTCGCTTGCTACAATTACACAAAAAGTCAAAGACCCCCTGCAAGCATTGTTGAGGGTCCCTCTCTCCATGCTTTGGAGGTAAATGTTTCCAGAAACCAAAGCTGGCAGCGCTAATCACGACGGCCACTGAAATGCCCACTCTTTAAAGATTAGGGACTCACCGGCCATTATACTTTAATGCATATGATAGCTGTAAATGTTCATGGTGTCCCCTTCTAGAATCCCCCCCAGAATCCACCGGCTTCTGTTTATGTCCATGCGTGGAAAGCGCTCCTATTGATTTCAACGGGAATGTTTTCCTATCAATAATAGTCACAGTATGGAGAAGGAGGACAGTTGCAGCAGTGGGGCTGCAGTTTCTGCCAATGCTTATTAAAGTACTCACAAGGGGTTGGAGTCACAGAGTACTTTAATATACATTATTCTATAGTGGGATGTCAGGGACATTAAACTGTCCCTTTACAGTAAATATTGTGGGTTTTCTGACCTAAAGTGGGTGATGTGAGAGAGAAAGGAAAAAATGTTTTTTTTAGAGCAATAATATATACTTTCTGCATAGCGCGAGATATCCCAACATATCAAGAAGTTTTCAAAAAGAAATAATACCAACATAAAAAGAACAAAAATATTAACTATGATAACACTATAATAAAATATACTGTATAAAACTAAAAAAAAATATAAAATATTTAAAAATAAATATGTAATAAAAATAATAATTAAAAAATGAGTTGAAATACTTTAAAATCAGGCATAATCAGGAATAATATGACCGTCTATCCATATAGGATTCCTTCCTACAAAAAAAAGGGAATCTGAGGATTGTAAAAATATTGATTTTAAAGTCAGACTCGGAATGTCGCAAGATTCGGAACTTTGTGTATTGTTGTCAAGCGGTTGGCCGTAATCTGACCAATGGGTAGATGTTATGACTCGAGTGTCAAAGCAGTAAAAGGGGTCAGATCGAGTTCATGCTCGTATCAGCGGATCGCTTGTATTCCCATAAGGCCATGGTGCCAATTTTGGTGAATTACGGCATGAAAAGCAGATTTTCCCAATATCGCTTGTTGAATGGGTGAGAAAAGTCATCTCCGTTACCACCACGCTCTGACCTGCGCAGGTTGGGGGTCCGTCTCGAGTTCGTTTATTCTGCTTCTTTTATCGAATCTAGAGGAATTTAGGTGGATTAGATGTCTCCGCGAGGCCGTTTACTGTAAGAAATCGCTCTTAATGTCCAACAGGTCCAACTTTATATAGATTTTCCCAGAATATCTTAAATATTTTCATGGTTTAAAGCTTAAGTAACCTTTTTGCAGACCGTTGACCAGTTTTTTTAAAAGGAAATCCAGAGATGTTTCTAGTGCCTTGTTTATTTGTTTCCAATAAGTTACACTAAAAAGGAGCGTTCTATTTGAAAAAGAGACCTCTGAGGCCCCAGCAGCTAATGTCGCTTAACATCTTTTTCTATTTGGGCCCAAAAGGCATCAACTTTTCTACAGAATCGAGACAAAGGAGTAGGAAATATCCCCTGGAGAATTAAAAAGATATCTGTATCCATAATCCAGAAATTATTTATTTATTTATTGACATAAATAGTTTTTATTACACTTGATATAATTTCTAAAGGATATTATCAAATAAAATACATTGGATTTTGTTAAAAAAAAATATCATTAGGTAGGATGCATATTTTTAAATATTTAAAAAAAGAAAATAGTTTTAAATGTTTAAAAAAAAAAAAATAAAATAGAGACTATTTTAGTCATTTTCATGTGTAATATTCAATAAAATAAACTGGATATTTTTTTTAATAGATTTAAACAAAAAAATTGCTGTCAAAATATTTGTAGTATTTTTTCATATTTAAAAGTGATATTCAATTTAAAAAAATAAATAATGCCAGTCGGTATGACAAGTATTTTTAAATATTTAAACAAAAATAAAATGAGTAGCTTTTGAAAAATTTGTGTTATTTTTGTCATTTTAGAAGGTAGTATTCAATAAAATTGTTCTTTTTTTTAATAATGCTGGTAGGTATTATAAGTATTTTTAAAAATTTAAATTAAAAAAAAATAACCTTTAGACTTAAGGAGGATTTCAGGAGAATCTGGGAACAAAGGACACAATTCCCATAAAAACACCGGGTCACCCAACGCTATAGGCTCTTTCCACAAAAAATGGTATAAACATTATACATAAAAGTTTTTATTTGAATTCTTTTTAATATTTAATTTTTTTGCCGGCCGCTGGCGGTGCCTGCAGGACATTTGCTGTATCATTCAAAACATATTTAAAACGTCTCTCAAGGCCGTTACACATCTTACTGTCATCGAGACGCATCAATTTAAAATTATTTTATTTTAAAACTATTTCTGCCACACAAAAAAAAAATCAGATTACACAAAAATAATCCATCTGCAAAGAGAGAAAATTGTAACAAGAACTCCCATTAAATGTAATTCTCTTTCGAGATATACGTCCAACCATATGTTTTATCTTTACACCAAATGTCCGTGTTACATATAATATATATATATTTCTTTTTTTTTTGAGTCGTTCTATATGTCTCTTTTTCCCCCCATATATCTTTGACTCATTTTGAGTTATTTAATTCTCGAGAGTCTCCATAATGGTTTCCAGATTAAAAGAAAACCCCACTTTAATTTATTCTTTTGAAGAGGAAACGCGATGTGGAATTATTACTGAAGGTTAAAGTGTCCAGGAAAGGTGTATCCACCGAGTAGAATCTTTCGAGCATTCCGTCTCCTCGTACTTTGTTACATTGAAACTTTTTGGAACGTTCTTATTGACCAGAACTGTTACGCGTTCATAGATATGAGTAAGAACGTCTGGTGATAACCAGAAACAGACCTTGGCGTCGTGACATGGAAGGAAGGCTGACTTTCCGATGGTTAGAGGGGGAACAAAAATTCCACGTTTGGAAGGCTGAGAAGACCAAGGCCTGAGGTGTTCTTCTCGTACCAAGTGACTGAAAACACTTTGTGGTAGGAATCCGTCTTCCTCATGAAGGCTGACAGGCTCCTGTCAGGATGATGTAGGGAAAATATGTACGTAGATGTATTTAAGGGGGTTTCATACCAAACACAGGTGAGGTTAATTATACTTCACTTAAAGTTACAAAAACCATTTGTGTGAGAGATGCCATGTGCATGAATAATTAGCATGGCTGAAACCATGTATCCCCTGGAACTACTACGCCATGTGTTGGATGGATCTAGGTTGTCTATAGCAAGTTGTCTCCTTTCCTTTTTTACTTCTGGGTTATGTCTTTGCTTTAATTTATTATATTAGTCACAGCGGCACGTTTGGTCCTCGCTTGGACGGCAGCCCTTCTTGGGTTTGGGTCTTTGGAACCAACCAGGAAGGAGACTTGGGGTATCTGCGTCTAGCAAATGGCAGGTTGTTCCATCATGTCTACCTCATTTGACCCGAATCCCCGATGCCCTGTTACCCCTCTCTCCTAAATGCCCCTCTTTTCTAGGAGGTCGGAATGTTTGCTGGGTATGAGGGGATCGCAGGGTTCTACAGCCCTAAAAGCCCCGATAATGTGGGGGTAAGAAATGGAAGTATCTTCTGTCTTTAGTCGGTAGTTATGAATACCAGAATTATGGAAGGTCTCTTGTGTTAATTTTGGGATCTGAAATCTGATTCTTGTATTCGTGGGAATCCAGCGGAGGTTTCACACAGCGGAGCAGGAGATGGCTCGGAAACATGAGCCTGATGTTAGCAGCTGGGGCTTTCTGTATCGAGCTGTTTCTGTTGTGATGAAGTCCAGAGCAATTTTTTAAACTTTATTTGAATTAAAACTACTGTAAATTTTTTGGGGAAAAAATAAGAGTTCATTACCCGTACAAAAATAAATAAATAAACAAAATTGTGCTTTTAAACCTTCCACATCTAGCCTTGGAGGTTCCTTCACATCACGGCCTCCCGGCTCTGTGCCCGATATCACTACCTTCTCCTACTTGTTGGGTATTAGTCTTCGGTGTTCCCCACCAGCAATACGCTGGGCTATGACGCCTGCCTATTTAAGTATACATGGGAGCAATCTAAGGAGCTGGAAACGGCTAATTTGTAATGAAATCTCTTCATTGTTTTACAGAGGCCCTTTATCACTCCCATCACTCCTGTGATCCAATGGCCCTTTATCACTCCCATCACTCCTGTGTTCCAATGGCCCCTTATCACTCCCATCACTCCTGTGTTCCAATGGCCCTTTATCACTCCCATCACTCCTGTGATCCAATGGCCCTTTATCACTCCCATCACTCCTGTGTTCCAATGGCCCCTTATCACTCCCATCACTCCTGTGTTCCAATGGCCCTTTATCACTCCCATCACTCCTGTGATCCAATGGCCCTTTATCACTCCCATCACTCCTGTGTTCCAATAGCCCTTTATCACTCCCATAACTCCTGTGCTCCAATTGCCCTTTATCACTCCCATCACTCCTGTGTTCCAATGGCCCTTTATCACTCCCATCACTCCTGTGATCCAATGGCCCTTTATCACTCCCATCACTCCTGTGTTCCAATAGCCCTTTATCACTCCCATAACTCCTGTGTTCCAATGGCCCTTTATCACTCCCATCACTCCTGTGTTCCAATGGCCCTTTATCACTCCCATCACTCCTGTGTCCCAATGGCCCTTTATCACTCCCATCACTCCTGTGTCAAAATGACCCTTTATCACTCCCATCACTCCTGTGTTCCAATGGCCCTTTATCACTCCCATCACCCCTGTGTCCCAATGACCCTTTATCACTCCCATCACTCCTGTGTCCCAATAGCCCTTTATCACTCCCATCACTCCTGTGTTCCAATGGCCCTTTATCACTCCCATCACTCCTGTGCTCCAATGGCCCTTTATCACTCTCATCACTCCTGGGTTCCAATGGCCCTTTATCACTCCCATCACTCCTGTGTTCCAATGGCCATTTATCACTCCCATCACTCCTACGTTCCAATGGCCCTTTATCACTCCCATCACTCCTGGGTTCCAATGGCCCTTTATCACTCCCATCACTCCTACGTTCCAATGGCCCTTTATCACTCCCATCACTCCTGGGTTCCAATGGCCCTTTATCACTCCCATCACTCCTGTGTTCCAATGGCCCTTTATCACTCCCATCACTCCTGTGCTCCAATGGCCCTTTATCACTCCCATCACTCCTGTGTTCCAATGGCCCTTTATCACTCCCATCACTCCTGTGTTCCAATGGCCCTTTATCACTCCCATCACTCCTGTGTTCCAATGGCACATTGTGTTCGCTGATCCAAGTTTAAGTTTGAAAGGATAATTGATCGTTAGAAAACCCGGACCCGGATCTCTGACTGTTTGTGGGGAGGTTGGGGGTTCAACCTTTTGTCTGCCACCTTCCTTTGACGTCTTCAGTGGAAGAGAAGTTCCCTTGGTTTTGGCCAGGCTGGGGTAGAAAGTGGCTACTTACCCCCCTCCCGTGAGAAGTGAGGGCCTAGAAGACTGGAGACCTGGTATCCACTGCGGCCCTAAACTTTGGAGCACCTCGTTCACCAGTTTTCACTAAAACCGTGAGCCACCACGGGCTTACGGAAAGAAGAAAAAAAAAAAATATTTTTTATTTTTTAATTAAATACTTGGAATTCCAGTACGTGTTTTCTAAATTACTGGCTGTCATTTTTTTTTTAAAGTAATTAGCATTTTTACATTAAATGATCTCATCGCGCACCGAGGCTAATGCAAAGGAACTGTGCCAAGGTATTAGAGTAATCCGTTTTATTAAGATTAAGATCTCTTTGTTGTCAAAATACAGCTTCTTTTTTTTTTTATTTTTGTTTCCAACCACAAATTAGCGTTGGCGAGATTTTTTTTTATTTTTTTTTTGTGTACGTAAATACAAATCCTTGCTCCGGGATACATTCCTCGGAGATCTAAACGGAACGGACATGTGTCTTTGTTCAGTTTAAAGTTGATATGTTATTATGTTTGTTAAAAGGAACGTATTGGAATAATTAGAATACTGTTCAGCTTCATTGAACTTTGACCCGTCTTATAATTCTCAGCGGGGGCCAATCACAGAACAGCTTCTGCCGCTCGCTCTGGGGTATTGTCGGCTGATTGGATCCTTCTGAGGATCAGGTCATGGCATTAAAAAAAGTGTGAAATGTATGAGGTCTCCAAAATTACAAGAATTTGGGGGTTTTTTGCTCTTTTTTTACTTTATAAAAAAAAAATGAGATGGCAAATTCTGTTATTATGACATCAAATGTTATTATCATTAATATTTATTGTTTTATATAGCGCCATCATATTCCGCAGCGCTGTACAATGGGATAACCATCCTGTTTATTGTCAAGTAGCCTTGAGCACGTGTGATGTCATGCGCGGTGACGGCAGTTCATGCTCCACCCACATTATGCAGATGGCGCTATGACATCATTTTACGTGCACATCAGCCAGCTCAGCCACATCGGGCATTTCTGGAATGTTGTGAGCTATGAAGTCAGTGGTATCACACATCCCAACTGTCTTGTTTCTATCAGGACTCCAATTTTTGGCCACTGTCCCACCGAACACAGCCCTGCCTCCAACCCACCTCTAACGAAGGTGTTCCAACTGGGCCACCTGAACCGTTGGAGGGGGGGGGTGACAGGCTAGGGAAACCTACTGTTATGTCCAGGGATATCCAAAGCGACGGCAGAAGAAGAAGATGTCATGGCCTCCTCATCTGGTCCATAACTTTTGGCGTTGAGGTTGACCATGTGCTCTGCTGAGGTCCGATGTTTCCAAAGCAAAGTAATAGCCCTCAATGAACCTATGACCCATTGTACAGCGCTGCTGAATATGATGGCGCTATATAAAATAAAGTTAGGAGCCCTGGTCGAACCACATGGAAACCTAAAAGTGTGACAGCAGATCGGCCCCATCCGGCCCCCCTCTAGTCGCCCGTTTCTCCTGCTGTAACGACTCAAACCTTAATCAGTCGTCGGTCTCGTCTTAGATTCAGGAGCCGTATGTCTATCCCATGCATGTTTAATCCCCTCACTGTATTACCCTCTACCACCTCTGCTGGGAGGCTTATCTACTTAACTACCATGCTGTAGCTTAATAAAACTGAGGATTGTAGATAAGCCTCCCAGCAGAGAAAGGAACACCTGCTCCCTTTACTTATGTTTAATAATTCAGGTAAATGATCATAAATGGTGTTTTTGGGTGGAATTACATTTATTTATGCAGTATTCTGGATTGTTTTGGGGTGGAATTACATTTATTTATGCAGTATTCTGGATTGTTTTTGGGTGGAATTACATTTATTTATGCAGTATTCTGGATTGTTTTTGGGTGGAATTACATGTATTTATGCAGTATTCTGGATTGTTTTTGGGTGGAATTACATGTATTTATGCAGTATTCTGGATTGTCCTGTCTGTCTTAGTACCTGTTTTGCTTCGCTTTATAAATGACACGTTTTTTGTCTGTAATTTTTTTACTGCGCCTTTTAAGTCCTTCCTTCCCCGATTTCATCTTCATTGACCACCTCGACCCAAACGTTTAATGCTGAACATAATGCAAGCCTTTCATATCCAGAAGGAAAAGGAGACGCTGGATTCCAAAGCGCCCTGACTTACGACCTCTCAGGTGCCTGGCTAAGTGAGTCCTGCTGGTTTTATCGCCTCTTCCATCTGAAGAATAGACCTCTGAGGCCTTGACAGCTTATGCAAGTATTTTTTCATATGTTTATCCAACGCGCGGTATCCCCTCCGACTAAAAGCTCCGTGTATGTCGATTCGGGGAAAGTGACCCATCGCGAATTGTCCGTGTATTGCTAACAGAAGTACTTGGGTTAGGTCATTAACCCCTTAACGGAGATTGACGTGCCAGGCATGTCATGGGGATAAAGGGGCTTAGAAAGGGATCAACGTGTGCTTTCTTCGCTCAGCCTGTGCTGCTGAAATGCCTCGATGTGGAGGCATTCAGCAAATCCCCCCCAAAAAATTTGCAGAGCGCTGTGTGATCGCTCTCGGAGCAATCATATTCACCATATTGAAAGGTAGTGTCCCTTTTAAATATGGCGGCGTCCTGCTGCTGGAAAGAGCTTCACTCAGCCGGGGCTACTGAAAATCCTCGATGTCGGGGCATTTGGCAACACTAAAAAAAATGATCGCTCTCCAAAGCGATCATATTCGCCATATTGAAAGCAAGTGTGCCTTTTAAATATGGCGCTGCCCTTCTCCTGGCAAGAGCTTCAGCAACATCTAATCAGGAACATCCCGTGATATTGATCTTGCGCAGCAGCACTTTTTTTTTTGCTGTCTGCATTTTTTAGGGGTTTTTTTTTTAATGCAATTTATTTATAATTAATTCAATTATTAAATTTGCAATACATATATTTTTATAATAACTATATTATATTATATTCTCCCACCAGCCTTTGTCAAAGTTTGTGAATTTTTTTTTTGTGTGTGTGTAGTTAAATGACGACCGCAAGCGAAGTGTACAACATTTCCAAAACAGTCACGAAGGGGTTAAATTTAATGATTTTATTTTTACAGGAAATTTGGTGATAAAACATTGGAAGAAAAGTAAATTCTCCGCAGAAACCCAAAGATATTTCTTCTTCTTCTTCTTCAAATTGTAAAGGTGTTGATAATTTGCGGCCAGATGTTATCAGATGAGCCTCGTCGTTGGCGCTGTTGGAGGAGCAAATCATTTCCAGTTCCACGTCTGTGCCGCTGAGCGCTCCTTTGATCCGCTCTGGATCCGCTTCCTTTCCTGCGAAGATCCGTAGTAACCTTTTGTCAGCTCTGACATCATTACAAGCCATGTTTTTCACTTTAGTCTGGAATGCCTGTCTGGTACAATGTGAAAACAGACCCTGGACACACAAGCTGTCATCATCATCATCATCAGGAATATCTATGATGACATAGTATCTCTGTTATACCTGCCAGATATCCCTTTTTAGTTTGGCCAGTCTCTCCTTGGGCTTCAAATCCCCGATGCCCCCCTCTCTCCTCCCCTGATGCCCCTCTCTTCTCCCCCGATGCCCCCTTTCTCCTCCCCTGATGCCCCTCTTTTCTAGGAGCTCGGAATGTTTGCTGGGTATGAGGGGATCGCAGGGTTCTAAAGCTTTAATAGCACGGCTTAAGTTTTTGTGACACTGAGGAACCTCTCACCTTTTTGGTTATTTTTTTTTGTACATGTATTTAATTACAATTTATTCTTTAAGTTTTTTTTGGACTGGAAATGGAGCCTGGGTCCTTAAAGACTCGGCGTTTGGTGGTGAAGGTAGGTTGGTGTTTTGGCCACCACCTTCTCTTGAAGACCCTTCTCGGAAGAGGACCTTGAAGATCCGGACTTCTCTTCTGGAATCATCTATGCTGTTTTTGGCTGGAGGGAAGGGACCGCGTGCCCCCATTGGGGGGGGGGCCGTGCACAAAACTCTGTCTTTCTTGGGTGGTTTGACAGCAGGACCAGAACTTGCCGTCATTATAATTGAGAGTATAATATAAGAGTTAAGAGTACTTTTTATTAAAAAAAAATGTGTAATATTATGAGACAATACAATTTTTCCCGATTTTTTTATTTTTATTTTACTCATTACAGTAATTTCCAGAAATTCCGGGTAACGTAGGGCGTCCCTGGTGGGTGTCCACATGGAATAGTTGAAGCTGAACAAAAAGAAGAGAGAGATTTCTCGGAAAGTCCGATTGCTTCAAGGGCATCGATGAAACCGTTCCGGAGATCTCACCGGATTACGAGAGGCAGGCGAAGCCAACGTCACCGGCAGGGCGATGGAAACGTAACGGAGCGCAGCCGGCAGGCGTTTGGACCTCGTCTGTCCAGGAGGAGAAGATCTTTAGGATTTTATGGCTCTTTGAGATAATTCTCGGGCTCCATGCACGGACGGTCTTTATGGAGGAGCTTCTCGTGAATCGCAGTTACTTCCTGCGCGTTTACAATGTTACCGTTATTAAGGACTTTACGAGATAAAGCGTCCTCTGCGGGGCAAATTAGGAGGTTTATGGGATCAGCGCGGATCTGGGATAATTTTTAACAGAAGCTTCCAGTCGCTGTCTGCACGACGTTCGCCGGAGTACGGGAGACGATGACGGACTCATAGATGCTGCTGCCTTCAGAGAAAGCCCAAGGCAGCAAAAGACTTTAAATCCACCGATTAACTAAAGACGAGATCTATCAGTTATCTATCATTACCTATCACAGAAACCTAGAATCCACCGGCAGATCGGCCCCATCCGGCCCCTGTCTAGTCTGCCCATTTCTCCTGCTGTAAAGACTCAAACCTTAATCAGTCGTTGGTCTCGTCTTAGATTCAGGAGCCGTATGTCTATCCCATGCATGTTTAATCCCCTCACTGTATTACCCTCTACCACCTCTGCTGGGAGGCTGCTCCATTTATCTACCAACGTTAAAAGAAGTATTAAAGGAGAGATGACACCTTCACAATTGTAGGTTAAACAAATACAGTTATCAAAACTACGTTATAGAGCTGTGATCAGTGGCAAAAGGTGGCAGAAATTACCTCCCGTCTTCCTACCCTGTCCACTGTTAGCATCACCTGAATGATCCGACTCCACTACCTCCGGTTCCAAGGGGGGTCAGAGCGCCGAGGACACAGATTGTCCAATAGGGCGATTCGCTCCTGGTTTGGTGGCTGCCGAAAAGTGAGATAAATAAATCTCCAGTGTCATATTCCAGCGGACATGTCAGGGATCCTCAAATCATACTTACCAACTATCAGCAGTCCCACACCAGAACAGTGACATCACTCATGTCTACCCACTGCGCAAATGGTGACATCATCTCACTCTCTGCCCGTGTTATGACGACATGAAACTTCACAGGGCATTTAACTACCCTCAATCCCGATAAACTGGGCATTTGGCCGTAATAATTCAGGACTGTTGGCAGCTATTTGTCATTTATTAGCTAAACAGGTTTGTTTTGGAATTTGTCAACCATCAGGAAAGCAAACAAATCGGGAGGCTACTTAAACAACACAGGTTTGCTTGATGCTAATGTTTAATTATAGCTTGATATTCTAGAGTTATTTTACTTTACTGAGAGGGTAGAATATAATTAGAACAGCCTCCCAGCAGAAGTGGTAGAGGGTAATACAGCGAGGGTATTAAACATGCATGGGATAGACATACGGCTCCTGAATCTAAGACGAGACCAACGACTGATTAAGGTTGGAGTCGTTACAGCAGGAGAAACGGGCGACTAGACGGGGGGCCGGATGGGGCCGATCCGCTGGCAGATTCTATATTCAAACACCAGCCACCTCTGTTGAAGTAAGAATATCGTAGGATGAGATGTGGTTATTGTGACCTTTCCTTTATCCCCCCCCCAGACTCTCCCCCTCATTGTTCATTTCTGTGCGTTTTAGTAAATACTCCCTTTTTTTTTTATAATTCTTCTCTCCAAACACAGAAATTAGATATTATTACAAAAAAACTCCCGCGCGATCTTCGGAGAATAACAGGGTTTTTATTTTTTTCAGGCATCTGGCGGAGACGGACTGAAAAGCCGGTACAACCTTTCCCACAAATCGAGGATTTTTTTTTTTGGTCGAAAAGGTTGAAAAACCCAGATGTTTGCAGCGCTCTCTGAAACGAGATCTCGGATTTGTTTTTTTTACGTCTCGTATATATAGATTTTTTTTCTGTAGCTGTCACAGAGTTTTTGGGAGATCTGGCGTGGAGTCTCGATATCTTACTTAAATAAAACACTTTGTAAGGCTTTTGAAACGAGTTTAAATGAGCTGCGGGTGATTGGCCGAGGCTAACGGCACACGCGGGCCATTCGGCGTCTTACGAGGAAACCACAGGTAACGCAGCCAATGGGAGCTGTCGGTAACGCGATAAATACCGTGCAAAACCGCAGAACGACGCTTCATGTGCCGGAGGAGACTTCAGATAACATCCGGGGGAGATAAATCATAACCTGATAGGGGGTTATGGATAAAACATCACAAAAAGTGCAAATGGTACATCCCTACTTGGACCATACCATTAGCTGGCATGGCGTGAAGACCACCTTCCAAACCTTGCATTACAATTATTATAACCCCCTAGAGGGATAATTGGTGCAATTTATTCTAGCTTTATTTTGTTGAAGCTGGGGTTGCTGTAGTTGCCTGCCAAGTGTCCCTGTTTAGTTTGGCCAGTCCCACCACGGGCCCTGAACCCCGATGCCCCTCTTTTCTAGGAGCTCAGTATGTTTGCTGCGTATGAGCAGTGCCATATTTATCTTCAGTGCTGCCCAGGTCTACCCCAGAGCAGCACCACCACTGCCCCCTCCGTGACTTGGTCCTTAAAGTTGGGATATGATGTCATATATTGGCACTCCTCTTCTTAAAGACATGCAGCACCATGTAGAAGTAAGCTATGGAGGCTATCTTGACCCGGCAACATTCTCCTTAAGTTCCATGTTTAGGGTTCCATTGGGCGGCGTATTCTCACTTGGCCAACTAGGGCGGCAGGTCCAAGGGGGCGGCAGCCACACATAACAGAGAGTCAATCGTCCTTTTGGGTGATCGGGCTCCCAGTAGCGACGTGGTCCTCCATAGTCATAATGGGGTGGTTGGAGGGATCAGCAATCTCCCTTTTCATCAGGCTATTGAGCAATGGCGGCACAAAGAGCCTGATCACCAAAAGGACGATTGGCTCCCAGCCATGTGGGGCTGCCGCCTCCTTGGACCTGCCGTCCTAGGCCTAGTTGGCCAAGGCGACAATACGCCCCAAAATGGAACCCCAAACACAGAATTGAAGAACGTTGCGACAAGAATTCACGGTGAGGCTTCTTCTGAAAACGTGGCTCATGAAACTCCACGGATCCGACGTTAACGAGTTAATATTAATGACCTTTACAGATTGAAATTAATGGAAGCCAGTCTGCAGGCGTCAGGGTCCGGCTGTTACGAGGAACGCAGCAGCCCTTAAAATAACCTAAAAATGGGAAATTATGTCAAAAGCCGCAAGAAAGCCACTGGAGCCGAAAGACCTTTCTCCTCAGCGTTACTTTCACGGCTTATTCCTGCGATTATTGGTCTAAAGTACAAAAGTTCCGCCAGTTCGTTAAGATTTAGGGCCGGGTTTTACTTAAACGTCTTTTTGAGGAACGTTATGAAACCCGAGTTTTAAGGCGAGTTTTGAGCCCGTGATGCGTTGGATGCTCCCATGGTCTTTAAAACAAAGGAATTGGCCTAAAATCCAGCAGTAAATCAGACGTGGATTCACTTCCAGGAGTGCGTGGGGTGGCTCGGCGCCCATTACTTCACGCAAGCTGCACAAATAAATAAATCCCGGTTTTCAGATGGATGTTAAACTTAAAACCAAAAAATAATAATAATTTAGAAATTGTTTTACATACAAATTCATCCTTTTGGACCAAAATGTCCACCCGGAGACCCCCCCCTTTGCAGGATGCGGGTAGGAGGTCCCGTTGACGTCAGTTGGTGGTCCTGCCGATGTCGGGGGGAAAGATGCTATTTTTAATGGGAAAGATGGCGGGGAGAAGGGCGCGCCGCTCCCACCACCCGGAGTTTCGTCTTAGTGACTCGGAGAACCCGGGCGTCACACGGAGTCTCCGGGCGAAACCCGAAGTCTCCAGCTGTGCTCATTTTTCAGGAAGTTCTCTAAGGTGGCGAAAGTATTCGGACACGGACCAGCCATCTGGCACGCTGGCTGGCCGAGCCCCATACTCTCCGGCGGCAGATCGGGGGGTGAAGGGTGGGGATGCCGGGGGGATATGCCCAGCATTCGCTGAGTGAGCATAAAAAACGTACAAGCTGTCGACGGCCACCGGCCTTAAAGAGACGGGATCACTGCCGGTCCTTTCATGTATATGTTCGTGTTATTAAAGGACAGCCCTGGAAAGAAGGAACATGGATGGCCTACGGGTAGTAATGGACATCCTAAATTCCATTTTGAGAGGGGTATGGTGATGGGGGGGCAGGGTTGGAAGAGCCAGGTAAACTACATATATATATTATAACTATATATTATATTATAACTAATTTATTTTTTCCTATAGCGCCCTCATATTCCGTAGCGCGGTACGTATACAGCTCTCTCGATTTCCCAGAAGCCGGCACAGGAGGCCTTTTCTAGATTCTGGGAAATATGAAAATTCTTTTTTACAGATTCCAGAAATGGCTGAAACCGGCGGCGTGAAAGAAAACGCACGCTCCCCAAATTCACCAATTCCATACTTAAAAGATTTTGGATTGGAAGCCGGCTGAAAAGACTCAATCTGTATATTTCAGAGGCCGACGCGCTGGAGATCGGCTGAAGCCGTCGTAATAAAAGCTTATAAATCAACTGAAAATAATATCACTTTTGGGGAAAAAATATTATAATACTGGCGTATTCACCAATAGTTTCATTTTGTAAATATAATTACAGGGTGTTTGCCCCAATCTCAGGAACTTGGGGCAAACGGGCAGGTTCTCATATTTTTCCCTGATTTCATGTAATTTATTTATGACCTGGGAACTCTCCTAGTTATTATCGTTATTATTTATTGTTTTATATAGCGCCATCAAATTCCGTAGCGCTGTACAATGGTTTAATCCAGAGTCTCCGGGTCAGTTTCTCCTATCCCAGGCAGGGGACCAGTCTGTGGCCACACCCTCTCTCCGCCCACTAAAGTCTATTTGGGGTTAACCGCGCCCCTACATTATGGCTAGCCCCACCTCCAGTGGGGAGCTGCAGCTGCAGGGCTGCAGATTCAACCTCAAGTTAAGCACATTTTTTCCCTTTTTTCATCCATTTTTATATATATCCATTCTTTGTTCAGGGGCTTCCTGGATTGTCCTTAAAGCCTTCCTTCAGAACATGTGCATGCGTGTCTGGGGGTCTCGCTAGCCCCCCTGGAAATCTTGTGTGAGCGAGAAGTCTGCAGGGCTTCCGAAGGATTTGGTGAACAAAGGGAGCGGAGCATAAAAATAACCGGAATACGGCTTCTCGGCATTGTGTCTAAAAATCACCATCGTAGAAACCTACAATTTGCCTGCAGATCAAACCCATTTTTTTTTTTCCTGCCGGAATCCCCTCACTGTGTTAGTCTCTGCTGGGAGGCTGCTCCACTTATCTACCACCCTTCCAGGCTAAACAAGCAATTCATAGTTTGAGGTTTTATGGAACAATAAACAGAAGGATAACCTGCTTTCTCTACATTTCTCTGTGGCCGACGCAATGTCCTGCGTCAGAGGACCCAACGCCTGCTGCCTGTAACGGGGATTATGAAAAGATCTGCCACCCAGCATTAGTAACCCTTTGCAGAAAAGGAGGTGACTGCAGCTCTTAATGAACCATACCGCCCAAGAGTCCCTACTGAGTTTTTGCAGTCCTTGTTTGGGACCAAAATCCCTAATTTCCCCTCTTTCTTCCCATGATCTCTTTCTTTTCTCGGAGGTCAGAATGTTTGCTGGGGTATAACAATTAACTTAAACGTTTGATAATGTTGATCCAAGGCAAGATCACGTTGGAGTCAGCCTCAGCTGCGAGGCTGTTCTTATCTAACACTCCCTTTACAGTGGGTTTCATAGATCAGTGGAACAGCCTCCCAGCGGAGGTGGTAGAGGGTAATACAGCGAGGGGATTAAACATGCATGGGATAGACATACGGCTCCTGAATCTAAGACGAGACCAAAGACTGATTAAGGTTTGAGTCGTTACAGCAGGAGAAACGGGCGACTAGACGGGGGCCGGATGGGGGCCGATCTGCCGTCAGGTTCTATGAGGGACACTAATGGATAAAAGTCTCATGGGGGTATTTTTTCCTTTCTTCTGGATTAACAGATGGGGGAAGTTGGAATGCTCTACTTGATGGACTTTAGTCTTGGCATCAGTGTAACTCTGTCCTGGTTGACCATTGAAGACCTGAATACACGAACGTTCTTCTGCTGCTCTCGATGGTCACTCGTGGTCAGACGCCCTTATTGATCACTGGTGTGGGCAGCCCACGTGTCCCGCGGCCCGCAGCTTATATCATGGAACAGGGATAGCCTTTGTCGCCGACCCGGGTTTGATGGTCCTACCGGGCCTTGGAGCTCAAGAGAAGATCCATTGTCACCAAATGAATGGTCATAAAAACATTCCATCGGCGTAACGAGGAGAGATACTTCAAACAGGCCGGAAGAAACCGCTAACAAACACACAGAAAACCCGACATTCGTCAAGTGAGGTCTTCTTCCCCGTTGGGCGTTTTGTTGTATTGATCATCAGAGGGATTCTTTTTAAGTCGATCCCCGGCTAATTTCTGTGTTTAGCTCAGCTTGGCAGTGAAAACAGAAATGCCGGCCAGGAATCGTTTCTGTGTTTTTTCTGCTCGCCGACGCTGGCCTGAAATAATTAGGATCCCGCGGGCTGTATATTTGGTTAAGGACGAGCTTATTAACCCCTTCGCGACCTTTGCCGGTTCAGGACCGTCATGACAAGAAGGTCACTAAATGACCTTTGACGGTCCTGAACCGTCAAAAAGTTAAATAAGCTTAGAAAGTGATCAAGGATCACTTTCTTCGCTTAAACGGCCTTGCTGCAATGCCTCGATGTCGAGGCATTCAGCAAGGCCGAGATCGGCATCGGGGGCCATGTCTGGCCCCTCCCCGGGGCGTCAACAGCCGCCATACATTGTATGGCGGCGGACGCCCGTTTTAAAAGCGTTTAGGAGGCGATCAACGATCGCCTCCTAAACTTAAATGGTGTCGCTGGAATGCCTCGATCAGGAGGCATCCAGCGACACCAAACACTTACCTTTAGGTGGGCTGTGACCGCTCCGGAGAGCGGTCACAGCCGCAGCTGCCGGTGATCTTCGCCATCAAGTAAGATGGCGGCGGCCCGGGAAATAAAACAAGAGAGACTAAAAAGTTCGCTAGAGGGTCTCCAGACCCTCTAGAGAACTGGCTCCACTTGCTGGTTGAATACAGGTACTGCATTCAACCATACAAGTCAATGGAGCCCAGCTTTCTAATCACTATGTGATTAGTAAAATATTCAAAAAAAAAAAAAAAAAAATGAAAAAAAAAAAAAAAATGTGCTAACATTTAAAAATAATTATGCAGTGATGTCACTAGATGAACCATCCAGTACCAGCAAAATGTGTAAAAAAAAATATAAAAAAGTATTAAAAAAATAAAAAAAAATAAAAAATAAAGTTTATTATTTTGAGCAAGTGCTAAAATTTCTCAAAAATCTCAAAGAGTTAAAATAAAAGCACTTCAAATACCCAAGGGGTGTCTAATATATAAAAAAAATGGCTGATGGGGTAAATTGGAGTGGCCTAGCTCACAGATAGGGCATAGGTACAGACTGACCAAAATGGAGAAAAAAAGCGCACTTCCCAAATGTGGCATTTTAAATCTGAAACAACCCGACAAACCCATGCATGTCGGGTATCACTGCACTCAGGAGATGTTCCTGAACACATATTGGGGGGTTGTTTGACAGTGACATATACCAGAACCTGTATATCTATAACTAAAGTACAATTTGTGTGAAAAAAATTACTATTACAAAGTTTGACAAAGTGTAGTTCTATAATTGGTGCATGGAAAGGGTTAAAATAACAGCATTCGGAATACCCTGGGGTGTCTAGTTTTCCAAAATATATGGTTTGAATGGGTTAAATTTAGTTAACCGGCTTCAAAGATATTCCAAAGAGGAGATGGAGGCAGAATGACCAAATGACCACCTGAATTACGCATGCCCCAAAAGTAGCCTTTTACCAGCCAAACAATCTGACAAACCCATGCATGTGGGGTATCGCTGTACTCAGGAGATGTTCCTGAACACACATTGGGGTGTTGTTAGACAGTGGCATATACCAGAACCTGTATATCTATAACTAAAGTACAATTTGTGTGGAAAAAAAAATAAAAAAAATTACTATTACAAAGTTTGACAAAGTGTAGTTGTATAATTGGTGCATGGAAAGGGTTAAAATTACAGCATTTGGAATACCCTGGGGTGTCTAGTTTTCAAAAATATATGGTTTGAATGGGTTAAATTGAGTTAACCAGCTTCAAAGATGTTCCAAAGAGGAGATGGAGGCAGACTGACCAGATTTGTTAAAAAAGATTTGGAAATCATAAAACGCTGCTTGTACTTATTGCCCTATAACGTACAAAAAACAGCAAAAAAACATAAAAACATTGGGTATCTCTAAACTCAGGACAAGTAGTAGAATCTATTTAGCTAGTTTTTTTACTTGCTTTTTTAGGTGAGTAAAATATTTTTCAAATAAAAGTCATAAAATGTCTTTTTTTTCAATTTTTCACCATGTTTTTTTTATTTTTTTTATAGTAAATAAGATGATACGATCAAAATAATGGTATCTGAAGAAAGCCCATCTTGTCCTGAAAAAAACAATATATAACTTATGTGGGTACACTAAATGGGTGAGGAGAAAATTACACCTGAACACAAGCACCACAAAAGTGTCAAAACAGCCTCGGTCCCACAGGGTAGAAAACGAAAAATGAGCCCGGTCCTTAAGGGGTTAAACACGGAGGACTTGTGTTTAGAATTCGGGGTATGAAAAATGAACGGGCGGCCGAGGGGAGGGAACGGAACTGCAATAGAAGCCCAGCGTGATTAAGCGCCCAATTAGGAGATTTTACAGCAGATGTCACGTTTACTCCATCAGCCATGGGAGATGCCAAGGACGCCCTTCTTTCTGGTAGACCTTTAGATTACCACCAGCTTTTAGATGTCTAAAAGCTTCCACTGGTGGTAGGTAAATGGAACAGCCTCCCAGCAGAGGTGGTAGAGGGTAATACAGTGAGGGGATTAGACATGCATGGGGTAGACATACGGCTCCTGAATCTAAGACGAGACCAACGTAAAGTAAATTAGATACTTCCAGTAGTCCTCACCCCTACGTCCTATCGGTCCGTTGTGTAAGGTATTACATCATTCTTCAGGAGGTTAATGTATCTTCCGACCTCAAAACCTACATCACAATTCTCCTTTATATTTAAAGCCCGTGGAATGTTATTGTCAACATAATGGGGGTTTACGACTGCGAAGAGAAGCTAACACGAAGTAGATTTATTGCCTTCGGGCTCTTAGAAGGTCTCGCCAATCTTGGGCTACGACCATCTTCCAAGAAGCCATCTTGGTACAGGCACTCTGTATACGTTATAAGGATGCCCCCCCCCACAGAACGGGCTACCGAGTGAGGCATCCTGGACTACGTACAATCTATATCTTTGAATGCGAGTCTACGGGGGGCTGTTAAGTTGCCACAAGGATGTAATAATTTCTAAATGGATGATCCAGGGTCCTCCGGTGGGCCGTTAAAATCCGCCGCCGATCATTTGGCTTTTTTATTATGGATCTAGGATTTATCGTAGGTTAGCGCACAGCTCGTATTCGCAAAATATGTATCTTTTCCTTTTCCCGATGGTTTTTACGACCCCCGGAATGCTGCACGAATGTCTGTGTGTTTCCGTGTAATATACGAGGGGCCGTCACGTATGTAATAATACTTATCTGTGGACACGCAGACTTTCTTTCTTTCGAGCGGCGTTCGTTAAAATCCACGAGAAAATAAATAGCTTTTATTTGCCAATTTGTTTTGGTGATCATGGACAGAATTCCAACGCAATACACGGCATTCTAAAGCTGGAGATAATTGCGCAATCAAAATAATCAGATTGTAAAAAGTTCAACAGATGCTGACGGAGTCGTTATTGTTGGAAGTCACAATGTTTCTTAACAAAAGAGAAGGTCCCGCTAGGCAACAATAAATGATGGATAATCCCAAGGTCATCGGTACAGTCAAGGTCAATATCAGGAGTCAACAGATACCGGCCAAGCATCTACTGTGAGTCAGGAGCAGGCACCTGTTATTCTTTATAATGGCGATGGTGTGCATGTGTAAACTTGTTAAAAAGGATCTCCCCAAAATTTTGTTTTGTGCTACTAGTATCAGATTGAATATTAGTTTTCCAAAAATATTTTCTTGTTTTTTTACCCCAGTTGTAGTTTTTGCCCCATAATATAATGTTTTCAGGCAGCTGCATATCAGCCGTTTGTATGATTCTCGCTCTGTTATCTGACCCCCGATCTACTAAACCCCCCGACTCCTTATCATACTGCCTGTGGGGAACAATAGAATGGCTCAGTCTTAGTCACCCAGCCAGACTCTCTGACTAATGAAAGTCTATGGAGGAACGGACTTCATTAGCATTGCCATAAAGCATCATTGGGCCGATCAGATATCTCCCCTGTAGCCCAAGAGGGCGATCTGCCTGCCAGTTTTGCTGCCTCCCTGGACCTGGCGTTTATTTAGTGTGAGGACGTGGAAAATGTGTGGATTCTGCGTATTTGGCGGATAGATATGTAACAGCAGGCAGGGTCATGTACGGCCATCACGAGATTTTGGTCAATTTTATATTTTAAGGTTTTACGGATAGAACGAAAATTCAGAAATCACCGTCAGTGTTCCCACAGAACATTCTCAGTGCAAATAATTCTATTCTCACAGCTGAAGAAAATAAAGCAACAAAATCCTACCCACAGAATGATTTGTTTTAACTTTTTACCCACAAAATGACGTTTCTCCAATTCGTTAAGTGAAAAGGTGAGTATAATTACCCCGCTCCCCAACCTGTATTTTCACTTTATATAGTTCTATAGTTGTAATAAAAGGCCCTGCCGCTTTAAGGCCAGAGGATCCCAAAGACGTACGCGCGGCAGCCAGCTGGATATCCCCGGCCGCATGTCACATTATTATACTTGTGGCCACGAGTGTCCAGACAGAAGACCCATTCTGCCACCGGAGGGGCAGTATTGGCGAGCGGCAGATCGTGAGTGGAGTGGAGCCGGCGGCCGGCCACCGCTAGGCATTTGCCCGATGTGCCAGATGGCCGTTCCGGGCTTGCGGATGGGTAGTAGAGTTCTATTAGAACGTTTTGGACCGGATAACCCATGCGGTGAGGTTTGTGGCAATTAAAGGAGCGCATGACGGGTATAATCCAACAATATGAAACGGAACACCCGTGGCTGAGACGATACGGAAAACAATACATTGTCTCCGGTCAGAAAACCCCGTTTTAAATTTATTACCAATGATTGGATTAGGTATTGGGAAAAAAAAAAAACTGATAAAAAAGGAAAAAAATAAGAAATAAATGACGTTTTGGGCTGGAATACTTCAGATAAAGTACTCGGACACAGCTGTTCCTCGAAATTCTTTTTATTGCTACATTGAATTAGCAAAGATCTTTCAGAAGAGTAACCGGGGGGGGGTGAAAGAATTATTTTAATGAATTCCTTAGACTTTGAAGTTCCCCCCGGGGTCGCGTTACGCCTCTGGGGATGACAATGGTTGGCCGGGGTATTGGGTGTCGTGTATTTGGAAGTCACAAGCTGGCCCTGCCTGGGAATAGGCGACCCCCCCCGTGTTATTTCTGCAGACGCTGCCGAGTTACGCTCAGGCTGTGAGTGTTAATGGTATGCTGCGCACCCAGCAACTGTGAGCCATCAGGAGATCGTGGAGGCCACACGTCAAAACATCCAATGGTCTATTTCGGCGGTTGGGTGGTTGATGCTGTCCAGCCAACAGCTGCGTTCTGTAAGAACCCTAATCTACGAGATCCGTCGTTAAACGCGCAGGGACAGAACACGATTCCTAATTATCCATAGCCGTAGAGTAATTGATGGACACTCGTAGCGACGCGCATGTACAGACATGTCCTTAAGCGAAGGTCAAGACCGTTTAAGGCACATGAAGGTTCCAAGGTCGAAGACGTTGTTACGCCGGCTGAAAGAAACCGTTGGGTCGCTAACGCTTTCCAATTAGGAATTTAATAGAGACGGACACCAGGAACACCAAAGAATTTTAATTGGACAGTTGTTTTAGCATCAGAGAGACGAGTAAAGAACGGAAACACCCCCCCCCCCCATTCTAATACCCGGCTAAACAGACCAGGCAAAAATATTACGGGATTTTTTTAGCCAAACACAACAGAAAAATTTAAATAATTAAATATATATTTATATATATATATATATATATATATTTATTATTATTATTAATATTATTATTTTTTATTATTATTTTTTTTAGAAAAAGAGAAAAAGTCTTAAGTCCTAAATATAACATTTGTGGCTAACTGAAGCACATTTGAGTCTACTTAGATGGCCACGGGCACAATTCTTAATGTTTTTCTGGCCTATGATGTTGATGAAAACAAATGTAGATTTTCTATTGATCGCGAAATAAGTTTTGTTAACCAGGCAATAAGTTAAAAAAAAAAGAAGGAAACAATAAGAAATATACGAACGCATATAAAAAAAAATCTGTAAAAAAAGTGCTTAAAAATAATGAATTACAAAAAAAAATGACCAAAAAAATGGAAAGCATTGGATATTGTTAACCTGACTATTATATGAATTTCTATGGCTTCATTATAAGGACATCCATTGTTAGAGAAAGCGGTTGTAGGAATAGGCGATCACCGGCTAATATAAACCATTTCAATATATATTGACCGCAATATGACATCACCCTTCTCTTCCTTCTCCGAAAAGATCCCCCCAAAGGATCTCGTGCAAGCAGATGAGACTAATATTCCAGTATATACAGACAAATTAAATATATTCCATGGGGAAAAACGCTTTAAATGGTTAAAACACTAAAATATTTGTAATCTAAAAATATTCAAGTCACAGATTCTAAAATCAAAACGTGAAATGACTTAGAAAGAAAGTATAAATCATATCCAGGGGGTGCCACCGCCAACCGAACTGAAATCCACGCTGTGTGACGCCAAAGCAGAACATCTGGAGCGCCGGCAGCCAAGATTCGGTAAGCGGCCCGGAATAAACTACAGCGGAGTCACTGCTTGGAATAATAACGTTTTCCTGAAAACTCCTGAATTCTGTTACAGAATTTGACAGTAAATTACAAAGTTCTTACTAATCCCCGCGTCTGTGGTTTTATTCTCCGAGCTCCAAGGTTACAATGTTTCTAACGGTAAAGACACCGGATCCGTTGTCTCCGGGAAGGAGCTTACACCGCGCGGTTTGCGTGAAAATCTATATCCGGTGAAATCGGTAATTACCCAGGAAAATTACATTTTCTATAGAAAAATGAAGGTTTGATGACTAAATGGCTGAAACCAACGGTAGGCTGGCAAACTTCAACTTTTTTGGGTTAGATTCCGACACACGGCTCATTATTATAGTGATTATTAAAAAAAAAGAAAAAAAGAAAAGAAAAGAGCCTCCTCAGAATTTATAAGAAATAAATTAAACCAAAAAATAATAATTTTTGTCAAGAATGGAGGCCGGAAAAATCATCAACCACCTTGAAATCGGGTTCATAAAACTGGTGGTCATCCTCCTCCAGGTCATGGCCGACCGGGAGTCCATTGGTCTCTTGACAGCCCTGACTAATAGTCAATGAACTTTGGGTAAATCGGACCCTTCTTTCTTTGGATTTCTAGTAAATTCAGTCCAAGGAAGGTGGTGATATCTTCTAGAGGACAACCACCATTGAAGATAGATCAGACCCATTGGGTCCACCTAGTCTGCCCGTTATTCCTGGTTAAAGACTCGGAGCCTTAATGATACAGTAAGATGGAGAGTTGCGTGACTTCCCGAGAGCTCAGAAGTCCCGTCTTCAGGTGGGGGATTCACTGAGCAGTCCAACTTCTTAATTACTCATTGAGTTTCAAGAGGTCTCAGTTGAGGAACCCATGAGCTTGGGAGTTCACGATGCGAGGGTAGCTCACAATGCGGTGGTTACTCTGTTAAAAGTATGTTTTCCGTGGTGTGTGTTGTTAAAATTAGGGAATTTATTACTTAAAAAAATATATATATTGTTAATAAATAGGGTTAAAAATATCCACGATCAGGCGTCCAAAGCATTAATTTAGAGCTGCGGTCGCAGTGGAGGAATAACCGGCACGTCCCCCGCTTCTGTCTGGATTATACATTACAATGAATCTATCCTAAAAATGTTCTTGGGGTTTTCTGTATTTTTTTTGTTGCGTTTATGAAATTTATGGTTGTGTCAAATAGTTCAAATTGACATAAATTACAAATCGGCTTTTTTTTTTTTCAACATTTTATTGAACCGGGATGCTTGCAAGTGTTAAAAAAAACCATCCTATAAAACATATCCATTAAATAAAAAACCCAATAAAAATATTTTACGCATAAAAGTGCCGCCTCGGCTCTTTAGATGGCATTCCCATCACGCGCAGGCAGAGAAAAAAGAAAGAATTCTTCCGTTTGGTGTGCAGGGGGTCCAATGATGGTGTTTTGGGTTGATTTATTACTGGCCAGCTTGGCTTGACTTGCCCCCCAGCTGAATGTCAATAGTCCACCCCTGCTGCTCCAGCGTCATCCAGTCTGGTGGACGCTTTGGTGGAGAGTAAAGCTGCCATGACTTCTTCTTTGTTGCTTACTTTTACAAATAAGCCCCAGCTGTCACACTATACGCGAGACAGTCTCGATTTTTTTTTTGGGCAGCGTCCCGTCGTCCCACAGAGACCCCAACTGTCCCACTTTTGCAGGCCGTGGTGGTCACTGGCTGGTTGGGTCACTGGCTGGTTGGGGTTGATCAGGGTCTCCAGCATGGCTCCCGTGTGGTCGCTCCACGCTATGTTGAATTTAAGCGCCCAGATATGACATCATATCCCTGTTTTCAACGAATAGCGAGGCTCACTTGGATTGTTGGACACTCATTCTTTCAGCGCTTTGCTTCAGAAAAATACTCAATGTCCGGAATATCACTTTTTCTATTGCCTGCCTTTTGTTAGCCGTGATGGAGACTGACGTGTCGCCATAGGCATGATCACATTTAAGATTATTTCTTGCGTTGGACCCGGAGTCTCCCCGAGGCTCCAGGTCATTTTCCTCTGCCGGGGAAGTTGTCGGCCACACCCAATCTCCACCCACTTCTCCACCTACCCCCAGCCCATTTAAGGGTCTTTGGGGCTAGCCCCGCCCACGTGTGGCTATCAGTATGAACAAAAGCTAAAAATAAAAGTAACTTCAATGAATAAAAAGCTTTAAAAAGTTGTATTTCCAACGTCCATGATGTGTTTGAACTTCCTTTATGCTTAAAACTGTGGCTCAGTCTCACTTTATGGCATTGCTTCTGACATCTTTCACACAAAGATCAAAATATTGGTTACTGTAACGTTCAGAAATATTCTTTATTATACAAATATGTTCTGTTGTTCACGGCAGCTTGTAAAAGGTTTTCTTAGTATGGTGAAAAGAGGAAACAACAATTAAGAAATTATTTTTTATCAGAAAAGGATTTTTTTCAGTGCTTCATTTAAATACAGCACTCAAATCCTGGAAATGGGAACGGTTAAATCCAAAATAGATTTTTATACATTTTTGCAAGTGACCCATTAATCTGAAACTTTATCTTAACTTGAAAATAGAAATTCCACAAAATAACTCTTAAAACCACACTGAGCTGGTGCTTTATGGCAATGCTAATGAAGTCAGTTCTGCCATAGACTTTTATTAGTCAGGAAGTCCTGCTGGTTGATTAAGACTGAGCCATTCTATTGTTTCCCACAGGCAGTATGATAAGGAGTCGGGGGGTTTAGTAGATCGGGGGTCAGATAACAGAGCGAGAATCATACAAACGACTGATATGCAGCTGCCTGAAAACATTATATTATGGGGCAAAAACTACAACTGGGGTAAAAAAAAACAAAAAAAAACAGAACGATATTTTTGGGAATCTGATAAATGTCCTAAAAAAAATCTGGGTTTCCCTTTTAAAATGTAAATTCCTCTGTCTGCGGCTGGGTAATAATACCATGCCGTTGCTGGCTTCACTATTACCAATGACCGTCAAGAAAAATACTGCTCATTACTACAATTTAAAATTTCCAGATTCGCAGAATAACGACCCGTTTACTTTTTATCCTCCGAGTAATACGATAGAGCCGGAAATCACCAAAACCAAAGGAAATATTCATCTCTATGTAAAAATGTTTTATTACTGGCAAAAAAAAAAAAATGATGTAACCTTGCCAACGAAAATCCTTTACAAAAAAAAAATAAAAAAATATTTTTGGTATTTTTTTTATTTTGTATACTTTTTTCCTAGATGTTTTCCTTATCAACCCTTTGTTGACAAGAGTATTTTTTCAGTTTGTTTAGTCAGAATTTTTCATTAATTTGTCCACAGAAATATTTTTTTTTCTCCCGCAGCATTTTCCTCGTCTGAGGTCCCTGAAAGCTAAAGTGACTTTACATCTTTTTATGCCCCATAAAATGTATCACCTTTGGACTGTCCTGGGGGCCAGTTACAGCTAAGTGTCCCCCCCGGCCTCCCCCAGTTCTACACACTGTCACACATACTTACACACAGTTATACATACACACTAACTGTAACACATACACACTCTCACACACGCACGCACGCTTACACCAAAACGTACTCGCTCCATCATACCCGCGAGTTTGTGACAAGTCAGACTGGTCCTGTGTGAAGAACCTTTTGCCCCCTTGGCCAACCCACCCCTGTGTAACACACATGTTTGAGGGAGATAAAAAAGGAACTACCTCCTAAAAACCCATATTCCCACTAAAAAAAATACACCTAAAAACCCATATTCTGTGCTGACGGGCAAAAAATTAGCAAAACTAGCTGTTACTTACATCATTGTGTTAAAAAATTCTTCGTCGTTTGTGAGGATAACATGGATAAAGACGTCGAAAGGGGAATATTTATCCCGTAACGCACATCCTGTTTCTGTATCGTGATATTCTCTCCACTCGTTTCTGTCAGGATTACCGCAGGCCGCTTTATAAAGGAGATGAAGGTCATTGTTTTGGGAACAAAAACTTCCCCCTGAAATCGCGTTCCACGACAAGAAGAAAACCTGGATTTAGTTTCCGCTGGATGCTGAAAAGCTTTTGTGAAGCTGTACATTCCGGGAGATTTATTCCTTAATGCGACTTCTACAAAAAAAAAGAACTTCCTATGGGAAATACTAACGTTAGTGACAAGTGCAGCAAAATATAGCCGACTTAATCTTTTCCTTTTTTTCTCCCCGATATCCGTTTATACCACTATATGAGTTGGTAAGTAATGGAATAAATTGTACGGTTTAATAAATCGCTTTAATGTAGAAACATACAATAGGAACGTAGAATTTCACCGCTGATCGGCCCCCATCTAGTCTGCCCTTATTATTCCTGCTCTAAAAACTCAAATGTTATTCAGTCATTGGTCTCGTCTTAAGAATTGCCCTCTGACTGTATCGTGATAAACCAGCGACTTATTTTTCATCAATGTCCATGACATGAAAAGCGGTCTGGATTCCACTGAACATACGGAACAGACGGGCAGGGCCGGCCGAAGACTTAGCGCCGCCTGGGGCGAAGTTTAAAACGCCGCCCCCCCCGCCGACGCCGGGGGGGGGGCGTTGGCATTTTAAACTTCGCCGACGCCATTATCCACCCCCGCCCCCCCCGGTACTTACCTTTAAACAGTCCTGCGGCGAGTCTCCCTGCTCTGCCACGGTGCCGGCTTGTAATGCTGAGCGCCGGAAATTGACGTCACTTCTGGCGCTCTGCATTACAAGCCGGCACCGAGACCGAACAGGGAGACTCGCCGCAGAGGAGAGAGAGAGGGGGGCGCCGAGCGGGTAAGCGAAAACCACTCGGCGCCCCTCTCTCTCTCCTCCGCTTCAAAAAAAAAACCAAAAAAAAAGCGCTTGGGGCGGCAAAGTGCCGCCCCTTCTAAAGTGCCGCCTGGGGCAATTGCCCCAGTCTGCCCCATTATAGGGCCGGCCCTGCAGACGGGATTAGTTATACGGGGGGAGAGTATATAATATATAATATGAGGAATATACAGGGATATAACGGGTTATAAGGACGGGATTAGTTATACGGCTGGAGAGTATATAATATATAATATGAGGAATATACAGGATATAACGGGTTATAAGGACGGGATTAGTTATACGGGGGAGAGTATATAATATATAATATGAGGAATATACAGGAATATAACGGGTTATAAGGACGGGATTAGTTATACGGGGGAGAGTATATAATATATAATATGAGGAATATACAGGATATAACGGGTTATAAGGACAGGATTAGTTATATGGGGGGAGAGTATATAATATATAATATGAGGAATATACAGGGATATAACGGATTATAAGGACAGGATTAGTTATACGGCCGGAGAGTATATAATATATAATATGAGGAATATACAGGGATATAACGGGTTATAAGGACAGGATTAGTTATACGGCCGGAGAGTATATAATATATAATATGAGGAATATACAGGGATATAACGGGTTATAAGGATGGGATTAGTAATACGGGTCGGAGAGTATATAATATATAATATGAGGAATATACAGGGATATAACGGGTTATAAGGACGGGATTAGTTATACGGGGGGAGAGTATATAATATATAATATGAGGAATATACAGGATATAACGGGTTATAAGGATGGGATTAGTTATAGGGCCGGAGAGTATATAATATATAATATGAGGAATATACAGGGATATAACGGGTTATAAGGACGGGGTTAGTTATACGGCCAGAGAGTATATAATATATAATATGAGGAATATACAGGATATAACGGGTTATAAGGACGGGATTAGTTATACGGAGGGGAGTATATAATATATAATATGAGGAATATACAGGATATAACAGGTTATAAGGACGGGATTAGTTATACGGGGGGAGAGTATATAATATATAATATGAGGAATATACAGGGTATAACGGGTTATAAGGACGGATTAGTTATACGGCCGGAGAGTATATAATATATAATATGAGGAATATACAGGATATAACAGGTTATAAGGACGGGATTAGTTATATGGCCGGAGAGTATATAATATATAATATGAGGAATATACAGGGATATAACGGGTTATAAGGACGGGATTAGTTATACGGGGGAGAGTATATAATATATAATATGAGGAATATACAGGGTTATAACGGGTTATAAGGGTGGGATTAGTTATACGGCTGGAGAGTATATAATATATAATATGAGGAATATACAGGATATAACAGGTTATAAGGACGGGATTAGTTATACGGGGGGAGAGTATATAATATATAATATGAGGAATATACAGGATATAACGGGTTATAAGGATGGGATTAGTTATACGGGGGAGAGTATATAATATATAATATGAGGAATATACAGGATATAACGGGTTATAAGGACGGGATTAGTTATACGGCCGGAGAGTATATAATATATAATATGAGGAATATACAGGGATATAACGGGTTATAAGGACGGGATTAGTTATACGGCCGGAGAGTATATAATATATAATATGAGGAATATACAGCGATATAACGGGTTATAAGGACGGGATTAGTTATACGGCCGGAGAGTATATAATATATAATATGAGGAATATACAGGATATAACGGGTTATAAGGACGGGATTAGTTATACGGGGGGAGAGTATATAATATATAATATGAGGAATATACAGGGATATAACGGGTTATAAGGATGGGATTAGTTATACGGCCGGAGAGTATATAATATATAATATGAGGAATATACAGGGATATAAGGGGTTATAAGCATGGGATTAATTATACGGCCGGAGAGTATATAATATATAATGTGAGGAATATACAGGATATAACGGGTTATAAGGATGGGATTAGTTATACGGCCGGAGAGTATATAATATATAATATGAGGAATATACAGGATATAACGGGTTATAAGGATGGGATTAGTTATACGGGCCGGAGAGTATATAATATATAATATGAGGAATATACAGGATATAATGGGTTATAAGGACGGGATTAGTTATACGGGGGGAGAGTATATAATATATAATATGAGGAATATACAGGGATATAACGGGTTATAAGGATGGGATTAGTTATACGGCCGGAGAGTATATAATATATAATATGAGGAATATACAGGATATAACGGGTTATAAGGACGGGATTAGTTATACGGGGGAGAGTATATAATATATAATATGAGGAATATACAGGGATATAACAGGCCAATGTTTGTGATCCTTTGGCCAGGATAGTTGGAATATACAGATTCCTGAAAAATACTTTTCTGGTCTAATTTTAACATCTTCCATGGAACCCTTTAATTATTATTATTATTACTATTAGCTTTTATTTATATAGCACCAACAATTCCCTCAGCACTATTTACAGCCCTTACATTCAGAGGAGCTGCCAAAACCAGAGCAGACAGACTAAGATGACCCCGATACGTTAGCTAAAGGGGTCCCGGCACGCTGGCTTCAATTAGCTTCGATAATATTAAGTTCCACAACAACGGGCGAGCTGTCCGAAGAATTCCCAGCTGGATAAATGAAGCTCGGTTTGGGGTAAGAAAAACCTGGGACTTTTATTATATGTTTTAATGAACTGGCCGTGTTGATTTACGGCGTCACCGCGGCTTTTAAAAGAAGCGTCTCTCACTACGTGATGTGTTATAGATCTCGTGTCTTCTCTGGTGACTGATGGGGACATTTTTTTTAGACCAAACAGAACTTTTTTTGTGATTATATGTAGGGACCAGCCGGCCGTCCATTAAATTGTTTAACCAACACGCGACCGACGCTCTTTCCGCAAGGAGATTTTTCATTCCTCGCACTTAAATAGAAGTACTGTCACTGTGACTATTGTGTTACCCGGCGGTGACACATTCTGATGTAATCTCGGTGTCGACACAGTTCAGGCGGAGGTTACCGAGCTCGTTCTGTCTCCTACTGTAGGCTTCTCCGTCAATCGGCGGCATTTCAAAACAAATAGCTTTAACGACCCTAATTGTTGGCTTCCTCTTACATGCCGCTCATCTCCGAAATATTATCCGCTGCCGCGAATAGAACCCCGGCCGGCGACGTGCTGAGTGCGATAAGAACTGGAAACCAATACCGTCTTATAGGATATTCTCCGAAGGGCTTCACATCAGTTATTGTTACATTTTCTCCTTCTCTCTGTTAATCCCGATGTCCTGAGGAAAGTCAGCAATGACTGAAACGGCGACTTGACTTTGAATAAAGAGAAATTGTTAATTTAAAGACCTGGCGTGCTGACCATCTTTTGAAAGTGCTTTGTATGGAAACCGCTGGTTAGGGTTGGAGAGGAGAAGGGACAGAACTTTAGAATAGGAAATCCTGGTTCTGCCACGGGCTGCCACCGATCTCAGCTTCCCTGGGTAAAATAGCCCATTAAATGTAAACCACACAGTGATTGGCAAACAAGTACAACGCATAGGTGGTGCTAAAAAATATCTTTAATAATGCCCTGTCTACTAAAGGCTGTCTGGGGCTAGCCCACCTCCCCACATGGCTAGCTCCGCCCCCTGGACATCAAGTACCACCCCAGAAGAGCCCCGAGTAGCCTTAGCATAAAAGCCTTGGTAACACCACACCTATAGCCGCCCCCTCCGTGCCCCCAATGGCTGAGCATCGGGATGTGATATAACATGATCATGCCTAGGAATTCTCGGGCTTCTCCAAGGTCCTGACATGCTCCACTCCCCACCCATTTACCCTATAAAAGGGAGTGTTTCCCGCGACATCGGTGGAACCACCTACCGACATTAGCTGGACCGCCCTCTAATGGGCGGTCCACAAGGGAAGGCTCCAGGTAGCCGGAGCCCAGAAGTTCCCAGGTATGGCCATTATATACCCGACGTTGGCAACGTTTAGGAGATCAATGATCTTCCTTTTAACTGGCCCATTGAGCAGTGACACTACAGGGTGATCATCCAATAAGGGGGTGACTGGCTCCCTGGACTAGGCCTGATTGGCCGAGGCCAAAACACGCCACTGATTGTAGGCTGGGAAGGATTTCAGTGGCTGCAGTAATAAAAGCTACTTATCTTGTTTCTACTCGAGGAACGTATAGAAAACGATGACTTCATGGCCAAACAATTGCGTAATAAACTATTTCTGGGTAATTGATGCCCCTCCTCCAATAGAAAAGCTTTTCCGACGATGACAAGCAGAACGATTGTTGCTGACTATAAGCGAGAGCTGTTTGTTATTGCAGCTTGAATCTCTGGGGTCTTCGGACGCTCATTTATCAAAGTCTACAGCGGGTAACACCAGGGAATTGGAATTAGCCGTCAAAAATAACCCACGCGTTTCGCCCGCTTCCTTTTTAAATCGTGTTTACATTTTGTTAGACAAAACTTGCCCCTTTTGAAGGTTTTGTATGCGATAAAAATGTACATTTTCTGTCTTGGGTGTTTGATGAGTTTATTTGGGGCTTTAAACTTTGGAACCCTCGCTAATTAATCATGTTCTGTTTGGCGCTTCACGGAAATGAGAACACAACAAGGAAATTACGTTTCAAATATTTTTTCGTGATTTCCATTTGATGGTTTTCATCCGTGTGCTGTTTATTATATTGTTTTAATTTTTTAGGTTTTCATTTCCCCAAAAAAGTATATATATATATATTTATTTATTTTTTTTTTTCACTTTTTTTTTTTTTATTTTTTTTTACATTTTTTTTTCACATTTTTTTTTTTTCCTTTTTTTTTTAAAGAAAAATCCAGCGGTTCAGGAAACGCTCCCTAAATATTATCAAAGCGGGGGAATTTTGTCTGGTGAAATAACTCATGTAGGAAATTGTTATAATCACACGGAAAGCTCAGAAAATTTCAGCAGAAAACAAATTGTAATTAAGAAAATTCCCAATTATGAAGTCAAAACGTTAATTTAGTACAAAAACAGAAGAATTTTCAAAGGCAAAAAAAAAAGTGAAGTTGTCGCGTGCAATCGAGCTCCTGGATTATGAAGGGTGACGTTTATGGGATGTGATAAAAGGGGGAAAAGGATTTTTTTTTTAAGGACAACGTCTCTTTGTGGGTTTTTTTTGTTTTTTTTACTACGAGGTGTGATTTCTAACAAAACAAAAGAAAATTTTTGCCGTTTTACAAACTCATACCTCTCCAGGGTTGAGTGACTCTGATCGTAGCTAAACCTCAAGTTTAGGTAATGTGGGTCATGAAAGCGAAAATTTGTTTAATGTGAAAAAACATTGGTGAGTCATCCAAAAAGAATGCGCGTGAATTCGGTATTCGCTAAATCCTCATTGATAATTTACAAACAGACTTTTTTTTCTTTAAAAAAAATGCTCTCTAGGGTTTATTAAAAACTCTGTGAACTGGTGGAAAAAATGTAAAAATTATCAGCAAATATATATATATATATATATATGAGCTATTTTTAAGTTTTTGTTTTTTTTTTTGCATGAATCTGCAACTAGAGGAAACATTTATTCATTTATTTATTAAAATAAAAATAATAATTTAATTCCCCCAAAAAAATTAATGCAAGTAGTCTTGTTGAGACGTAAAGTAAAAATCTGTTATTATTACATATATATATTTTTTGACATATGGCACCGTCATATTCTGTAGCGCTGTACAATGGACTAACAGGATGAAATATAATTGGCTTAGGATATAAAAAGTTGGGGTTCATCCTAGAGTTACGGGGGTGCAGCCTGGTACCTATCAGGTGTCTGTTAACTAAACATAGAAAAAAGGGAGAAATCAGACCGTTTCTCCGGCTGTAACGACTCAAACCTTAATCAGTCGTTGGTCTCGTCTTAGATTCAGGAGCCGTATGTCTATCCCATGCATGTTTAATCCCCTCACTGTATTACCCTCTACCACTTCTGCTGGGAAGCTGTTCCACTTATCTACCACCTTAGTAAAGTTAGAAATTAAAAAATAAAAATCTAAAATTACCATGTATTTATATTAGTTGAGATTTTCTGCATACCGAGATTTAGATTTTTAAATTTTTTTTTAGAATTTTCGATATTTTTTTTTTTATTAAATGAAAACGTCAGTCATTTTCTGCTTTTACATAGAAGATATTTGGACAAGTAAACAAGATAATTGTGCAATGTTTGCCGCCACGTGGAGGATTCAGCCGATGGCAATCAGCGCTCACCTTCGGTGTCAGCGAGGCAGGTAACGCAGGCAAAACAAACAACAATTTCACAACTTTACGCCGCTGTTGTCTCTTTAAATATTCGGCGGAAAGGAGCTCAGGGCCGGGCGCTATCAGTGTGCGATAATCCCGCGGGGCGGATCTCATTGACCCTAACAGTTTAAAATGGTGCGGTGTTTAAGTAACCCTCTCAATGTAAGGGAGTAAACAGCGGCTCGTCTTACACTCCATTCAATCACACGAGTGATCTGTCTCCTGACGGCTGGGGGGAAATCATCAAACTGCCCCTGAAATGAACAATTGCCCTTGTGTTTGTAGATCCACTGATATCATCTGATCAGTTTGGAAGCCAATGGCAGAAAGGGTTAACTGGTGTCTGTGAGTTCTGGTAATGTAATCCTTTTACTTTACTGAGAGGGTAGTAGATAATTGGAATGGCCTCCCAGCAGAAGTGGTAGATGGTAATACAGCGAGGGGGTAGGCATATGGCTCCTGAATCTAAGACCAGGCCAATGACTGGTTAAGGTTTCACCGGAAATGGGGAGAATGCACACTGCGCCGGTTAAAATGGAGATCGCTGATCTCAATAGCTGAAAACTCCCCCGGTTTTGCCCCGGAGACTCCTGGTGAAGTTACGCTTTTCCGGGTTACAGCCTGAAATCTTCGGGTCATGGGAGCGCTGTTTAGACACGCCCCACTCCCCGCCTAAGCAACATTGAAGCCCCACCCAATTGCACCATGGGCCTGCCTACACATTGCATAGACCCCACCTACCGACATAATCGGCCTCCACCCACCTACATCATTGGTCTACCCAAAGAGGAAGTGCTCCGGATATCCAGACCCTGATCTCCCCAGTCCGTCCTCCATACTTTCCGTCCGCACCGCACTTCCTTTTAAAGTGAGGCATCAGGATATGACATCATATCCCGACACCTAGAAGTAAGGGCAGTGATGCCTACGGTAAACAAAAATCACTGGCTATAACTAAAAGTTAATTTTAACGCTACGCAAAAAAGTGTTTTTTTACGTGTTCTGGATAAATTTGTGTTTCTCTTTTTTTTTCGCCTTCTGGATAACAAATAAAAGTGAACAATAGAGAAAAAAACCGCTTACAAACATAAAACGCGTCGTAAACGCGAAAATCAATAAATGAAAGTCATAAATTCACAAATGTCGACCTAATCGGTGAACCCCCCCCCCGCCGTGTACAGCCCCCGAGTGATTAATATTTACTACATTTGAGCTATTGCAGATTTACTGAAAACCCCCTTTTTTTTACAGTCAATTTCCTTTTTCTAAATATTGTTTTCCTTAAAGCGAACGCGCTAATTAAATGGCATACGCGCCCCCCGGTATTTCACACAGCTTTCCCTTTTTCGGTGGTCCGATATTCCGGCGTTAAATTCCAATTTGTTCTTCCGAGAATAAAAAAAAAAAATACCACCAAGGCAGCAACAGAATTGGATTTTTTTTAAAACCCGAAACACGGTCGCCCCCCCCCGACCCCCCCGACAGCCTGAATCGATTACCCCATGACAGATGCATGACCCGGGGAGAGGTGCTCTGAATCCACCGGCTGGAAGTAGAGCCGCATAAATTAAAAAATATTTCCCTGCCAATAACTCTCGAAGGTGAGGCTTTTACGTGGAGATCAAGGAAGTGTCTGGGAAACCCATCCAAAAAAACCCAATAATAGAGAAAAAAATTAACACTTTTCCCACCCGCACGTAAGACCCGTCTAGTTTTTCCTTCTCCCTGTATTAAATTCTACCACCTCTGCTGGGAGGCTGTTCCATTTATCCACCACCTGATCAGTAAAGTAAAAC
Source organism: Spea bombifrons (assembly GCF_027358695.1). Lineage (NCBI taxonomy): Eukaryota > Metazoa > Chordata > Amphibia > Anura > Pelobatidae > Spea > Spea bombifrons. The sequence continues at coordinate 139,280,381 of NC_071088.1, read as the reverse complement.
TTCCTCTGACCCTCAAGTGTTTTCTCCTCCTTTGAAATAAACTTCCCTCCTTTAATAACCCCCTTTACGTATTTAAATGTCTGTCTCCCCTCCTCTTCTCTCCCATCCCCTCGCTCCCTTCTCTCCCATCCTCTCTCTCCCATCCCGTCTCTCTCTTTTCTCTCCTCCAGGCCGGACATATTGAGACCTCTGTATTGTATGGTCTCCCCCCCCCAGGCTAAATCTCAGTCCACATCTTGTGGCCACATGTGGGATGCCGGTGAGCCAAATTCTTTAAATTGGAGTTGTCCAGAGAGCTGTCGCCCCCATCACGTTTTCCCGGCCGGCCCCCAGACAGCACAGAAACATGGAAATAAAAGGGGGTTGGGTAATAAAAGTGATTCCGGTGCAAAATTTGAAAAGTAGTCTTATTACCGCGGCAACAAATATTGAACAGTTCTGCCGATTGGAACATTCCGTTTGGTTGCTATAGTGACGGGGCTGCTTTCCAAACGATGGACCAGAATCATATTTTATATGTAATAGATAAAAGCCTGCCCGAAAAAGGCACGTTACGCAAGTTTGCAGGTGGATCTTGACTGATTTCGATGTGAGTGATAGAGAGCATACTTAAGTATGCTTCCGGTCTCACTAGAAAGAGGCAGGGGGGGGAACGAGGCAGGAGTCCCAAATTCTATTAGAATTACTCTATCATGTGTCCATCTTCCAAACCGATGCTTGTAGAGACGTATTGTGGCCAACTAGGCCTAGCGTCTCGGGTCCAAGAGTGAGGCGGCCCCTCTGCCAGGTAACAGGGGCTCCCTGCAATGCCGTTACTCAATAACACTATGGAGGTCTGTGGCGAGTCGGTGTTGTCCTCTATAGTCTCCTTCCGCACTGGAATACCTGGAGAACTCCAGAAGAAGCACCGTTTCTCCAGCTCTCCAAGTCAACACCTGAATAGTCCGGGTCGCGGGATCTTCACACCCCGTTTAAATGGGGGTGTTCCCAGCATGACATCATGATGCCTCCAAGGTCACTGGGATTGCCTCGGACCTTAGGGGGACCAAGCCCCCCCGACGTCAGCGGGCAGTCCTGGCGAAGCCCAGAAGTTTCCAAGGCTTCCTTTGAAAGCGAGGATATGTTGATCTCCCGACGCCCAGAGGTAAGGACGATGGCGCGGAGGGGCTGGCAGAGGGCGCTAGCAATGTCCCCAATGTGACCTTTGGGGTAACAGATATCTGTGGTAGCTTTGGTAGCCCTGGTCCTGAAGATGTTAAAGATTAAGTAGCCTCTCCTTGCGCATGTTTTGGTTGTCCTGTGGTCTGTAGGAAAGGTAACCTGCTGAGTCAGCTGGCTTGTCCCATCAAGCCCCGGAGAATGCAGAATTATTCCCGAGTCCTTGGAAGGACGTTGTTTGAACAGAAGTTTGTTACTTGAGTAATGGAGGATCCGTCAAGACGACTGATACCTTTCAAAGCGAGCGTGTTTGTTTTAGGCCTCATATTATACATTTAGCTCAGCAAGTGGCCTGGACGGGGGCCGGCATTGATGAATATTGTCCTCTGAAGCTCATATGGACAAACCATTGAGTGTCCGGGCTTTGATGACAAAGATGTCACCCTCAGCGTGTTTACTGCTAAGGGTCAGCCTAGGAGTGGGCAAATCGGCCCTCCATAAAATACCTTAAAACTGAAACATAAGAATGTGACATAATAAAAGACCACACTGAACAGCCTCCCAGCAGAGGTGGTAGAGGGTAATACAGTATGGGATAGACATACGGCTCCTGAATCTAAGACGAGACCAACAACCAATCAATGATTTTATTTCCCTGATCTGCTCATAAAACCAGTTCATAAAACAACGGCTTCTACTTATCGAGATAATTAACAAATTTGTGCTTAAAAAAACAAAAAAAAATCCCGGACAGAAATAAGGCCTCTTTATCTGCGAAACGCGTTTCCTGACATCTGGTGCTCGTTCTGATACATTGTGTCACGGCATCAAATTCAATTTCCGATAAGAACCCCTCCGGTTTCATCTCTTACTCGGCTTTCGCGAAGATCAATAATCAGCGTCATTCATTTTTTTTTTTATAAAATCCATACCGACAGCGAACGACAAATGTAATTTACGCAATGAAGAGGCCGTGAGGCGTTTTTTGAAGACGACCCGTGGAGCGTTTAACTGCATTATCTGCCAAATCTACACCAGGTTGGGATGAGAACATTCCGGAGTTGAGATGAAACATCTTTTAACATCTGCTCACCAAGTGCAGCGAGACTTTAAGACGCAGATTGCCGGCTCGGCAGGAAAAGACCCCACACTGCCCGATTTCTTCTATCCGACAAACTGGGAATATGCAATTTGAGAATAAATAGTAAATTTTAGCCTGGGTGGACTGGGCCTAGGGTTGCAGTCCGGGGGTGGTAGCCCCTCTGCCACATAAGTTAACTGCCCTATCGGGGCAAATGGTTCCATGTGGTGGGGCGGCTGGTGGTGCTGCCCTGGGTTATAAACACATGTACAGAGGGAGAAGAAGACCCTATTCTTGTGAGCTTACACTTTATGAGTTACTTCTGGATGGTGGACATCAGTTATTGGGTTGGGATGACGCGGCGAGTCTTTTTGTGGGGTAAATACAACGATGTGACCACCATAGAGAAGGAATTGGGGTAATAACAATGTAAATTGATTGAGATTAATGTAAATTGGTGAATTTGCTTTCCGTGTCATACCACGATATGACCTCAGAGACCTACTCAACTTGTAGGACTCATGGCCAAGTGAAGGTCCAAGTTCCTTGTGAGGTTCCAAGGGGAGCTGGTGCAGCTGAACTGAATACCCAACGTAGATTGTTTCACTTGTGCTGTGGAAGTAGTACCCCATATCCTAATGTGTATATATATATATAGAAATTATTATTATTATTTTTTATAAATAATTCATCCTAATCGTTTTTAGGCCATTTGCACGTCTAATGGGAACCATCTGAGAACATGGAAAACTGTCTCTAAGACAAATACTATAAAGTCCTTGGACTAAACCAACAATTTCTCTATAAATATACTGATGATTATTATTATTATTATCAATAATGTTTTTTTTCCAATTACTTGATCGATAGTACAAAGGATCTGCCCCATTTTATCCAACTTGAACCCCCAAGATTACTCTGCAAAGTATATATTTTTGAAAGACAAACTGGTGGTAAAGTTATTCCGAGTATCATCTTCCCCAAAATGAGACATTTCTACAGCCTTTATTATTTTTTTTTATTTTTTTTTTCGACATTGAGTCTTTCATCTAGAAATAATGTGCTCCGTATTAGCTTGGGTTCTTCTGAAGATTCTTTCCATCTGCTACGATATTAGCCGAAGATCTTCCCGAAAGATGAAGTCAACCCCTCGCATATTATTATTTACCCCCCCCTTTAATGGTAACTGAGAAGGTCGCGGGGTCAAAGATTCTTTTTTTTTGCGTTTACGAAGCGATTCACTTCTGGGTTCGGACCACGAGGGCTTTGAAATCGGCGACCCCCGGGACATAATTGGTACTGCCGCATACCGAAATAATAATAAAGGAGGCCTCGTTAGATCCGGGACCCACAGATAAATGAGGAGAGGCGCGACGGAACGTTTCAAAGAGCCGCATTGGTCCTGCTCAGCGTGACGCTCAGACAAACCCCGGAGCTCTCCGGACAGAAGTCCTACCCGGCGTCTGCATCTAGGATTTCAGTCCGGCAGTAATAAAAAAAAAATCACGTCAAAGAATCCAGTGCAGGAAACTGATGATTTTTAAGCATTTTGACTATTTCCATGTCTTTATCAGAAAAAAAAAAAAAAACTCCTTGGGTGTCTTACACATTTATAGGTTTCGAAACGTTAAATTTAATGTTAATTCAATATTTTTTTACATTTTTTTGTTTTTTCGTAACGTTTCAAGGTTTTCTGGAAAGTATTGAAATCACAAAATGAAAAAGGGGTCCAGAATAGGCTGTTTGCTGTAAATAAAATAGAAGTTCTTGCATTTTTTTTTATTACTTTATGTTTTTTATGGCGCACCAGCGGATTCCGTAGGGTTGAATGTTATGTAAATTTCACATAGATGTAGATTTTACTTTTAGTCTACAAAAGGCCAAATGAATGTAATTTTTAGCGCTTTCCACGCATGCGCACGAGAGGGTTGTTTTTCCCCTCCCAGGGCTTTTGTAGGCGACGCGTTTGGCCAAAGGTATCTTCTGCACGACAAATGGTGAGGGAATGAGACGAATCCACATGAGAGATGATGCAGAATCCCCCTAACCTTTTGTAAGGGGGACACCACATAAACTTAAGGAGACCTTCTATGCCAGGCATGTCCAAAGTCCGGCCCGAGGGCCGATTGCGGCCCGCGTTCCGGACTGATAAGGCCCCCCAGATAGGTTGCCCAAATATAGATCTGTTTTTTATATATTAAAGGCAGAGTGATTTAACACAGGTTTAGATTTGTCATCCAAGTCACAAAATGAAAAGTATGCCGTTTTCAATAAACTTTGCATAAAATAGTTAATTTGCGTTTAATTTTAATGGTTCAAAGAATGTCAGGCAAAATGGTCGGCCCTCGCATGCCTGTTCTGTGCCTAGGATGGCTAGAGTGTCCCTTTAACTATACCCAAACCAAAAAAAAGCCAAAACTATACGTTATACATGTTTTACATGACTTTACTGACCTATTATTATTATTATTAGTAGTAGTAGTAGTAGTAATAGTAATAATTTTATATAAAAATTGAAAATAATATTTTATTATTAATAATGGTAAAAAATTATTTTCATAATTATATTTTATTATTATTTATATTATTATTAGCAATAATAAAACATATTATTTTAATTATTATTATCTTTTATTATTGTTATCTATTTTATTGCCTTTTATTCTTGTTATTATTAATATATTTTATTATTATTATTACTTACAATAATCATAGAATATTATTTTAATAATTAGACTTTATTATTATTATGTTTTATTATTATCTGTTTTTATTGCTTTTATTCTTGTTATTATTAATATATTTTATTATTATTATTACTTACAATAATCATAGAATATTATTTTAATAATTAGACTTTATTATTATTATGTTTTATTATTATCTGTTTTTATTGCTTTTATTCTTGTTATTATTAATATATTTTATTATTATTATTACTTACAATAATCATAGAATATTATTTTAATAATTAGACTTTATTATTGTTATGTTTTATGATTGTTATCTGTTTTGATTGGCTTTTATTATTGTTATTATTATTCTCTTTCCTTTATATAGAGCCAACAATTCCCGCAGCACTTCCTACATACAAGGGGTCTGATAAAACTGAGACGAGCCGATATTTTAGCTAAAAGGGCTCTCCACGAATGTCTTCAATGTGCACACAAAAAACCCCCCACAATATTTTAGCATAAAAACATAAAATAAAATAAAAAACTACATCACACTTTGAGAATATTTTGGTCTATTTTTATGTCCGCTTTCGTCCGTTTAGGAATTATCCCTCCCCCTCGGAGCGCTTTTAATTACTTTAAGGCATTTTAACATTTCAGAGTGAACAGAAAGTTCCGCAATCTCTAGCCCAAGAGAGTAGGCATTAAATGGCCGTGAAGGGTTAAGTATTTAACTGTTTCAGTATCTCAAGGTTGTCTTGTCCACCTCTGCATTTAAAGGTCAGACGGTATAATTGCAACATTATATCATCCGCGGTTCTCAGATCTGCCATCTGCAGCGAGGCTTATTGTGTGATTTGCCCGAAACAGGTGGATCCGAAGCGCTTTTGTCTGTTAAATCTTTTGCCAATTTTCGTTTCTTCCCATTTAGTGACCTTCCGATTGGCTCCTTTGAAGACGTTTAGATAATGAAGCTGAAACATTTGTGCCGATCTTCAGATGACAATCACGGGATTCCGGCCAAATCACGCAGCGGCCGTGTATGAAGCGGATGGCGTTGAGTTAAGCAGAAGGGGAAAGGAGCCAAGATTTCGTTTTTTTAGGACCATGGGATCAAAAACATCATCATCAAAACCCAGCGGAGTTATTACAAGCCGGACATGCGCGATCTTGGTTTTATTACTGTGAAACCCAATTTGCCATAGTTATTACCGAAAAAAAAATCCCACAGCTACAGAAGCCTGCGTGCCGAGCCCTCCTTACCTAATGTATCGGGCCGGGCCGTCTTAGTCCATCAGCTCAAGTTTACGCTATAAAAAGAAAATATATTATTATTATTAATAATATTATATATATTATGATTATTATTTATTTATAATTAATATTAATATTATTATTTTACTGTCATTAATTTAATATTAATAACAATAGTAATTATTAGTGGTTTATTACTAATAATAATATTAATATTATAATATTATTATTATTATTATTATTATTATATAAGTAACGGTTCCCCCTACAATGTATTCAACACTTTTGTAACTAAATGGACCTTTGGAAACATTCTTTTTTTTTTGTACTGCTGGAATCCCAAACCCTTTCCAGAAATCTTCTTTTTGAAGTGTTCATCATTTTTGCCGGGAACACTTAATTGTCATGTGATACAAAAGCAGGCTCTGATATAGAAGCTGAAACAGATACTAAAATATGCAACATATATGTGTTAGAAACCCACCTTATATATACCATGGGAGCAGCCATGTTTACCTGTTCTCAGTATCTGAATTATTATTATTATTGTCTGGATTATTCCTCCCAATTATCTTGTTTTTTGTGGGACAGTCCTGATGTTCAGGTACAAACCAGCTGCAGATCTCACCAAAAGAGAATCAATGGAGGTCGGTAAAAGCGCTGAAAGGGACTTTTATGGGCCACGGTGGAACCAGATGCCCATTTTTTCTTTGGGCCGCCCTTCCCGACATCTTCCTACGGGGGGCCGGACCTTCCCTGGAAAAACTCCAACCTCCATTGAAGCTCCACATGGCCACCTCACGACGCTGTGAGGTGGCTCTTCACGTAAGATAGATAGCCCCGGCCTGATGCCACCTACATCCCCTCCCCCTTCCCACCTATAACCCTGCCCTCCCCACCTCCAGCCACACCCCCTAACAAAAATGTCCGACTTCGCACACAAAAACGTCAGGCGGGAGTATGAGAATATGGCATATCCCACAATGCACCTGACCTGCCCCATTCCTGATTGGTTGCGCAATAAGCAAAGACCAAATATGGCCGACTATAAAAATGAAGCAAATGAATCGCTAAAACGACGCATTCTGCACACAGCCGGTGGTTTAGTCGTCAGGTTTCTCTCAGGCCACGGGGATTTTTCAGACGAAGATATAAATCAATTTGCACTTTTCTTATAAATATAACTTCAAAAAATCTTAAACCTGCTATTTGTATAATATCTCGTCCCGCGTTACATCGTTACCCCCGGCCATTACTCACTTTTTGAAGCTGATTTTTTACGAGCGGTTCGGCGCGTCTGGATTTGTTAGGATAAATGCAATAAACGACTTTGAAAGGTAAAAAAACAAACAGCGGGTTTTCGACCCGAACATCCGAGCCAAAATGTCTTTATTTAGCGGGTCGGGGCCAGCGTTTCAGTAACACAGGCGATAATTTGTCTTCCGAGAGGTTACGGGAGGTTCCAGCGAAAGAAAAAGTATTTATCATGAAAATATATATTTAAAAAAAATATACCATTGACGTGATGTCATCGTTCACCAGGGTGGGCCTTAAAGGAACAGGGGGGGGAATATAATATTTGGAGAAGTTTGTTTTTTCCTTAGATTTAAGGAACACTCCAGTGACATCAACGGGAGAGCATTCTGCGCATGAAGGGGTCTTTTCTTACCCCTTTGGTTATACGCCGAGCCCGTGCTTGAACAGGCTGGCAGTCATACCTGCTAACTCTCCCGGTTCTGGCCAGAAGCTCCGGGTCGCTGCAGGGAAGCTCCGGTTCGCGGGAGCGGTGCTGTGGCACGCCCTACTCCCCGCCCAATGACATCAGGGGCGTTCCCGCAGACGGCTGGGGGAACACCCCCATTTAAAGGGAAAATGGGTGGAGAGCGGGGCGTGTCGAACCCGGAGAGTTCCCAGGTATGCGTAGGATATACATATAGTGTGTTTCTGATACAAATATATGAATTATTTCAGAAGTAAACCCCATTATTTATTGGATAGAAATGAAACATGTAGGATTGTGAGACATTCTGAGGGCGGAGCCTCATTTCCCAATCCAGCTACTAATTTGAATATGGGGGTTGCCTTGTTATGTCACTAATAAGGCGGAGACATCGGATCACATTTTGAGTTTGGAGTAACCCCCAGTGCTGTATATAGTAATATAACCCCCAGCGCTGTATACAGTAATATAACCCCCAGCGCTGTATACAGTAATATAACCCCCAGCGCTGTATACAGTAATATAACCCCAGTGCTGTATACAGTAATATAACCCCCAGAGCTGTATACAGTAATATAACCCCCAGCACTGTATACAGTAATATAACCCCCAGCGCTGTATACAGTAATATAACCCCCCAACGCTGTATACAGTAATATAACCCCCCAGCGCTGTATACAGTAATATAACCTCCCCAGCGCTGTATACAGTAATATAACCCCCAGAGCTGTATACAGTAATATAACCCCCAGCACTGTATACAGTAATATAACCCCCCAGCGCTGTATACAGTAATATATCCTCCCCAGCGCTGTATACAGTAATATAACCCCCCCAGCGCTGTATACAGTAATATAACCCCCCAGCGCTGTATACAGTAATATAACCCCCCAGCGCTGTATACAGTAATATAACCCCCCAGCGCTGTATACAGTAATATAACCCCCCAGCGCTGTATACAGTAATATAACCCCCAGGGCTGTATATACAGTAATATAACCCCCAGCGCTGTATACAGTAATATAACCCCCAGCACTGTATACAGTAATATAACCCCCAGCGCTGTATACAGTAATATAACCCCCCAGCACTGTATACAGTAATATAACCCCCAGCGCTGTATACAGTAATATAACCCCCAGCACTGTATACAGTAATATAACCCCCAGCGCTGTATACAGTAATATAACCCCCAGCGCTGTATATAGTAATATAACCCCTCCAGCACTGTATACAGTAATATAACCCCCAGCACTGTATACAGTAATATAACCCCCAGCACTGTATACAGTAATATAACCCCCCAGCGCTGTATACAGTAATATAGCCCCCAGCACTATATACAGTAATATAACCCCCCCAGCGCTGTATACAGTAATATAACCCCCAGCGCTGTATACAGTAATATAACCCCCAGCGCTGTATACAGTAATATAACCCCCAGCGCTGTATACAGTAATATAACCCCCAGCGCTGTATGCAGTAATATAACCCCCAGCGCTGTATACAGTAATATAACCCCCAGCACTGTATACAGTAATATAACCCCCAGCGCTGTATACAGTAATATAACCCCCAGCGCTGTATACAGTAATATAACCCCCCAGCGCTGTATACAGTAATATAACCCCCCAGCGCTGTATACAGTAATATAACCCCCCAGCACTGTATACAGTAATATAACCCCCCAGCGCTGTATACAGTAATATAACCCCCAGCGCTGTATACAGTAATATAACCCCCCAGCGCTGTATACAGTAATATAACCCCCAGCGCTGTATACAGTAATATAACCCCCAGCGCTGTATACAGTAATATAACCCCCCAGCGCTGTATACAGTAATATAACCCCCCAGCACTGTATACAGTAATATAACCCCCCAGCGCTGTATACAGTAATATAACCCCCCAGCGCTGTATACAGTAATATAACCCCCAGCGCTGTATACAGTAATATAACCCCCGATGCTGTATACAGTAATATAACTCCCAGCGCTGTATACAGTAATATAACCCCCAGCGCTGTATACAGTAATATACCCCCCAGCGCTGTATATAGTAATATAACCCCCAGCGCTGTATACAGTAATATAACCCCCAGCACTGTATACAGTAATATAACCCCCAGCACTGTATACAGTAATATAACCCCCCAGCGCTGTATACAGTAATATAGCCCCCAGCACTATATACAGTAATATAACCCCCCCAGCGCTGTATACAGTAATATAACCCCCAGCGCTGTATACAGTAATATAACCCCCAGCGCTGTATACAGTAATATAACCCCCAGCGCTGTATACAGTAATATAACCCCCAGCGCTGTATACAGTAATATAACCCCCAGCGCTGTATACAGTAATATAACCCCCAGCACTGTATACAGTAATATAACCCCCAGCGCTGTATACAGTAATATAACCCCCAGCGCTGTATACAGTAATATAACCCCCCAGCGCTGTATACAGTAATATAACCCCCCAGCGCTGTATACAGTAATATAACCCCCCAGCACTGTATACAGTAATATAACCCCCCAGCGCTGTATACAGTAATATAACCCCCAGTGCTGTATACAGTAATATAACCCCCCAGCGCTGTATACAGTAATATAACCCCCAGCGCTGTATACAGTAATATAACCCCCAGCGCTGTATACAGTAATATAACCCCCCAGCGCTGTATACAGTAATATAACCCCCCCAGCACTGTATACAGTAATATAACCCCCAGCACTGTATACAGTAATATAACCCCCCAGCGCTATATACAGTAATATAACCCCCAGCGCTGTATACAGTAATATAACCCCCAGCGCTGTATACAGTAATATAACCCCCCAGCGCTGTATACAGTAATATAACCCCCAGCGCTGTATACAGTAATATAGCCCCCAGCGCTGTATACAGTAATATAACCCCCAGCGCTGTATACAGTAATATAACCCCCAGCGCTGTATACAGTAATATAACCCCCAGCGCTGTATACAGTAATATAACCCCCCAGCGCTGTATACAGTAATATAACCCCCCAGCACTGTATACAGTAATATAACCCCCCAGCGCTGTATACAGTAATATAACCCCCCAGCGCTGTATACAGTAATATAACCCCCAGCGCTGTATACAGTAATATAACCCCCGATGCTGTATACAGTAATATAACTCCCAGCGCTGTATACAGTAATATAACCCCCCAGCGCTGTATACAGTAATATAACCCCCCAGCACTGTATACAGTAATATAACCCCCCAGCGCTGTATACAGTAATATAACCCCCCAGCACTGTATACAGTAATATAACCCCCCAGCGCTGTATACAGTAATATAACCCCCCAGCGCTGTATACAGTAATATAACCCCCAGCGCTGTATACAGTAATATACCCCCCAGCGCTGTATATAGTAATATAACCCCCAGCGCTGTATACAGTAATAACCCCCAGCACTGTATACAGTAATATAACCCCCAGCGCTGTATACAGTAATATACCCCCCAGCGCTGTATATAGTAATATAACCCCCAGCGCTGTATACAGTAATATAACCCCCAGCACTGTATACAGTAATATAACCCCCAGTGCTGTATACAGTAATATAACCCCCAGCGCTGTATACAGTAATATAACCCCCAGCGCTGTATACAGTAATATAACCCCCAGCGCTGTATACAGTAATATAACCCCCAGCACTGTATACAGTAATATAACCCCCCAGCGCTGTATACAGTAATATAACCCCCAGCACTGTATACAGTAATATAACCCTCCAGCGCTGTATACAGTACTATAACCCCCAGCGCTGTATACAGTAATATAACCCCCCAGCGCTGTATACAGTAATATAACCCCAGCGCTGTATACAGTAATATAACCCCCAGCGCTGTATACAGTAATATAACCCCCAGTGCTGTATACAGTAATATAACCCCCCAGCGCTGTATACAGTAATATAACCCCCCAGCGCTGTATACAGTCAGTCTTATCTGAAATTCACATTGACAGAGAGGTTACAGAATACAGGCTGCGTGATCTTTATGCTTAAAACTCCAAATGGTTTTCCAAGGCTTCGCGTGTGCAGAGATATCCTTATTCCGCCCCAGTCTTTTATATGCCACCCCTTACCATAGACTCGATGAGACTTAGACCGCACCATATGTGATAATTCACATGATAGAAAAAAGAAAGCATCTAATTGTCTGATCCCGGACCGCAGAATGCAATATAAAAGTGACTTCATTTATAGACCCCTTTATGTTTAAAACATTATGGGGAGTCATGGACCCCCCCCGGCGGAATGTACGGATTGTGTCCTGTGTGGTTCTGCGACCATCAAAGGGAAGTGGATGTTACTAAGAAAACTTTAGAAAACCACAGAATTACTCACGCCCGTTAAATATTATGCGCACGTGGCCTGTTTGTTTACCGCTGAAACCAATTATATATTTTTTGGTCTTTAAACGGTTAAATTTCACGTTCCCTGATTGTTTAATTGACTTCTTCCGCAGATTAATAAAATAAATAACATTGTAGATGGAACCATCTCAGAACATCACTTATGTTACTATTATTATTTATTTATAATTTATTATTATTATTATTATTTAATATTATTTATTATTATTGTTAATTATTATTCCTTTTATTATTATTTATTATTGTTAATTATTATTATTTATTTATAATTTATTATTATTATTGTTAATTATTATTATTTATTTATAATTTATTATTATTGTTAATTATTATTCCTTTTATTATTATTTATTATTGTTAATTATTATTATTTATTTATAATTTATTATTATTATTATTATTTATAATTGTTAATTATCATTATTTATTTATAATTTATTATTATTATTGTTAATTATTATTCTTTTTATTATTTATTATTGTTAATTATTATTATTATTTTTATTTATTTTTTTTTTATACTACTCTGCTCTGGCAACAAATGCAGAGGATTTCATGCAAATTTCCCTTCATTTCCCATGATCCCCCGGTGCTGGCGGTAACGGAATCCTCCTGTCAGCAAGAGCAGGAAGTTGCAAGCCACTTCCTGTTCTCTCCCCGCATTGTATTAGCGCACTGCGCATGAGCCGCCACGATTGGTCTGTAAGTTTATCGCCAAGGTACAAACTGAGCAGCCAATCAGGAAGATAACTTGGTAAATCCAAGATGGCCGCGATGTATGGTGAGGTCTCGTGTCCCGGTGCGTCCAATTCCTTGTTCTCATCCTTATTAGATTACTTTCTACTATGAATAATGAGGACGTAAGGTCAGTGGCCCCCCGACCCTGCCCTTTGGCCCCCGGATGAGTTCTGAATACACAGCGTTCCACGGTGTAGAGGACACGCACAATGAACACATTTCCAGAAGCAGTAAAAGTCACACAACAGGGGTGATGCCATAAAGAGTTGTTGAGACAGAGCGAGCATTCCAGATGCCGTGGATAGATGCGGCGCGGGGTTGGAACGGGGACAGGCGGGGGGGCTTCCCAAAAATTCATCAAACAGACCCGCAGGAGATGACCAAAGAGGGCAAATTGTTTCCGAGCCGTAATCAGGGGCCGTAGTCAAGCATGTGTCGCGAGTCAATAATATGGCCAGGCGGCTGAACAATCCATGGCTAACGTGATTCGACGCTTTCACGACCGGGACGATTGTTACAAAGTATCGACCTAATTACTTCTTCTGGACATGAAGATCGTTTCTTTGGCCATCAGCTTTGGCCGCAGGTCTGCCCGTTATTCTATCGCTTTGTGGGGGTGCAGGAGAGCTGGATCCCTCTTGGCTCTTCTGGTGGGGCTGGCAGGTTGTCCCTTAAGGCTCCTCTCTTCTCTTTGAAGGTCCGGGGGTTCCCCTGAGGTTCTGAGAGGGAACTCAAGAAGATCCGGCCGTCCCACAGGCAATCTGGTCTTCGGGGGAGCGCAGCCCTTGAAAAAGGAAGATTTGGGATCCAGTGATCCACTCTGGCTCCTCTAGAGCACCTCGGTCTACCCCGGTCCAGTGACGCTTCCTGGCCTAAGCCGACTAACCCTAGGGCCGCAGATCAAAAGAGGCAGCGGTACCCCTGCTGCCAAACCAGGGGGGCACATCGGGCGTGGGGCAACGTGAGAGATATTACATTCCTGCCTCGGGCTTCAATAAAAAAAAAGCTTATTATTATTATTTATTGTTTTATATAGCACCATCAGATTCCGTAGCGCTGTACAATGGGTAGACCGGACATAACAAGTAGTATATAACATAACAAACTGACTAACAGAGACAACAGGTGAGGAGGGCCCTGCGCACAGGAGCTTACAATCTAGAGGATGGAGCTTATATGTTCACAATGTAACTATTCACCATGGAATTACCAACAGCAAAGCGCGTTCATACTATAGTTATAATTAATTATAATATTCTGGATCATACCAATACCCAAAGGAGACACGCAGGGGGCTTTTATTCTGACTTCATTTTTAATTTTGTGTTTTCAGTTTAACAGCCTTTTAACCGTATCAGTGCCAGAGGGCATAAAGTGCAGGACTCTGCATAGAAATCTGCATAGTTTATCCCGAATTTTCGGACTCTGTGCCGGCGTCCCACTGAGCTGCCCAACGGTCCCGACATCATATGCCATCCACCCTTCTACCCCTTCTTGCAGCCTGTTCTTGGAGTCATTATCATTAGAAAAGGGTATTTACTCCGCTTTCTAATTGGATAACTGAGTCGCTCGCCCTGTTTACCTCATTTAAAATAATGTGTCCAGTCCTGGAGACCATGACATCACAATGACATAAGCAATTAAGGGCCACTTAACTGTTACTAATTACTGACAACCTACACCAGGAAACACTTTGAGACCTTAATGTACGACATAATATAATACAGATGTGATAGAAACATTTAGATAAAGAGCAGAGTATCTTTTAACAATAGGCGGGTGACAACCGATGAGTAATATGTGAAAAGTATCCTTTACAAAAAGGGGTAGTACATTCATGGACTAGACTTCCAGGGGATGCAGTACAGGCAAACATTATAAAGAAATTCAAGAAAGCTTAGCAAGCGTATAAAGCTCCCCTAAACGATGTAATAAGTTAAAAAATGATTAGAAAGCACAGACAGGTTGTTCTGTAGTCTTCCTATCCATATATCAGCACTGTAAGGGTTAATAAAAACTATACTCTTATACCAGCGGATGAACTAACCCATTGCCGGTTTAACCACTAAACCGAACTGGGACCGGTTCGTTACAAGCCACGGTATTCTTCAGCCAGTAAAGATAATACCGCAGAAGCCGTAATATTTATTTCTTTAAAAAAAATCAATAATTCAAATGTTCGATTTTTGTGCTTTTTTAATCATTCTTTCAGTATAACCATAAATATAATGAGATATAATTACATGGAACGTACGGCTGAATAGTGTAACCCAGACCCCAGAAAAGGGGTTTTTAAACTGGTTTTAAGTTTTTTTAATCAAAGGCTGCAGCGCCACCTAGTGGTGAAAGCGTTTTGTGCAAATCCTGCATTATTAATTTATAATGAATGATTTATGGGTTTTTTTTCTTCTTTTTTTAGTAAGGGCATTCAAGCTAAAAAAATACTAAATAACCCCCCCCCAACTAACACGAGGAATAGTTTTATCAGGAAAGACAGAAATCTCCATATGTCTTAGAGGGAATGGAATGAAGTGTTACTTTACTGAGATGGTGATAGATAAATGGAACAGCCTCCCAGCAGAAGTGGTAGAGGCTAATGCTGAGAGGGGATTTTAACATGCATGGGATAAGCAAATGGCTCATGAATCTAAGGCGAGACAAAGGACTAGTTTGAGTCTTTATAGCAGGAAAAACAGGCAGTCTAGACGGGCCGAATGGGGCCGATCTGCAGGAAAATCCTCTGCTTCTGTGTTCCTATTGCCGGATCGTAAATCTCCCGGTTTGCAATTAGTATAAAAGGCTGAGAAAGCCGAGCGTGCGCGGCCGCGTATCTTGGGTCTGTTTATAATAGCCGCACCTAACATCCCACGTTTCCTTTGCGTGTAGCTTTTTCCGAAGAGATCCCAGACAGAAGAACGGAAAGCGACTTTGTGTTACTTTCTCTTCACTATCTTAGAAAAAGACTGAAAGGCGGTTCAAAGCGAGTTCAGTCTTTGATCCGTACATTACGATTGGCAAATTGATATATTGAGGAAAGAAATGCTTGCGCAGATAACGGGTGGGCACCACAGCAGCGCCAATGGCCCCCAGATATTTTATACGGGGCTTTGTCACGCAAGATACATTTATATTAAGGTCAGGAGGTCAGGAGGGTCAGGGCCGGACCGGCGGTAACGAGGCTCCTGTCACTTTAAGGCCAGCTGCCACCTGGTGGTGTTAGATGGTGTAAGCGCGGGCGAAAGCTGCAGCAACCAGTCTGAGTGTTTGGCGCCCTCCACCAGCAGCCCGCGGGGTATTTTCCCCGTGTGCCAGATGGCCAGTCCAGGGCCCAGGAGGGTTTAAGATAATTTTAATGACATATCTGCAGATACATTGCTATTTCCCACAATGCACTTGACCTGTTCAATCTGATTGGCTGCTTATAAAAAGCCCCCCCCCGTCCAGGCAGATGGGACACCCTATTACCCACTATTTTAAGAAAACCATAACACTCTATATAAGCGCCCGTCCCGAGCGACCTGGTCTTCGCAAGGCATTTTCTGATTTAATTTTTTTTAAAAAAATGAAATAATTTAAAAAAAAAATTCTGAAAATTTGGAAAAATGACACCAGTTAATTAGGGGTTAAATAATCCTCGTTCTAAATCAAACATTTCCAGGGAAAACATTTTTTTTTGAAGGAATTTATCATCCGAAACGCGAAGCTGAGATCGTTTCGGGAAAAATAGTCACTACTGATACGGAGACAAAAAGCCGAAAATGTTCTTTAATCAAAAACAACGTTATTTTGTGTTTTATTAGAAGCCAAGCTAAACACGTCGGAATGAGACATGGCACACAAAAAAAATCCACGGAAAAAGAATGTAAACTATGTGTCGACTACAATGGGAACCAAAAGGAACATCAGGGTGGATAGAAGGACATCAAAAGGTCACAGCGAGCAAGGAACAGATGGATGCTTCTGATGAAAAAAGAGGAATTCGGGCTAATAATCATTTAAAAACCTTTTTTTCCATACATAAAGTTGCTGCGTTTATTATTTAAATCTCTGCTTGTTATAAAATTTTATTTTCCAATTTTTAATAAAACATTTGAAAGATAGGGTTTTTTTAAAAAACAAAATACTTGTTATAATCTAATTTTTTTCCATTTATATATTTTTATTTTTATAATATTTGTTATAAAATCTTATTTTCCAAATTATAATTTTTTTAGATTTTTTGTCCCATTTATTTTTTAAATATTTGCTACAACATCTTATTTTCCAATTGATTTTTTTTTTAAATTCCATTTATATTTTTTATTTTTAAAATCTTTATTATAAAATCTTATTTTTTAATTGATTTTTTTTTAGAATGTTTTAGTTTTTTTTATTTATTTATTTTTATTTTCCAATTCATAATAGAATACATTGAAAGCAGTTTTTTAAAAGATTTTTTCACATTTCATTTTTATTTTTAAAACCCTATAATTTTCCTAATTAATTTGCGTTCTCCAGCTTCAGCAACTGGCTCAGCGGGCAGCGTGTGGGTGGGATCAGATAAGACCCCGCCCCCGTGCGCATATGCAGAAAGCGCTCCTATTGATTTGGATTGGAGTACTCTCCTGCCACTGACCGTCTTGTCAAGGAGCCAATCAGGACTGTGGAGGGTATGGGGAGCTGCAGCTTCTCCCTAAGGTTTTTTTTTTATTATTATTTTTAAACACATATTATAAACTGTCCGTTTAAGATCAATTCTAGAAGCTTGCGGCATCTTTCGAGGCACGACTCGAGCGGCGAGCGATTCTAATCAGACAATCTGCTTTGCGTTACGCCGTTCTTCGTATCATTTGGATCGATCTCCTGCGGTTAACCAATCCGACTCCCCCAATTACCGACTTTGATTTGATTTTTGAGACCCCTGTAAATTCCATTCCCGGCTAACCAGAGAATGTTCTCGATGACAGCGAGAAATCCGATAGCCACGCAAAAGGGCGCTGATTGGACGTGACAGAACTCTGATTTTGCTTGTAAAACACTTAGACCCACGGCAGGAAACTTCAGTAATTCTGCGCTCCGATTCCGCTTGCCAAATATAAGTCTCGGCATCTTCTTGTTATCTTCTTGATTGCCGGGGTCAAAATCAGCGTAACGGAACTCTGCGTTACAAATCACCGTTTTATATTCATTTGAAGGAAATTTCATGCGACTAGAAGGTCGGAGGCTTAGATGGAATGGAAGGAAGTTTTACTTTATTGTGAAGGTGGTAGATAAGCGGAAACGCCTCCCGGCAGAGGTGGTAGAGGGCAATACAGTGAGGGGATTAAACATGCATGGGATAGACATACGGCTCCTGAATCTAAGACGAGACCGCGGTGGAATTTTATGTTACTTTGTTCTTTGGGCGTTCTTTGCAGGTGAGCCCTCTTTGGCGTTGATGGTGATCCAGATCTAGGTGCCGGTGAGACCGGTGGGAACGCGGGCGAGGTCTCTCTGTGTAAAGGCCAAACGTTCCCATCTGGGCACCCCCTCATAGGCCAAAGCTAATCCGAACTGATGTGAGTGTCTGCTCACCCACCCGCCGTGTTTGTGCAGAACACATGGGAAGGATAGAGATGTCGGCTGTAACAATATACCATCAATCACCTCCGGTAGAAGTGCCAGCTCTGAGCTCCTCTCCATGCCAGCGTTTCATTGAATCCAGATCTCCCGTCCATGACTTTTACAATCTGCGCTCCTCGTTCCGAACATCAGAAATAAACCGGCTGCTGACGGGGCGATCCGACGAGCCTGTGATTGCCGTTAATGCTACATAGTTGCAGAGATGAGACGATGTTACATTTGGTTTTATTCCAGCGTGAAGGACGCGGGGGCAAGATTTTTACTTTTCTTCCATGCTCCAAAACTTCCATAACTGAATGATTTTGTGTGATATCGCGGGCTGCTGCAATTGGGTCGAGTAAATAAGTAAATATGAAAGAAAGATGGATAACCAGTTGCTCAGTTGTGTTAGAAATAGAAGAAATTGTCAAAGCAATGGGCCGCGCGGGCCCCTGGTACTCACGGGGTTAAAACATACAGGTTGTATAACGAATCAGAGCCGGTAGATGCGATCAGTCGTCCCAGGTATGTCAGTGCGCCACCTGGTGGCACCGCGCGGTATGACAGCTTTTTGTGTGCCGATGGAGCGACGTGGGTCGGAAGCTCTCGGGACGTCTACGGCGGACTCATCCCGGTGTCTCGGTGATAAAAAGTTATTTGTTTCATGGAATTAAGGACTGAAGCTTTTAAAACACAGCTTTTTTTCTTTTATCTCGCTGACTGGTGGAAGGAATGACACGGAGAATCTAGTTAAATCGACTTTGACGAGGGACAAACTGTGACGGCGGGCAGAGCATCTCCAAAACTGCAGCTTTTGTGGGGGGTTCCCGCTCTGCAGGGGTCGGTACCCATCAAAAGGGTCCAGGGAAGGAAAAGCGGGGAACAGGCAACAGGGTCATGGGGGGCCGAGGCTCAATCAGCATGTGGGGGGGGAAGGCTGGGCCTGTGGGGTCAAATCCAACAGACGAGCTGCTGGAGCTCAATTTGCTGAAAGAGTTAATGCTGGCTCTGATAGAAAGGTGTCAGAGCATCGCAGTTTGTTGCGCATGGGGACAAGCGCTCCGCAGACCAGTTAGGGTGCCCAGGCTGCCCCCTGTCCGCTGCCCAAAGCAGAGAAGAAAAGGGAAAGAACAGATTTCTAAATACAGGAAATCCAAAGACGGGGCCATTTCTGTATAATAGGGCCCAAAGCTTCTTAATCCGCTTTGCATATACACATACATATACATACATCCACACATACGTACACACACATATACATACACACATACGTACACACACATATACATACACACATACGTACACACATATACATACACACATACGTACACACATATACATACACACATATACATACACACATACGTACACACACATATACATACACACATACGTACACACACATATACATACACACATATACATACACACATACGTACACACATACGTACACACACATATACATACACACATACGTACACACATATACATACACACATATACATACACACATACGTACAAACACATATACATACACACATACGTACACACATATACATACACACATATACATACACACATACGTACACACACATATACATACACACATACGTACACACATATACATACACACATATACATACACACATACGTACACACACATATACATACACACACACACACATATACATACACACGCATATAAACAAATACACACACACACATAAACACATACACACATATACATACACACGCATACATACACACACATATAAACACATACACACGGTACTTTCCGCATCCTCCTCTTCCCTCCTGTATGTCCCTTGTGGTCTGCAGCTCCCTCACTGAGCAGCGATCCGTTTGGGTCCTGCGCAGTAATCGCTCACCGACACGGCGCAGCGAGTAGTGATGTAATTTCTGGACGCGATGTCTCAGTGAGGTTGCTGAACGTCACAAGATCTGATCGCAATCATTTTACGAACATGTCTGTGTTCTTCTATTTTGGAAAGTTTAGTAAAACATGGCAGCACAGCACTTCCACCTCGCTTTATGTCTTTAGGTAGCGGACACTAAATAGTGGAGCTCAATAGGTCTGTGTGCGTCCGGGTGACCCGCTATTAAGACGGAAAATGCAGCATCGTGGGAAATAATCCCATTATTGTTACATATTTTTGAAGCGCAAGGAAATTAGATCTTCAGCCAAAATCTAATAGGATAAGCAGGATATTATGTCATAT
The DNA here is from genome assembly GCF_027358695.1 of Spea bombifrons. Classification (NCBI taxonomy): domain Eukaryota; kingdom Metazoa; phylum Chordata; class Amphibia; order Anura; family Pelobatidae; genus Spea; species Spea bombifrons. Next base: position 139,259,521 of record NC_071088.1, on the reverse strand, counting down.
GATGGGAGTTAAGGTTTGCAATTATGAGTGCCTGGCTCAGTATAAAGTGAGGGTTGTTATGGTGTACCACCATCAGTGCATGGCTCAGTATATATTGATGGGAGTTATGGTGTACCACCATCAGTGCATGGCTCAGTATATATTGATGGGAGTTATGGTGTACCATCATCAGTGCATGGCTCAGTATATATTGATGGGAGTTATGGTGTACCATCATCAGTGCATGGCTCAGTATATATTGATGGGAGTTATGGTGTACTACCATTAATGCATGGCTCAGTATATATTGATGGGAGTTATTTTGTACCATCATCAGTGCATGGCTCAGTATATATTGATGGGAGTTATGGTGTACCATCATCAGTGCATGGCTCAGTATATATTGATGGGAGTTATGCTGCACTTCCATCAATGTCTCTCAGTATTTAGTGAACATGAACATAGCTTTGATGAAATCATTCATCAATCTGCAGAAATAAAAGCTCGGATGCAGAGGATGTAAAACCATTTGCAGAATTGCGTGGTCACTTTGGACCGGCGTTTCTTTGTGGTGTTATAGAAAACGGTATTATCTGTTCAGTAAAAGTTATTTAAACTTATTTAGTTTATGAAATACATTTCAGTGTAGTGTGGGGTGCGACATATAGCATCCAAATAACCTAGGAACGCCCCTACTGTCCTCCCCTGTGCCGAACTGAATTTTTTCTTTAAATGCGGTTCCCCGAACACTATTTCACCGATCCCGCTGCCTATTTTTATGCAATGGTCCGGCGGCTGCCGAGTGAACGGGGGTTCCCTGAGTCTCCTGCGCTCTCGCCCTTGTTTCGCTGGTAGCACCTATTTAAACTCGGAATGACCCTTTGACCCATTATCTTTAATAATACCCAATTTACAGCATCAAGGGCTTCTTATGGCGATTGAGAGTAATTTTTTTTATCCCTCCATAAATCCACTTTCTTCCTCCAAGTTCTCGGGAGAGTAAAAGACGATTCAATCTACAGAGAACAGAAAAAAGGAACGAGGCGGGAGAATCCAATTCTGATCAAAGCCCCTCTCCCCGGAGTCATCTGCCAAATGCAGCATATAATGATGTCATGCGTTAAGTCATCAAAAGTCCTACAAAAGTCAGCTTAATACAACAAGACAAGAAAACGATGAAGCCGCTGGAACGATCACACAGAACGCGCTTCAATGTCTGATTAAACTTCTCACAATTACCAAATTCACTTTGTTTTGCAGAAAAGTTCGGCGACATGAAAGCCGCTGAAGACCCCGCGGGAGGAAATGTTTTACTCATGACACGGGGATTGGCCCCGGCGCTATCGCATATTCCCGCGGCTGCGGGCGATAAGGACATCAAAATCATTCACGTCCGCGTTTAAAGCCGCAAGTCAGACAGAGAAAGAGCAGACGGCGCTTCGGGTGAAACTTACAGACGGCGTGAGATTAAAGCCAACATTCTGGAGACCAAGAGCTGACAATCTAACGGTGGTCTAACGGTGGCCATTGATCATCGCTACCTAAAGACGGCGATTTATTTCCAAGGTAGAGACATTGAGGGGCTTTTGTAGCTAAATTCCGCATTAAGAGGATTGATACCGGTGCCGGTAATTACTGAATAATTCCTTTTTTTTCATAAATGTTCAGGGAACATCCTAATTGTCATGTGACAGAGAGGCAGGCACTGATTGGGGGTCATCATTTAGAAAGCTTCTGCATTGTTTCTATGCGTTCAGCCCTTTGGCGAAACCCATTCGTGTGCCGGCACAAAACGCGTCGGGAGCAGCGACGTACCCTGGCCTAGGGTGATTAGGGCGGCAGGTCTAGGAGGGGGGGGGCAACAATCCCCTTCCTACCAAACCAGGAGGCAGATCACTTTCGGGGTGCTCAAGCCCCCCAGTGTCCCGCTGTACAAGACGCCGGTTCCAAGGAAGATCTTTGATCTCCCCAACCGGCCTATTTACTCTGTGAAGGCCGTGCCGACTCAGCAGTCTCTATTAGAAATGTCGAAAAAGAACAAAAACGATTAAACGATTGGGGTTAGTTTTTGAGCCGTTGGTTTTCAGGCAATGAATTGCGTTCCCTGCTCATTCGGCCCAGTAAAAAAATGCAACTTAGGGCAAAATGGCGGCGCTTTTGGTGACGTCCTCTACCCTGATTGGAGGACCAAGGAGAGGACGCCTCTGGAAGTACAAGAATTAGAGTGTGTGATAGCGTGTGTAAAAGAATGAGAGTGGATAGGGGAGGGGATTTAGTTTTTTTGCTTCTTCTTTTTCTTTTTTTTTAATCTGGCCTCGTACAGATCGTTGAATTTACCAAAATTGTGTAAATTTGCGCTTCGCACGTGTCGCCTCTATAGACCGCATTAAACGTCGCCGGGCACGGCGCATGGGGATACGACTTCATTCGGGATGCCGTTTGCGGAGGGTGAATACCCCGCTGATCAGGGGCGTCGTACGCAAGGATAAAACTAACCTCTAACGTCTTCCTCGGTCACCGGGTCTGCAAAAAAAAATCTTCTGTCCTTTGCGACGGAGGCCGTTTTTAATACAGCTGCGTGAATAAAAGTTATATTTTCTGGGGGGGGGGTTTTAGCTTTTTTTCCCTTTTTTAGGATGCTGTCGCCCTCCTCGTCCTCTGGTTTTTGGATAATCATTTCAGCCCTCATGTTTTATAGAGCTTGTTGAGTAAAAAAAAAAAATCGAGCTGCGAACTGCCCGTTTGGCAACAATACCCCTACATCTTATATTTTCCATAACACATATAACAATATATATATATATCATGGGGGGAGGGGGGGTAATTGTAACATTGTTTCAACATCTGAAAGAAAAGAAGTCCATAAATCTTTCCGAATTCCAGAATGTGCGTACATTTCTCAAAAATCCAGATGTTCCAATCCTACAAATTCACAGCAAAAAAATATATAAAAATAACCGAAGACCACCTGCGCTGAATCGCTCAACAACCCCGTTTCTCATGGTTTAGCAGCCGAGACGCACTCGTAACGCTACGGCCGGTGCCCGTTCTGGCAGACGACCTCTTCAAACAATTATTCTAACATCGGGTCAAGTCCTGGGAATGTTATTAAAACCAACGCGGAGTATCAGTTCTGCCAGCCCCCCCCCCGAACTGTCGTCGGGACAATAATAACGAAGGTGGAAAAAGAATAAAGCTTCCTGAAATTTATGAGCTGGATAGGTAATGAACTGCAACAAAAATCAAGAAAACTCGCATGGAGAATCTCTCAGATTTGGCATTAAAGTAGTGAGAACGTTTAACTTTCACGAGAGGGTGGTAGATAACTGGACCAGCCTCCCAGCAGGGAGGTAATTCCAACTTGCATTAGGCATACGGCTCCTGAATCTAAGACGAGACCAACGGCTGATTAAGGTTTGAATCTTTACAGCAGGAGAAACGGGTGACTAGACGGGGGCCGGATGGGGCCGACCTGCCAGCAAATTCTGTGTTTCTACGGTTAGTAAGAAATATTTTTTTTACGACTGATTCGTTTTTCAATTTCTCCTCTGTATTCTGAATTTCTCTAAAGTGGGGATCACAGCGCTTAATTCTAGATTCTGGACGGGACGGGATTAGTTATATAGCTGGAGAGTATATAATATATATAATATGAGGAATATACAGGGATATAACGGGTTATAAGGACGGGATTAGTTATACGGGGGAGAGTATATAATATATAATATGAGGAATATACAGGATATAACGGGTTATAAGGACGGGATTAGTTATACGGCCGGAGAGTATATAATATATAATATGAGGAATATACAGGGATATAACGGGTTATAAGGACGGGATTAGTTATACGGGGGAGAGTATATAATATATAATATGAGGAATATACAGGGATATAACGGGTTATAAGGACGGGATTAGTTATACGGGGGAGAGTATATAATATATAATATGAGGAATATACAGGGATATAACGGGTTATAAGGACGGGATTAGTTATACGGGGGAGAGTATATAATATATAATATGAGGAATATACAGGGATATAACGGGTTATAAGGACGGGATTAGTTATACGGGGGGGAGAGTATATAATATATAATATGAGGAATATACAGGGATATAACGGGTTATAAAGACGGGCTTAGTTATACGGCCGGAGAGTATATAATATATAATATGAGGAATATACAGGGATATAACGGGTTATAAGGACGGGATTAGTTATACGGGAGGGAGAGTATATAATATATAATATGAGGAATATACAGTATATAACGGGTTATAAGGACGGGATTAGTTATACGGCCGGAGAGTATATAATATATAATATGAGGAATATACAGGGATATAACGGGTTATAAGGACGGGATTAGTTATACGGGGGGGAGAGTATATAATATATAATATGAGGAATATACAGGATATAACGGGTTATAAGGACGGGATTAGTTATACGGCCGGAGAGTATATAATATATAATATGAGGAATATACAGGGATATAACGGGTTATAAGGACGGGATTAGTTATAAGGGGGAGAGTATATAATATATAATATGAGGAATATACAGGATATAACGGGTTATAAAGACGGGATTAGTTATACGGGGGGAGAGTATATATTATATAATATGAGGAATATACAGGGATATAACGGGTTATAAGGACGGAATTAGTTATACGGCCAGAGAGTATATAATATATAATATGAGGAATATACAGGGATATAACAGGTTATAAGGACGGGCTTAGTTATACGGCCGGAGAGTATATAATATATAATATGAGGAATATACAGGGATATAACGGGTTATAAGGACGGGATTAGTTATACGGGAGGGAGAGTATATAATATATAATATGAGGAATATACAGTATATAACGGGTTATAAGGACGGGATTAGTTATACGGGGGAGAGTATATAATATAAGGAATATACAGGGATATAACGGGTTATAAGGACGGGATTAGTTATGCGGGGGAGAGTATATAATATATAATATGAGGAATATACAGGGATATAACGGGTTATAAGGACGGGATTAGTTATACGGGGGGAGAGTATATAATATATAATATGAGGAATATACAGGATATAACGGGTTATAAGGACGGGATTAGTTATACGGGGGAGAGTATATAATATATAATATGAGGAATATACAGGATATAACGGGTTATAAGGACGGGATTAGTTATACGGCCGGAGAGTATATAATATATAATATGAGGAATATACAGGATATAACGGGTTATAAGGACGGGATTAGTTATACGGCCGGAGAGTATATAATATGAGGAATATACAGGGATATAACGGGTTATAAGGACGGGATTAGTTATAAGGGGGAGAGTATATATTATATAATATGAGGAATATACAGGGATATAACGGGTTATAAGGACGGAATTAGTTATACGGCCAGAGAGTATATAATATATAATATGAGGAATATACAGGGATATAACGGGTTATAAGGACGGGCTTAGTTATACGGCCGGAGAGTATATAATATATAATATGAGGAATATACAGGGATATAACGGGTTATAAGGACGGGATTAGTTATACGGGAGGGAGAGTATATAATATATAATATGAGGAATATACAGTATATAACGGGTTATAAGGACGGGATTAGTTATACGGGGGAGAGTATATAATATAAGGAATATACAGGGATATAACGGGTTATAAGGACGGGATTAGTTATACGGGGGAGAGTATATAATATAAGGAATATACAGGGATATAACGGGTTATAAGGACGGGATTAGTTATACGGGGGAGAGTATATAATATATAATATGAGGAATATACAGGGATATAACGGGTTATAAGGACGGGATTAGTTATACGGGGGGAGAGTATATAATATATAATATGAGGAATATACAGGATATAACGGGTTATAAGGACGGGATTAGTTATACGGGGGAGAGTATATAATATATAATATGAGGAATATACAGGATATAACGGGTTATAAGGACGGGATTAGTTATACGGCCGGAGAGTATATAATATATAATATGAGGAATATACAGGATATAACGGGTTATAAGGACGGGATTAGTTATACGGCCGGAGAGTATATAATATGAGGAATATACAGGGATATAACGGGTTATAAGGACGGGATTAGTTATAAGGGGGAGAGTATATATTATATAATATGAGGAATATACAGGGATATAACGGGTTATAAGGACGGAATTAGTTATACGGCCAGAGAGTATATAATATATAATATGAGGAATATACAGGGATATAACGGGTTATAAGGACGGGCTTAGTTATACGGCCGGAGAGTATATAATATATAATATGAGGAATATACAGGGATATAACGGGTTATAAGGACGGGATTAGTTATACGGGAGGGAGAGTATATAATATATAATATGAGGAATATACAGTATATAACGGGTTATAAGGACGGGATTAGTTATACGGCCGGAGAGTATATAATATATAATATGAGGAATATACAGGATATAACGGGTTATAAGGACAGGATTAGTTATACGGGGGGAGAGTATATAATATATAATATGAGGAATATACAGGGATATAACGGGTTATAAGGACGGGATTAGTTATACGGGGGGAGAGTATATAATATATAATATGAGGAATATACAGGATATAACGGGTTATAAGGACGGGATTAGTTATACGGGGGAGAGTATATAATATATAATATGAGGAATATACAGGATATAACGGGTTATAAGGACGGGATTAGTTATACGGCCGGAGAGTATATAATATATAATATGAGGAATATACAGGATATAACGGGTTATAAGGACGGGATTAGTTATACGGCCGGAGAGTATATAATATATAATATGAGGAATATACAGGATATAACAGGTTATAAGGACGGGATTAGTTATACGGCCGGAGAGTATATAATATATAATATGAGGAATATACAGGATATAACGGGTTATAAGGACGGGATTAGTTATACGGGGGAGAGTATATAATATATAATATGAGGAATATACAGGATATAACGGGTTATAAGGACGGGATTAGTTATACGGCCGGAGAGTATATAATATATAATATGAAGAATATACAGGGATATAACGGGTTATAAGGACGGGATTAGTTATACGGCCGGAGAGTATATAATATATAATATGAGGAATATACAGGATATAACGGGTTATAAGGACGGGATTAGTTATACGGCCGGAGAGTATATAATATATAATATGAGGAATATACAGGATATAACGGGTTATAAGGATGGGATTAGTTATACGGCCGGAGAGTATATAATATATAATATGAGGAATATACAGGATATAACGGGTTATAAGGACGGGATTAGTTATACGGCCGGAGAGTATATAATATATAATATGAGGAATATACAGTGATATAACGGGTTATAAGGATGGGATTAGTTATACGGGGGGAGAGTATATAATATGAGGAATATACAGGGATATAACGGGTTATAAGGACGGGATTAGTTATACGGCCGGAGAGTATATAATATATAATATGAGGAATATACAGGGATATAACGGGTTATAAGGACGGGATTAGTTATACGGGGGGAGAGTATATAATATGAGGAATATACAGGGATATAACGGGTTATAAGGACGGGATTAGTTATACGGCCGGAGAGTATATAATATAAGGAATATAGAGGATATAACGGGTTATAAGGACGGGATTAGTTATACGGGGGGGAGAGTATATAATATATAATATGAGGAATATACAGGATATAACGGGTTATAAGGGCGGGATTAGTTATACGGAGGGGAGAGTATATAATATATAATATGAGGAATATACAGGGATAACGGGTTATAAGGACAGGATTAGTTATACGGGGGGAGAGTATATAATATATAATATGAGGAATATACAGGGATATAACGGGTTATAAGGACAGGATTAGTTATACGGGGGGAGAGTATATAATATAAGGAATATACAGGATATAACGGGTTATAAGGACGGGATTAGTTATACGGGGGGAGAGTATATAATATAAGGAATATACAGGGATATAACGGGTTATAAGGACGGGATTAGTTAGAGCTCAAGAATTTTCCCTTTTTTTGAGGCACAATTGGAAATCGCTTCCATTAATGGGATTCAACACGGATTTGGGTCTTTCAACCTAAATCACCGGATGTTTTTGTCAAAACACAATAGTGCCATAGGAACAGACTTTGGCTTCAAGGACCAGAGATTATTATTCAATTTGGTCAAGAAAAGGGTCCAGTTGACGAAACATCACTTACCGTAGAGATACATCGGAGAATTATATTTTCCCTCAACACGTGGCACAAGTCATACTTTCTGTGATAAAACGTTTAGCAGCAGATACAGCCCTCACAGGCACTGGAATACAGTTTGGAACCATTAACAGAACTAAAACAAAGACCCAGTTTTTGAGTTTATTATGAAAAAAAAAAAAAAGTATAAAAATACAAAGAAAAAATTCCATTCTTTAAATTTTTTCATACGGCTTTCAGGCGAATATATATTAAACGACTTCCATACTCAGAGCTCTAAAACAAATACCCTATGCATGAGTTTTTTCGATAAACTTTACTGTAAAAGTTTCCTCAACGTTCCTAGAATACTAAAGATGCAAAAAAATTAATAATTTTACCATATATCTACAAGAATGCCACATTTCTTCCAGAATTACATATTAGTATAATTGATCAAACAATTAACAACTGTACAACATCATACACATTTTCAAAATATAAAACAAAAAACCTCATACCTTCGCATGTTGGAAATTCATATATTTTTTTTATTTTTAAGGATTTCATTCCTTAAGGCTTAGATTTCAAATACAAAAAAAAAGTAACACCTATGCTACATCGAGTTCAGATTTATCATTGAGAACGTCACTTTCGCTTTTCTCCGCGTATAATTTTATATAGGTGTCGACCATTAAGTCCAGGTCATGCCTTGCGTCGTTATTGACGTGCACCAGGGCCAGGTGACTGGACCTCTGCTCCGCAGGCGTACCTTCCAAGTAGGCTTTCAAACGAGATCTCCGGATCACGTAGCTCTCGTTTTCCAGTTTAAAGACTGGCAGCACGCACAAAGCCTTGAGGAGCGCGTAAACGTTGGGAAAGAACTTAATGTCGGGCAGATGGAGGGACTCGTAAATGTCTGACGGAAGCTCCACGTCTTTCCCTCTATGCTTCCATTTCACCCGCCAGCAATGCAGCTCCGCGGACAGCGTGTCCGGGTTGGGAAGGTCGCATTTGTAGATGTCCGTGTTGTGGTCTTCGCTGGTGCTGAATTTTTGCTGGCCCATCACAGAGGGGATCAGAGATAAGCACTTGAGGGCTTTTAGATGCTGCTCCGAGAAGATATCCTTCAGCCCCTGAATGATGTGTTGAATGGTGGGTATGCTAAGAGCTTCTTTGTAGAAGGTTTCAGGCGTTAGATCCGGTTGCAGATTGGCATGCTGCATTCGACGGAAGCGGCCCGGCAGCTTAACCGGAACGTCCAGCTTGGCCGCCAGATTGGTGGCCTCTTCGAACCAGAACTCGTGGTAAACCTCGATGTTCTCCAGGACCTCGTTCAGAGCGTGCAGCACGGCCGTCAGGCTGTTGGCCGCAGAGAACAGATCGGAGGTCTGCCCCTGCAGATTCTTCCCGAAAGCTCTGGTGAAGGACAGGGCGTTTTTCAATATCACGACCGTGACGATGAAGTCGAAATCACTCAAGGCACTCGACAGCACAAACGCGTGGCTGGTTACCGTCGCGTTGCATTTAAACGACGTATCGCAGGCGACTTTGTCCAGGCAGAGCACGAAGGACTCCAGAAGGCCGACCATAATCTCAAAAGTGTCGTGTCTGCTTACCCACTCGGAGCGGATAACTTTCTTTAGCTCCGTCCCTCTCTCGTCGCTGTGGAGAAACTGGAGCGTTATAGTAAAGTCTAACTCTTCCTGTAAAACCGGCGATTTCTTAAAAAACTTGTGAAGATCTTCCAGGGTCCCCAAAGCCACGGAAACCCCGGCGACCGGCGTCGACTTCGCCAGCCAGATATTTAAGGCACAAGAAGAACACAGAGTATAAACGGCTCGCGGGTATCTTTTCAGCAGCTGGGAAGCCACGTATTTCATTTTGGGCGAGACGGCGCTCGACGAGACGTAGGCCTGCCCGCGGCAGTACTCCATGTTCAGTCCCCATTTCTCCGTGATGGTGGTGTGAAAGTTCACGGCCAGCACCTCCGCTTCGACCTCGCTGGGTAGGAAGCCTAGAAATTCTTCGCGCAGGTAGTTAGTCTCGTCTATAAATCTCACAAACACGGGTAAGTATTCATCGCCGGCCAGCTGGACGGTGTCGTCGGCAATGATGGAGAAGAACTGAGCGTCCCGGACCTCCCGGAGGACCTCTTCCCTGATGCAGCTCTCGCAGATCTCCAGCATTTGCTTCTGCTGTTTATAAGAACAGTATTCGAGATTCACGGCGGTCGTCTCAAAGCGCCTCCTCAGCACGTCGTCCCCCGAATTTATTCTGTATTCCAGGAGAGCCTGGAAGTTATCGGGGACGAAAGTTCCTTTGAGCACCTCGGAGTCGGGACTCTCCAAAGGCACGTTTTGCTTTCCCATTAATATCAAAATCTCAAAGAGGGATTTTAAGTAATCTTTATTCTCTCTTTCCTCTGGCGTCAGAGCTGCTCTTTCTTCTGCTTCTTCTATCTCGACGACCTGCACGTCCGCGTCGCTGTTAGCCTTGTGGTTTTCTTGCTCCGAAGCTGCGGTATCAACTGTGTTTATAAAGAGAGATTGATGTAAAATTAAACATTACAATTCGTACTATGACCCCCCCACCGCCTGAATCCTTAATAAAACATGTAATTATTATTCACATTTATAATAAAAAATTAAAAAAAAAACTAAAGATTAAAAGGGATTGTATATTAATATTATTGAGATAAAATAATGATAAAATAGGCAAAACTAATATTCTAATAACAGTACAGAGTGAAAACAGGTGCAGACATTACGTTACTGCTGTTCTTCTGTATCATTTAACTCGGAGCTGCCTCTACATTCCGGGAATTTTTAAAAGATTGAATTGCAGCGTTTATTTTGCAACAGTTATACTATACACATAAAACAGTTTCTTATCATCAATTAGCCTTTTAAAACATAAACTTTGATCAGCAAACACAACGTGCCATTGGAACACAGGAGTGATGGGAGTGATAAAGGGCCATTGGAACACAGGAGTGATGGGAGTGATAAAGGGCCGTTGGAACACAGGAGTGATGGGAGTGATAAAGGGCCATTGGAACACAGGAGTGATGGGAGTGATAAAGGGCCATTGGAACACAGGAGTGATGGGAGTGATAAAGGGCCGTTGGAACACAGGAGTGATGGGAGTGATAAAGGGCCATTGGAACACAGGAGTGATGGGAGTGATAAAGGGCCATTGGAACACAGGAGTGATGGGAGTGATAAAGGGCCGTTGGAACACAGGAGTGATGGGAGTGATAAAGGGCCATTGGAACACAGGAGTGATGGGAGTGATAAAGGGCCATTGGAACACAGGAGTGATGGGAGTGATAAAGGGCCATTGGAACACAGGAGTGATGGGAGGGATAAAGGGCCATTGGAACACAGGAGTGATGGGAGTGATAAACGGCCATTAGAACACAGGAGTGATGGGAGTGATAAAGGGCCATTAGAACACAGGAGTGATGGGAGTGATAAAGGGCCATTAGAACACAGGAGTGATGGGAGTGATAAAGGGCCATTAGAACACAGGAGTGATGGGAGTGATAAAGGGCCATTAGAACACAGGAGTGATGGGAGTGATAAAGGGCCATTAGAACACAGGAGTGATGGGAGTGACATCATTAACCACATCTGCACTGGATTTGTGACCCGTTTCATGTTATTTTAAACAGACACAGTTTGCTTTTCTTTTAAAAACAAGGACATTTATAAGGGACTATAAACTTTTGACCAGCAGCAGGTAATCTTATATCCAAATATTTAACATTGATGTAGGAACCACCAATCAGATAGTGCTGCATATATATATATAAATATACACATACACATACATATACATATATACACACACTTACGTTTTCTCTCTTTTAATGCTCTTATTTCTTCTTCTGTCTGAAAAGAAGAGAAATTAAAATGTTATGGAGTCGGAGGTGGAAAGGTGATCTGGTACGAATGTCGTGTGTTGGATGTAATTTATATATCTATCCATCTATTATTGTGTATTGCTAGTCTTTAAGAGACGGAAGATATGCGGTCCTAGGACATGCAGGAAGTTACAGAAACATAAAACGAAGGATCCGGGAAGAATTAGGGCTTTAACTTCTAAACTGTTCTGTGGGGTGAGCCAAGATAAAGTGCCGCTATCTATACCGCAAGATCTTTCATACAATCTGTATTACAGCCCTTGATATTGCGAATTTATGTATTATAGATTGCGAAGCGGGACAACTGAATCCATTATCTAGAGAGCCGCAGCACCCAATTCTTTAGACAGGAAGCGTAAGTAAGGGGCGCACCGAGAAACGTGTTCTGTGCGCGGAAAAAATACAAATAATGCAAAGTCAGATATTTAAAAGACAAAAAATAAATCTGTAATGGAGAGAAAGTCTGGAGTGTTGAAGGTTAGGTTGCAGACAGAACGCCGCGAACCCCTTACCAGCTCCTTTATCCTCTTCCTGCGCCTGCCGGTGTTACCCAGGTGGCTCGTTAGGTCAAATATCGTGGGAACGGCGTTTTCTCTCAGAACCGTCCTGTAGGGGCTCTGAGAACGAAGCAAACATAAAATGTAGCACCAAAAGCGAAATGCAGAACTCGAGGCGTCCTTTAACCCCTTCGTACACCCCAAGTGCAGCATGTTTACCATTTTTAATTCCCCCTCCTTTCCCATGTTAAGCATAACCACACAAATGATACATTTTTTTCCAAGGACAAATAAGGATTTTTCTCAATACCACTTTTTTTGTATAGTCTTACTGTAAATTATTTTTTTGCTTCACTTTTTGGACTGCAAGTCCCTTTGGGGTCTTTAAAACCTCAGTAATCTCTATTAGAACTGGATGGTAACCCTTATGATGTCATAGTGACATAACTGGTATTTCTAATTATATTATATATTTTTTTTTTTGTGGGGGGGTAGTGGGGACACGTTCTCCCTCTTTTTACTTTGATCACCAATGCTGCTGGTCAGAGTGATTAGTAAGCAGGGCTTCACCGCTGATCACAGTACCTCTCATCGGGGTGGACAGACGCCCCGGGAACTTTTTTTTTTACACAACTTTAAAAATTGTTCCCCGAACGGAAGATTCGGCATTTGCCACCATTTTGATCTAAACGGAGCGCCGTTACATCAGATCAGCGAGCGGGAAGATAGTGAAGCCGGCTCCTAATAACAGGAGAGACCCCAGGCTTTCTAATAACATTTCCCTGCCAGTGCAGATGCCATAAGACATACTATTACATCCTTGGTCACCTAAGACCACCTAATAGTACGCCCTACTTCACAAAGAGGTTAAAGGGAGTGTTTACGGTCCAAAGCAGCCCCAACACCAAACACATGTAAATAAATATAAAGGATAAGATATTCTTGTATATAATAATGAATAAAATAGATTTACTCACATTTCTACAGATCATTGAATCCTCAAAGTGTTTGGCACACAGGCGATAATGCTTGTTCAACTGGTCGGGGGTTTTGTCCTCTAAGTCAGATCTTCGACAGTTCTCAACCCATTTCTGACACCTAATTACAGCAATGGAAGAAGAAAAAGGAACTGAGACCCTAAGAGATCATTACTCAAGCTACAGCTCCATAAAAAAAGTAAACAGATGGAACAGAAGCATCAACATATACATTAGAGTTCTAAAACACGCACAACTCAATTAAAATGCAAGGAAACTAAATTATCATCTAAAGGCATCGATGAGTAAACGCTTGGTAGGCGGCTCTGGCTGGACGGCTGTCACACTAAATACCCGATGGGCTGCCGGCCATTAGCGCCCCCCTAATTTACCCGTTACCGCCATCCCAGCCGTATAAAAGCTTCACACGTACAGCCGGCAGACGCATGAAAGCCATTCAGCGGACGCTGCCCTTAAAGTGCAAGCATCGCTTTTGATCCACTTATATATAATAAATGGATATATTATATAATGCTAGTACAGCGATATTGTGCAGAACGCATGACTTCAGCCAATGCATTTACCATGGACCTTCATGCATAACCCCCCCCCCCCACACTGCTGAATGGAGTGAGGGGCAAATGTAACTTTTACCCTTCGTATTAACCCCTATACCTCAGGGGTGGGGCATATACCACCCCGCCCCCATCTGAGATGCTGCCCCTATACATGTATATGGCATATATATATATATATACAAAACCACCCCCAACACAGAGTAACTGCCCTGGTGTGGGGGGGGTCATCCTACTTTTGGGCAACTAAACCACTTCTTCCACCCCACACTAAACTCCTACCCCCTGCAGGGAATGACCCCATCAGCACACGGCCTCTCACCTGCCCGGGTCCCGCGGAAACCTAAAGAAGGCCAAGTCGGACTGCGTGCTTTTCCTGGTGCAATTCGGGGCGGCGCAAAAATTCGGCATCCTACCCCTTATAACGGGGCCCGGGGGGGGAGGGGAGTAACGGTACAGGGGGAACCCCTCCTCCTCCCCTCACCTGCGGGGGAACACTGAGCACCGAGCCCGGGAGACAGACAGGCTGAGGAAGCTCCACACTGCTGTGCTCGGTCTGGAGGAATCAGCGCCAGCGATCGACGTGTCCCAGCAGCCACCGCGCGGTCGCTCCACCCAGAAAAGAAACTCTATTGTTTGCCAAGCCCAACGTTACGTACTGAGACTGGAACACCATAGAGATGAGATGCATGGCTAGAGCGGGCAGTGCAGTGGGAGGATTAGCTGGAAGTGAGCTCTAGTTGTTTTTTTTTTATCATTTTAACAGAAAAGTTGATTATTTATGATCTTAAAATATAATTATAAGAAGCCATCTTTAGCTGAAGGGTCAACCTAAAAAAAAAAAAAAAAAAACAGCATTAGCTAAGGTAAGGTTCTGAGACCTCAGAGGTGTCTTCTTCAGAAGAAATGAAGTCTGCGGTCCCAAAAGCTTATGTAACGTTACATTGATTTTTTAAGTCGGTCCAATAAAAAGCATCGACTTCAACAGACGCCCCATTTTCTCGCCTGTATCCATACTTACTATATAGATATAAAGGTAACCCGTGGTGGGGAGTAAACCTGGGAACCTTCTGGGTTACGCCTGGAGAGTCCGGGTCGCCATGGCGAAATGCCAGAGTTCTAAAACGAAATTATTATTATTATTTATTGTTTATATAGCGCCATAATTCCGTAGCGCTGTGCAATGAAATGCATCATTATATTATATATATATTATATATATATACCGTATATCAATTTACTAACAGGTCAGCCCGAGCAGGAAGTTGGAAGCCGCTTCCTGTTCTCTCCCCGCGTTGTTTTAGCAGACATCGATATAATGCAGTTAGAACAGAAGACATGCTTGTGTTGTACAGCACTATGGAATATGATGGCGCTATATAAAACAATAAATCTATTAAATCACAATTATTTTTGGGCAGACCGTGACAGCATTACTTTTCCTTCCTCTGCGTTATAACGGGCTGACCCCAGGGAGCGTCTGTAATGGGAAGGTGGGAGGTGGCCCTGTATAGTGTGTAGGTAAATCAGCAGGCCAGCCCTGTGTAATGTATAGGTAAATGAACAAGCGTTTAATATTCTGTCTGCTACACGGGGGGTTCAGCTCTTCTTACAGAAGTTTACTGTTTCGTGAACAAAAGGACCTTTCGGTGAGAACAAGAACTGCGGGTTCTGTAAATCCAAGATTTATGGAAAAAGCGGCCTCTAAAAAATATATAAAAGAGACAAACTTTGTTACAGGGAACAGCAGAGCCAACCCTTTAAACATGCGCGGGATAGACATACGGCTTCCGAATCTAAGACGAGACCAACGACTGATTAAGGTTTGAGTCGTTACAGCAGGAGAAACGGGCGACTAGACGGGGGCCGGATGGGGCCGATCTGCCGGCAGCTTCTATTCATACCTAGAAACTCCCTGGGTTTTGCCCGGAGACTGTGGGAGTAGCGATGCTTCTCTGGGTCTCCGGATGAACACCGGGTCGCAGCATTTTGACACACGTCGCCCATGACCGCCCACTGACGGCAGCCGGACTACCTGGCAAGGGGGCCCCCAGGTAGCCGGAGCCGGAAAGTTTGCCGGTACAGTTCTACGTGTCTAATATTTTGGTGAAATCAGGAATTCCACCTCCATCCAGGAACGCTCTGGAAATATAAATACCCGGGAACTTCTGGGCTCCGAGTACCCGGCGCCTACCCTTGCGGGACGCGGCCAGGACGGGGTCCCACTGACGTCAGAGGGCGGCACTGCTGATGTCAGAGGGCGGTACCGCTGATGTTGGGGGCGGTACCACTGACATCGCAGGAAACGCCCCCATTTAAAGGAGAAATGGGTGAGGAGGCGGGGAGTGTTTAAACCTCGCCCCCGCGACCCAGAGAACAGGTGCTTCTCCCGGGCTTTCTGGGTCAAACCTGGAGAGTTCAAAGTTCTGGAAATATTCCCTCCCCGGCATATGCTAAATTCAGAAAAAAGTGAAAAACCCCCCAAAAATAGACGCAAAGGAACTTTTAGCGGCCTTCTCTCCGTGTAATGGCGCCAAATACCACGAACTTCCCTTTCTTGGTTTTTATCCATCTGGCCCAATTTCGTTGGATTTCCCGTACACCAAACCACACGTCGGGATTCCTTCCCCCTGACTCTGCCCAGCGTGACCGTTCCACGCCTCCGCATATCACACATGGCCTCCCGAGACCCTAAGATCATCCTCACACGGGAACGATCCGGAATAACAGGGCTACGGAAGACGACCATCGCGGTCAAGAAATAAGAGGTCATCTTGGCGTCTCCCGCGGCCCATCTGGACATCCAATCATCTCCAATTGTGTTAAAAAGGCATGATTTCAGGAAACAAACGCTAAACTTTACCGGTAATGTTTGGCACTGGCTGTTACCCTTCTTGTGGTATGGATGCTCTTGTGTAAGGATTTTCTGGCGCCGCGGTTGCCATATCAGCACATATGTTTCACATCATTTTTTTCCCCCATATCAGACGTTTCCTTTTGAATTGAGCAGGTGCTCCAAACAATGGGGGGAAATATATTTTTTGGCAGCCTGCTGCGCGGACAACCCTTTATTTGTTCGTTTTATTTGATATTTCAGTTTTTTTTCTTAGATAATGGTCAACAGATGCGGACACCATTGCATTAACCCCTTCAAGTACCACACAGAAGTTTCCAGTCTGGAAGAGAAGAGATAAATGATAAATTAAATGATTTAGCATTATTTATAAACTCTTAATTTATGAATATATTGTATTATATAGTAATCATATAATATTATATATAATAAATAATGAAATATATTATATTGTTAGATAGCATAATATGTGGATTTGCCCCCTCGTGTTCTGCGTGTGGCATTTAACTGCCATGCCACCGAGCTGGACACGCAATCTCGTCTTAATGTAGCAGAATCTGAATAAAAAAAAAGCGTTTGTGGGTTTATTTAACATGCTGAGGTCAGTGGAGTATTTCCCTCTGGTTCTGTCCTAGGCCTGACCCAGGATTAGGGTGACCACATTTTTTTCTGCCATTCAGGTACACACTATGAAGCAGATGAGATCCCACACACAGGTGTATTATATATACATACACTGATACATTTTATATATTATATATATATATCATATACACCCTGATTCACATATACTATTATATATTAATTATTAAGAAGCCTTGGAAACCATGTTGATTTCAGATTTAATAAAATACATACACTCATTACAGACATGAGTAGATATAGAATGTTAACCCCTCTATTACCAGGCATGAGTAGATTCAGAGAATTAACTCCTCTATTACCAGACATCACACACACAGTAACGTAAACAGACAAACACAGTGACAGACGAACAAACCTTGTGACAAACAAATACACTCACACAGACACAGTGACAAACTGTCAAACACATACCTGGGGCCGGCTGCAGCTTACTCTTGAGTTAGTGTGAAGGAAGAACTCAGCCTATCCGGAGAGGCTTCTGAACTCTAAGGCAGTCAGGAGAGTTGAGAAGTCTCCCCTGATTGGCTGAGACCTCCTTCACTCAGACTCCTCAGTCCGGGACAAGGCATTGTCCTGGATTGAGGCTGCCCGGGATATGTGGTCACCGCACTACCAGGATAGCTTTTTCTAATGCCCCCTACACGGCTGCTGTCCAGGATATGATGTTGGCAGCTATTTGGGGCACCGCCAATAAATCAGGACTGTCCTGCACCTAATGTGTTAAGCATTTAAAAGAATTTATCAGTAATAAGCCCTGTATAATGAATAGATAAATTAGTGAGCCGACCCTGTGTAATGTATAGATAAAACAATGCGCCGGCCCCTGTATAATGTAAAGATAGGCCCCTGTAATATGTAAAGATAGTGTTGGCCCTTCCTAGTGAATGTTAAACCTAGTTAAACCAGTAATGTTCTCTATGGAATAAACTCCAGACACTTGGGAGGTATGGTTACAATGTGAGAACGCTAATGTTTGTGGCAACCCCCCCCCAAACCCTGAGACGGGGCAGTTGCCCCCCTCGTCAACCCCTGGGGTCCAGTTTTAAACTGGATACATCCAGCACTAGGCACAGGGGCACCTGGAAACACGCAGGGGCAAGATGGAGGATCAAACAGGTAGTAAAGGGGCAAATCCGTTAGAGAAAACAAACAGTGAAGGACGGCGGTTTATCTGTGCAAGAGCCTAAAGGGGCAACAAAAATTAGAAAAGACCCCCAACATAAAACTATAATCAATTTATTTACATATATTTGTAATGTTTTTAATGTAAAGAAACATACTTAATTATTCTTTCTATTGAGTGTGCTAACGGTGGGGGGCAGAGAGAGGGTCTCAGGGGGTATCAGGGTGAGAGATGGGATTTGCCCCAATCACCAGGAGTCAGTCAATAAGACATCCAGGGCTGCAGATACTCCAGGGGCGCTGCAGCCACTTGGAATCTCTTTTGTCCCTCTCCGGCTTCCTTCCAGAGCTCCCCGTACGTAACATTATCCACCTCATTCATACGCTAGCTCTGCTTAGCTATCCACCAATCAACAGTGGCGACTACAACTCCCGACTTTCCCCGCGCATGCGCAATGTCACCGGCGCGCCATCTTGACAGCGGGAGCCGCAATCAAACCAAGCGGATTTGTGCTGGCCGAGCTGCCCGCGACCGAGCCTTCCCCGGGAGGTGGGTTTCGGTCCGAGGACCTGACAGAAACACCGAGGACTCTTCCAGTCGCACCGGTCCCATTTATTTTGCGCTCCTTAAGAAGCCCCCCTCCTTCCTGTGTCACCTCCTCTTTTTGTTAATGCCCCTTATCCATGATAATGTACCCCGCATTTTACCCCTTCTGCCCCGTTTTTCTGCCTCTACCCATTTGTCGTTGTGTCCCTGTAGTTGGGTTATTGCAGTAAAATGGTTGGTACGGGCTGCCCCCCGGTCTCTGCTTATTACATCATTTACAGCTGCAGATGCAGTTTCCTGCGCGCGTATTACCTCATGCACGCTGTTCAATGTGAAAAACCATAATTTTGTTATCTGAAGTCCTTCACGGTTCCAAGTAGCTGAAGATGCACCCAGCTTGGGTTGGGTTGCCACCCGTTTCCTCATCCTCACTCAGCTACTGGATGGCTGAGGATGATGGGCAGTTGCATCACTAGTTCTGGGAGGCAGTAGTTGCCAATGCTTGCAAATCTCTCCAAGAAAGGCTTCCTTTAAGAGACCTGCCATTGTCTTGCAGGGAGGGAGGTCTCCGGATCAGGGGTAAAGATGCCCGTGGTGTGGCCAACACTCCTGGACTTCAGCAGGGATGAATGCAAGAGGATCCTCCGCAAGCTGGGTGAGTCACTCGGTCATTTTCCTTTATTTTAACCTCCATTCCGCCCTCTTATTCGTCTCTTAACCCTGTTCTGCTCACTGCGCACGCGCTTCCTAGTGTTATGAGTGACTGGTGTAATCCCCGCCCACTGACGTCATCCCATAGCTTCCTCTTGCCTTGTGCAGTTTGTAAACATTGCGACGACAGCGGAGGCTTGCAGTGCGAGTGGGGGAGGGGCGGCTACACGGGATCTCCTAACATTGTATTTATCCGATTCTCGGAATAAATCATTTTTCATAAATATCTTTCAAGTTATCTTGTTGTAGTTTTTACTCCAAAATATAATCATTTCAGGAAAAAAACATATTAGCCGTCTATATGAGTTCCCGCTCTGTTACAACTAGACCAAACTCCCGACTCCTTATCATACTGCCTGTGGGGAACAATAGAATGACTCAGTCTTAATCACACAACCAGACTCTCTGTAGAAGGCGCTGGGGGGTTATGTTAATGTATACAGCGCTGGGGGGGTTATGTTCCTGTATACAGCGCTGTATATTTCTCATGGGGCTCCCAAAGAAAGCACATTTTCCATCTGATTCCTATTCAGTCTGTTGAGTTGGCCTCCCTTCTCGTCATATTGTGGAACAATCTGTGCCATCGACTACAAGTCCCATCATCCTCACGCGGAGGGGTTGTAATGCGACACATTGTTTAAATGCGATCCAAAATGAAAATAAAGGTTTTGGGATGGTGTTCGGGAGGATAGAGGAATGGAGGTCATGTGATTAGTTTGCCACACTCGTCACTGGCGGCCGGAGTATGCCCTTGGCTTGCGCGTGAAGTTCTGGGTATATTTAGGCCGACCTGAAGTGACACTCGGACCCGCCGACTCCTCTGACAGCTGCCGGCCTCATGAATGTGTTTTTTTTTTTTTTGTTTTTTTTTTTTTTTTAATTTGGTGATTTGTGTGAAAATTAGAATTCTTATAGTTTGGCGTCTGCGCATGTTTTTCAGAACTGGAGGCGTATGCGGGTGTTATCAGCGCTCTCCGTGCGCAAGGAGACTTAAGCAGAGAGAAAAAGGACCTGCTTGGGGAGCTCTCCAAAGTATTAAGGTACCCCCCCGTATACCATCTTTCCCTCTTCTGTTATGTAATGAGATGAAATCCCTCCGCAGCCTTGCGGGCATCTCGCGGAGCGACTCATTTTACCCGTTTCTTCTCTGTTAGCATCTCGACGGAGCGGCACCGAGCGGAGGTGCGCAGAGCGGTGAACGATGAACGGCTCACCACCATCGCGCACAAGTAAGTCGTGGCTCCCCTAACCGTAACCGAGCTTTATTATTTACATATATGACGCGTAATGGATATTGGCTGGAGAGACGATGAGAGAGGCAGGAATTTCAGCAAATTATAATATTTTTTATTAAAAAAATATAAATTTTTCATTTATTTTGAATCCATTGAAACGATAGTATTGACAAGATCTCCGTTTGCGGTTTTGTCCTTTGAAGCTGGGTAATGTTCTAGATTTTGAAGCTGGGTAATGTTGTAGATTAGATCACGGATGTTCTCTCTCCTCTCAGCATGTCCGGTCCGAACAGCTCTTCCGAGTGGTCCATTGAGGGACGGCGGTTGGTGCCCCTGATGCCGCGGCTCGTGCCGCAGACCGCGTTCACAGCCACCGCCAACGCCGTAGCCAATGCTGCCGGACAACACAACTCATCCCTTCCCGACCCCGCGGAGACGGGCAACAAGGAAGGTGAGAGCGGCCCCTAAAACGGCAAAACTAGTCCGCCGGCCCCTAAAACGGCAAAAAATAATCCGCGGCCCCTAAAACGGCAAAACTAATCCGCGGCCCCTAAAACAGAAAAACAAATCCGCACCCCAAAGTTTTTTACTAAGAAAATGGCTCCTTGGTGCTCTGTAGAACCAAGGGAATTACATTTTAAAAAATATATATTTTTAAGACTCAAAGAAACAGTCGATGTATTCTTTCCTCTGGAGGTTTAAGCACGTGAAATTACGCAAGCATTTAAGAGGCTTTTTCGGTTTCTATGGCAACAACCTATCAGAACCTGGTTTTGTGTCACATGACAACTAAGTGTTCCCTACGAAAATGCAAATTAGACAAATCTTTATGTGCGAAAAGCAGAATTTCTGGGAAGGGTTTGATCGTTCAACAAATCAAGAAAAATGTTTCATATGCCAGGTTTAGTAAAAAAAAAAAAAAAAAAAAAATCAGTTTATATTTCTGGTTTACTTTGAAGATTAATCTGCTCTGCCACGGTCTGCCATGGGGGGACTTTAAAAAGGAACTTCTTTTGCATGCACCCCCCAGCCAAAGTAAATCTTAATAAATGGCATTTTTTTATGTATAATTATTGTCTCTTTCAGTCGTAGTGTGTTACTCTTACACTAGCACTACATCCACTCCCACATCCACTCCGGTTCCCAGCGGTAGCGTGGCCACCGTGAAGTCTCCGCGACCGGCCAGTCCTGCGTCCAACGTCGTGGTGCTCCCGAGCGGCAGCACGGTCTATGTTAAAAGTGAGTTCATCGTGTTTCTGCGCATGGCTTCCTTTGGAAGTTGTCGGCTCGTTACCGTGCAGCAGAAAGCACAGTCCGTGGATGTTTACCCTACGCGTTTCTTCCTTGTCTTCTGCAGGCGTCAACTGTTCAGACGATGACGAGAAGCCGCGGAAACGGAGACGTACCAACTCCAGCAGCTCCTCTCCTGTGGTCCTGAAGGATGTCCCCAAAACCCCTACCCCAGTGTCCAAAACCATCACGGTACCGGTTACCGGCAGCCCCAAAATGAGTAACATCATGCAGAGCATCGCCAACTCCCTCCCCCCTCACATGTCTCCTGTGAAGATCACCTTCACCAAACCCACCACGCAAACCACGAACACCTCCACGCAGAAGGTCAGTGCTGCCTGACTGTGGGCAGAGTTATTCATATTTAGAGTGAACTATAGTAGTTTTTTGGGGGTGTTTCTCCCCAAAATTGTCTATTTTATGGGGTTACAGATTAAAATAATATATATGAGAGCAGGTAGCCCAAGTTCCACGGCTTGGGATCGTCCTGATTCTTGTTATCTCTCTTATTGTGGATTTATTGGCAGGAAATTAGATAACGCTGAATGTGCCACGTTTAGCCACACGTTTCATCGTTCCTAAAATACGTCCGCAGCGTTTATTTTCTCTCCCCTTCTTGGCTGCTAACAGGTGATTATAGTCACGACCTCTCCGAGCTCCACTTTCGTCCCCAACATCTTATCGAAGTCTCACAACTACGCCGCCATTACCAAGCTGGTTCCTACCTCGGTCATAACGTCCACCACCCAGAAAGCGCCTGCGGTTGTCGCCTCCTCGCAGACCTCCGTAGGACAGACTCCGTCGAGCGGGAGCGTGGCTGTCACCGCAGTGGTGTCTTCTACGCCGTCGCTGGTCATGTCCACGGTGGCACAGGGTAAGCGCACGGGCTGGCGGGTTTCTCGCTGCTCTATACAGGCAAATACGCGCATGTACTGATATCTATGGCTGTCTATAGAATCTCATTATATGGAAATTTACCTACATGAAAAATAATGAAAATGAGATTTATATACCTTCTTCTCTACGTGATTACAGTGCTCTGTTAAGCGTTACCCTTCGGGGGCCGCAGGTCGGCACTCGCTGAGTTATGTTTCATGACGGATACAAATGATTGCCTCCATTAAAGGTGTCTCGACGTCGGCAGTCAAGGTGGCGACCAACAGACTCCCCTCTCCGAAGAGCTTGATGGCCTCCCCCGGGCAGATCTTGGCTCAGTTTCCGAAACAATACCAGCAGTCCTCAAAGAACCAGGTTCACCAGGTGCCACAATCGGCCACCCAGATGACGCAGGCGGCTACAGTGTCTCACACATCCACCGCTCTGCAGTCTCAGGTGCCCCCCGGGGTCAAACCTACCATTCAGATCAAGCAGGAGTCAGGTGGGTCGATATCGTCGCGTGTCATGTGTTTTGATGGCAGGTTTTATAGCCACGTAGCTACTTTCTCAGCAGAAACATAAGCCCAGTCTGCTTTATTCAGTAAATCCGGCCCCTGCTGCAAACGCAGGAGCCTGGACTCTGTCGGTAGATCGGCCCGTTCGGCCCGTCTCGTCTGCCTGTTTTCCCTGCTGAGAGACTCAGTTTTTCATTTTTCTAATGCAGGCGTTAAGATCATCACTCAGCAGGTCCAGCCCAGTAAGATCCTACCCAAGCCAGTGACCCCGGGGATGCCGAACAGCAGCAATGCTCCCATCATGGTGGTCAGCAGCAACGGGGCCATCATGACGACAAAACTCGTCACCACTCCTGGTGGTAAGCGTTCTTTCGTTGGTTATCGTTGGCTATGTCTTTGTATGGTTACAAAGAGTTAAATGTGATTTATGTCCTTTAGATCTCCCTGAACCAAAAAGTTTCAGATTAGGCCGGTTTAAAATTCTGTCTGAACGTTCTGTCACTATTGGGGATATTCCGACAGAAGTTGCATATTATCTGAGCCACAATCTACTAGACAAACCACCTGACCCCTTATCGTACTGCCTGCGGGAAACAATAGAATGGCTCAGTCTTAATCACCCAGTCGGACTCTCTGACTAATGAAAGTCTAAGGAGGAAGGGACTTCATTAGCATCGCCATAAAGCATCAGCTCAGTGTGGGGTTTGAGCCGGGAAAGTCACCCAAAATATCAGTTGAAGGAAAGCGATCGGTCGGTTTCTTATCAGCCGTAAAGCGAGGCTGGAACCAGCATTCGGAGGGTTCGGTTTGATAGTTGTGCTCTTGTGTTGATTGCTTGATTTCTTCCCCCTCTTCAGGTACTCAGGCCACGTACACGCGCCCGGCTGTCAGCTCGGCCCTGAGCGCTCGAATGACTGCCACCCCTGGGGCAACATATGTGAAGACCACCAGCGGAAGCATAATCACCGTGGTGCCCAAGTCCTTAGCTACTCTTGGGGGAAAAATCATCAGCAGCAACATTGTATCAGGTACGTGTCTGCAAAAGCATTCCGGGTTAAAGCTGCTGTTCCACTTGGATAAATTAATTGCGCTCTGCAGCATGCAAAGCAAATAACCGGATCTGCCGCTTATTCTTGCCTCTGATGGTTTAATCGCTTAATAAAAAAAAAAAAAAAAAAAGTTTCTTTGGCAACAGCCTATCAGTGGCTGCTTTTGTGTCACATGACAAATGTTTGCTGGCTATCCGTTGTTTCTTATGTTCTGGCTTCTCCATACGTTACCTTTTTACTGGTTTAACTCTTTAAGGCACAACCACCAAGATCACCACCATTCCCATGACGTCAAAGCCGAACGTTATTGTGGTGCAGAAAACGACAGGCAAAGGGGCGACTATCCAGGGACTCCCGGGCAAAAATGTGGTTACCACGCTGCTGAACGCTGGGGTAAGTCATGCCCGCCATTAAAGCATTGAGGTTCCTCGTCAAATGATTCAACAAACCCAAACGCCACCTCTAGCCACCGCTGAGAATGTTGGATTGTTTCTGTGTCCCAGCAATAAAGTTTTCTTCTTCTTCTAGGGTGAAAAGGCTTTGCAGGCGATGCCAGCAGGAACCAAGCCAGCAATTATCACAGCCACCCGGCCCATCACCAAGATGATAGTTACCCAACCGAAGGGCATGGCGTCTGCTGTGCAGCCGGCCGCCAAAATCATTCCCACCAAGATAGTGTACGGGCAGCAGGGGAAGACGCAGGTATGCCGCCTCTTACACAAAGACGCAAATACGGTATATTTATTAACGGGTAGGTTCCTCCGCCATCATGTATAGTGCAGTGAGTAAGAAGCAAATGGAGAAATCTCACTGATTTAACTATACATTATACAGGGCATCTCAGTGATTTAACTATACATTATACAGGGCATCTCGGTGATTTAACTATGCATTATACAG
This sequence comes from Spea bombifrons, assembly GCF_027358695.1. NCBI lineage: Eukaryota > Metazoa > Chordata > Amphibia > Anura > Pelobatidae > Spea > Spea bombifrons. Next base: position 139,233,562 of record NC_071088.1, on the reverse strand, counting down.
GGCATCTCAGTGATTTAACTATGCATTATACAGGGCATCTTGGTGATTTAACTATGCATTATACAGGGCATCTCAGTGATTTAACTATACATTATACAGGGCATCTCGGTGATTTAACTATACATTATACAGGGCATCTCGGTGATTTAACTATACATTATACAGGGCATCTCGGTGATTTAACTATACATCATACAGGGCATCTCAGTGATTTAACTATACATTATACAGGGCATCTCGGTGATTTAGCTTCATATTATACATGGCCAGCCAAACTCTCACTGGTGTTGGACCTTCACAATGCTTCGTTAAATCAAGGAATTAAAACCAAAACTCTCCTCACCATAGCAACCAAAGACAAAAAAAGTTTTTCTTTTTTCATTTATTTTACTTTATTAATTTCTAGAATACTGTATCGGGGTAACGCACATCTGCCAGGCATTCAGCAGAAGCTGTTCGTGTAACGGAGAGGATTTTGTGTTGTCTGGATGTTGGGGATAATCCCTGGCTCTGTTTCATTGTTCGATCTAAGAAGAAAATAGAATTTCTTTAATGTGCTTTTCTTTTTTTTAATTTTCTTTTTAAGGTCCTCATTAAACCAAAGCCGGTGACGTTCCAGGCGACCATGATGAGCGAGCAAACCAGGCAGCTGGTTACAGAAACGCTCCAGCAGGCTTCGCGGGTGGTGGAGACCACAAGCGCCACCATCCAGGAGGTGAAGGAAGACACGGAAAGCAGTTCCTCTTCCACCGAGTCCTCGCAGAGCTCCGATTCCCAGCCTGTGGTTCATGTTATAGCTTCTCAAGGGCAGGAGTGGTCAGAGCATGAAATCGCGTTGGACACGGGTCCGACCATCATATACCAGGATATAGCCGGAGAGTCTCAGTCGGCCACATCCACCATCAAGGCCCTCATGGAGCTCCAGCAGAACACAGGTGAGCTCAGACGTTGTCACGACTAGAGGTCATCCATTCTTTCTCCATGATTGGTCAAAAACCTCAAGAAGCCAATCCTTAGATATCATTTCTAATGCTTCGGCTTTTTCTCATTGCCTGCTTTGTCTAAATTACGGGACCCCTACTACTAACATTGTGATCAACATACTATTTGATTATTAAGTATGTTTTCAATGTGACAATTCACTGTCTAGAGAAGATACCATTTTTTATTGGGCTGACATAGAAACAGCTACACTTTCAGGACCTCGGTCGTCTCTTCTTCAAATTGAATCATTCTATGTGAAGAGGAGACCTCTAAGATGCAGAAAGTTTGTTACTTTATATGGTTTTCTATGTTAGCCCAATAAAAAGTCTCCCCCTTTGACTAAATAGTCCGGTATGGTCAACTGGATATATAGGGAACGTATACATCGGCCACTACAACCTTTATTGGGCCGTTTTATTTGGTAAGACAGACTATAGGGGCGCTTTCAAGGTGGACCTCGTCGATATACTGTTTCTTCACCTATAGGTAAAGTCCGCCAGGTGGCGTCCACCTCCACCGTGAGCTCTGGGGAAGTGCCTCTCACCTCTCTCCTCCAAGTCAGCCACCCGTCGCAGCACCTGCACTCCTCGCAGACCACCCGCACCTTGCTGCAGCACGTCTCCCAGTCTCAGTCGGCGGCGCAGGCGTCCGTGGTCGTAAAGTCCATCCCTACGTCATCGGCGGGAGCGATCACTCATCTCATGCAGCAGGTAGCCTCCTCTGATCCCCTCCGCTGGCCAGGCTGTAGCCACCCATAAACTATTTATTCTCACCTAGGAGAATGACGGACGAAACGTTATGAACCCCGTATGCAAACGGTTAATTTACATACCGTGCTGCATGTTGGTGTCTCGCAGCAGTTTTAAAGCTTATTTTCTATAGCCTTACTGTCGTTATTCAGCCATAACTGAAGCCACGTTCTTCTGGCTAATGTCCTTGCTGGCTCCTTCGCTTCCAGGTCACACTGGGTCATTCCGTGGGTTTATTTTATGTTATATATTCGATTATTGATAGTTTTTGCACCTTCTTGCTTATTTTGTCTCAAAGGCTTTGAGCAGCCACGCAGCTTTTGCCAAGAGAACGGAGGAGACCGTTACGGAGGAAGGAGAGGTCGAGGAGATGGACACCCTGGACCCGCAGACAGGACTCTTCTACAGGTCTGCCTTGGCCCAGAAGCAGCAGAAGCAGATCCACCTGCACCAGGAAGGCGCCCACCTCCAAGTGAAGACCGTGCAGTCCTTACAGACCAAGCAGAAGCAGATCATCCAGCTGCAGCCAGAGCAGATCCAGCACAAGATCCAGCAGAGCGCCCAGCTGTCCATCCGCCAGCAGAGGATCGGCCCCCTGTCACAGGACGGCGTCCAACAGCGCCACATGCTGGTTAAAGAGAGACAGGTGCCCTCCCTGGTGTCCCAGCCCCAGCAGACCGTGGTGCAGGTGCTAGCGGTGAAGACCACCCAACAGCTACCCAAACTGCAGCATGTCCAGGGCCAGCAGAAGATCTACGTGCCGTCGCAGGTGTCCCAGACCCCGGTGCAGCTGTCAACATCTTCTGAGAAAACGTCTACAACACAGGTAACCCCCTCCCCCCCTTCCCCGTGCACATTAGGACCACCTGAAGGCACTCTGATATTTCTGCGCCGCCTGGGCTAAATGTAAAAAAAAAAAAAAGTACTTGGAGCAGTTAGTGTAGAATGTTCTGCAGTGTGAAGTTAATTTTTATTTTACTGAGAGTATGGTAGATAAGTGGAACCGCCTCCCAGCAGAAACGGTAGAGGGTAATATAGTGAGGGGATTAAACATGCATGGGATAGACATACGGCTCCTGAATCTAAGACGAGACCAACGACTGATTAAGGTTTGAGTCGTTACAGCAGGAGGAACGGGCGACTAGCCGGGGGCCGATCTGCTGGCAAATGACTTGCGGTTCTTTCCGTCTCCATAGTTTAGTCCTAAATGTTTTTTCTTTTTCCTCCAGGTACCCCAAACCATAGTGTCGCAAGGATCCGCTGTCACCAAGATCACCTTCGAGGGACATCAGCCTCCTATGGTGTCCAAAGCTACTGTTGGCGAGTGTCTTCCCAAACTCACCCCGGCAGTCGCCAGCATCCTGCCCTCATCTGTGGTGACGGAGAAGCCTTCTGTGTCGGACATCTTGAAAATGTCGATGATGGAGGCAGATATCGACCCAAACGTTGAGCCCATGATTGTGGACCCTCCAAGCAAAGTTACCCCCATCATTAAACCTATGCCAGTATTAACTGAGGGGTCCATACCCGCACAGGCCACAAGGCTACCTGTATCCAGCACCGTCACGTCTACGGTCCCCCCTCCACCCAAATGTTTTCCAGCCCCCATAATCACCGCTGCGCCCGCTGGCGCCCTTCCTGTTCCTTTACCGCCGCCTCCTCCGCTAACCAGGAAAGTCGACGTGCCGGTCGCCAGTCAGATCATCCAGATCCAAAACGTCCCGCAAAAGAGAACCGAAGAAGTGCCTTCTGAGATTATCATCCAGGTGATAAATATGTTTTATTTTACTTTCCTAACGTCCCCCAGCATCGCGATTCCCACTTGCTGTTCGTATGAGGACATCCGGTTAATAACGAAACGGTTTCAGCCAATGTAGACTTTCTGCATAATAGCCACACGTTATCATCTGCAGAACCCAGCAGCACATAAAGAAGCCCCCGTACTTCCAAAAAAGTACATTAAAAAGAGTCGGTGAGTTTGGGCTGTAAGAGGCGTTTCATCTTAAATTTTGATTTCGGGTTAGCTGTACGTAGCTTCTAATTACAAAGCCGCCCGTCGGCCAATGTGACCCCGGTCGGTGCATAAAATGTAGATACAGCTCGACTGGCGTAAAGTTACCCGTAAAGAGAGCCTCAAATTCCGGTCCATTTTTTATGTATGTCCCATCTCTATCTGTGGATTGGCGGATCTGTGGTATGGCCTCCTCTGGGGCAGACATTAAGGTCTATAAATCCCTTTATTATTTATAATGGTTTGGTCCACAAGTGTTGTGTAGAGCGCAGGATGTTGAAAGCTGGCCCTTGGAATTTCCATGTTGCGATTGCTTTGAAGGCCGCACGTAACCTGTGGCTGATTTGGCAGTAGCCATTTGGCCCCATGGGGCCGTGCCAGGAAAGCCTGTTCACCTGAGTGTCTGTCTCTGAGCACCCAGGCAGATAAAGCTGGCAGAGACGTCTCTCGCGGTGAACGTAGGACATGGTTATTTGTGTTAATTGAAACAGGATGAGTTGTTTGATGCCATCGTAGGTACATACAAGTCTTTGTTTTCCTCTGCACTTTCAGACCATCCCTCAGTATCCCATCCCTTGTCGCTCCAGCTCCAATGTGGTGGTGGAACCCAGCGGCCTCCTGGAGATGAATAACTTCACCAGCCAGAGGCTCGGAGACGAGGATACGGTCATCATACAGGACGGGGACAGCGGCGGCATGGAGGAGCGGAGCCAGCGCAACCCGACGCTCAACATCGACAACATGTAGCACCTTCGCCGAAGCGGGAAATGAACGAATGTACAGACCTCCCGAGCTCCAAATCCGTAACCCTAAAGATGGAAACCTCTTTAGCGACCGCGTTTGGACTTTTTTTTTTTTTTTCCGCGTTTTGAGGCCAATCTCATCCTCCTCGTTGTCTCGATTTTATCAGTCTGAGTGTCGGGGGTCTCCACGGTTTTCGCTTCTAACCTGTCAGTTGAAAGGAGTTTTTTCTTTGTTTTTGTTTTTTTTCTGAATCCGTAAATCATTGGACGACTTCTGCATCATTTAGTTTTACGATCTCCGCCTCCCACGCGTAACCTCCAATCAGATTCTGATATGAGAAGTGTTCTCCTAAATTCTTAACCCTTCCACACAAATTATACTGGATTTTTTTTTTTATTTTATCCATATCTTTCTTCTTTCATATTCAGAGTACCATGAAGTAGCAGCAGAAACACTTTCGCCGGTTTCTGCCGTGTATAATACAACTTATTATATTTTTTATAACGGTTTGCTGGTGAATGTAGCAGCCGACCTCTGCTGGGTCCCTAAGCATTTCTTCTACATTTCACGTGATTTGGAGAGGGGCCGGTGATTACGGTGTTCTGCCCGGCGGGTAATAATGGCTAGGGGCTGTAAGTTAACGAGCCATCAATTATTGTAGGAATGCGTCGGAACAGGAAGGACGGGCAGCAGACAACAACTCCCATGACGCTTGGCTAATATAAAAAGAAAGCCTATGGCTGGCTTGGGCTTACAGGCGTTTTAACTCCACAGCTGCTGCTTCGCCCCGTATCCAGCTGGAAGCTCGTCTTATTTATCATATGATCATGGATATTATAGGGAGCTTCAGCAGTAACGTGATTGGTTCCCTGGACAAGTTTTTTTTTTTTACATTAAAACCTGCATCGGGGGTTAAATCCAGCACAGTGGGGAACGGCGGAGTTTGGGGGTCTCGTTAATATTGCATTATTTCCCCGCGGCTGTAAGTTTGTGTATATATTTCTATGTACAGTATAGGTGGGTAAATGCGTGCGGGGGAGGGGTGTATATAGCCACGTGTCGTTTCCGTTAATATTCCTTCAATATGTCGTTCTGTATGCCCCGGACAAGAGCAGACATGCTATGGCAACAAACATTTCCAACCAGTCCGTTTCCTCTCTTTGTGTCACAGGCAGGATTTTTTTTTTTTTTTTTTTTTTTTTTTTTTTTTTTTAGCTTATTACAATTTTAAATAAAATATTCGTAGCCTCACTCTTCAAGGTTATTACTATTTTTATTGTGGCTAACGGAGGCTGACTTGCTTGGAGTCCGAGCCATAATGTCTCCAAACGTTATATATATATATATATATTACATTTGTTTTATTATTTTTAGTGGAGAATGTAAAATATTTTGCCCATGCGCCCGTTGGATATCAGTTCTGCTTGGGTGATGTTTTTTTTTTTATTCCGTTATAAGCCGGTATTTACATTTCAGTCGTTGTATCTGAATTCTGTTGCCGCAGGTTAACCTGACACTTTTTTTGTTTTTCGTGTAAATAGATTTGTGTAAAAGCTGAATATTTAATGCGTTTTTTTACTTGCATGTGTGTATATAGCCACAGTTTTTACGACTGTTTTTTTTGTACAGATATAAATAACGGTTTCACGATGAATCGCCTGTGTTTGTGTATATCCTTTTCGTCCATTAACGGTACCGCGGCCTGCGTTTTTGTTACCATGGAAACGCCTGGTCAATCGTAGGTGTTACGGGGTTTCTGTTCCGGTAAGTCTGGCTACACGGCAAGCAAAGTCATTCGGACGAAACTTCCGGTCCGTTTTGGAAACTACATTCGGAGGGGTACTATTTATTCACAGCCGAAGGCCCCCCCGGGTTTAGGAGGAGATCCAGGCTGGGTTTTTGCACCGCAGGACCACCAGCAGCCCCCACGGTACAGAAGGGCACTGAATTTCTGCCAAAATTAGAAAAAAGGACCCTGCTGGGGTCTAACACCCCCCCCATCGGCTAACAGATCAGAAGGAGAGGGAGAAAATTTGGTTTTCCATTTCAAAAATGTATGTTTGTTTTTTGTTGTTTTATTAAAAGTTGAAAAAATGGAATTTAAAGGAAATGTAAAAAAGGATTCAGAGCCCAATGATGTCACCATGACATCACTTGCCTACTTTTTTTTTTTTTTTTTAGAAGCTTGCCTGAAAATGTAAGCTTTCAGCAGCCTTGAGTGTGGGAATGCACGGCACTTAGTAGATCTACCCCCTCGGACACAAAGCAGCTGCTGGTTACCCGCACGCAGTATACACAGAATGTTGTGACTAGATTGTGATCTCGTAGAGGTCTATTCACTAAAGGGAGTGTAGGCAGGAAAGTTGCGCTTCTAACCCTCACCCCGTTTTCCATTATTAGGGGCGCACAGGCAGGTTTCACCAGCAAGAAGGGGCCCAGCTGGTCCTGCACAATGTATAGCTCAATGGGTGCGGAGACAGACGACTGGTTAAGGTTTGAGTCTTAACAGCAGGAGAAGCGGGCGACTAGACGGGGGCCGGATGGGGCCGATCTGCCGGCAGAGTCTGTGGGAGGATTTTGCATTTATTGGACTGGAGCGATGGATTGTTCAGGGAGCGGAGAGGAGAGTTGCAGAAATATAGATTGTAAGCTTCTCTGACCAGGGGGTTTGAAGTCTGACAGCACGAGGGAGCAGCGCAGGTAACATGCTGGAGACGCAAGTCACGCGGGGGGCGAAGAGGGCAGAGCCAGGGGCATAGGCTTATTCAGGCCTCGTCTAGTCGCCGTTCCTCCTGCTGTAAAGACTCAAACCTTAATCAGTCGTTGGTCTCGTCTTAGATTCAGGAGCCGTATGTCTATCCCATGCATGTTTAACACCCTCACTGTATTACCCTCTACCACTTCTGCTGGGCGGCTGTTCCACTTACCTACCACCATTTCTTGAATTCCTTTACCAATAAACTAGCATCTAGATGTGTATCCTCTCCAAAAGTACCACTTTTCTGTAACATTCTGAGTTCCTAGAAAAGAGGGGCATATGGTTCTGGGTGTCAGAAGGACTGGCCAAACTAAACTGGGGCACTTGGCAGGTATGTTCTGTCACTGTACCCGGCCTATACACCTTGTGTGTCTACATTGGCTCTGCATTATATCTGCCCCAATATAACTACATTTAATTCCCCTTCCACGGGCTGGATTGCGGTATCTGCCCTTGTCTCTGTGACGCGGAACCTTTCTTTCCGCCCCGTGCTTCCGGGGGACTGTTTTACTGTTGCTCCAGTCCGTCACCGCTGTGTGTTCCCCGTGTCCTTGGAAGCTGTACCATGGTTTGGCTGCCGGACGAGGCGAAGTGTCTGCCGCCCCCGGGGCTGGCTAACAGGAACTCGCTGTGGTTCGGCCTCGTGGGGTATCTGACCGCAATTACCCACAATTCAATCTGCCGGTACCCGGCCCTACGGGCAGGTGAGTGCCGCGGATCAGTGCCCGGGGAGAGGGGGCAAGATGGGGGCAGTGCCTAGGCAGTGGAAGCATAGGAGGATTGGGGGGGGTGCTCTGTAACCCCGGGATACGGGGTATATAGGGGGGGCGCTCTGTAACCCCAGGATACGGGGTATATAGGGGGGGCGCTCTGTAACCCCGGGATACGGGGTATATAGGGGGGGCGCTCTGTAACCCCAGGATACGGGGTATATAGGGGGGGCGCTCTGTAACCCCAGGATACGGGGTATATAGGGGGGGCGCTCTGTAACCCCAGGATACGGGGTATATGGGGTGGAGGCGCTCTGCAACCCCAGGATACGGGATATATGGGGGGGAGGCGCTCTGCAACCCCAGGATACGGGGTATATGGGGGGGCGCTCTGTAACCCCAGGATACGGGGTATATAGGGGGGGCGCTCTGTAACCCCAGGATACGGGGTATATGGGGGGGAGGTGCTCTGTAACCCCAGGATACGGGGTATATGGGGGGGGCGCTCTGTAACCCCAGGATACGGGGTATATGGGGGGGAGGCGCTCTGTAACCCCAGGAGACGGGGTATATAGGGGGGCGCTCTGTAACCCCAGGATACGGGGTATATGGGGGGTGCTCTGTAACCCCAGGATACAGGGTATATAGGGGGGCGCTCTGTAACCCCAGGATACGGGGTATATAGGGGGGGCGCTCAGTAACCCCAGGATACGGGGTATATGGGGGGGAGGCGCTCTGTAACCCCAGGATACGGGGTATATGGGGGGGAGGCGCTCTGTAACCCCAGGATACGGGGTATATAGGGGGGGGCGCTCTGTAACCCCAGGATACGGGGTATATAGGGGGGGCGCTCTGTAACCCCAGGATACGGGGTATATGGGGGGGAGGCGCTCTGTAACCCCAGGATACGGGGTATATGGGGGGGAGGCGCTCTGTAACCCCAGGATACGGGGTATATAGGGGGGGAGGCGCTCTGTAACCCCAGGATACGGGGTATATAGGGGGGGCGCTCTGTAACCCCAGGACACGGGGTATATGGGGGGGAGGCGCTCTGTAACCCCAGGATACGGGGTATATGGGGGGGGCGCTCTGTAACCCCAGGATACGGGGTATATGGGGGGGAGGCGCTCTGTAACCCCAGGATACGGGGTATATAGGGGGGAGGCGCTCTGTAACCCCAGGATACGGGGTATATGGGGGGGGGCGCTCTGTAACCCCAGGATACGGGGTATATGGGGGGGAGGCGCTCTGTAACCCCAGGATACGGGGTATATGGGGGGGAGGTGCTCTGTAACCCCAGGATACGGGGTATATGGGGGGGGCGCTCTGTAACCCCAGGATACGGGGTATATGGGGGGGAGGCGCTCTGTAACCCCAGGAGACGGGGTATATAGGGGGGCGCTCTGTAACCCCAGGATACGGGGTATATGGGGGGTGCTCTGTAACCCCAGGATACAGGGTATATAGGGGGGGCGCTCTGTAACCCCAGGATACGGGGTATATAGGGGGGGCGCTCAGTAACCCCAGGATACGGGGTATATGGGGGGGAGGCGCTCTGTAACCCCAGGATACGGGGTATATGGGGGGGAGGCGCTCTGTAACCCCAGGATACGGGGTATATAGGGGGGGCGCTCTGTAACCCCAGGATACGGGGTATATAGGGGGGGCGCTCTGTAACCCCAGGATACGGGGTATATGGGGGGGAGGCGCTCTGTAACCCCAGGATACGGGGTATATGGGGGGGAGGCGCTCTGTAACCCCAGGATACGGGGTATATAGGGGGGGAGGCGCTCTGTAACCCCAGGATACGGGGTATATAGGGGGGGCGCTCTGTAACCCCAGGACACGGGGTATATGGGGGGGAGGCGCTCTGTAACCCCAGGATACGGGGTATATGGGGGGGGGCGCTCTGTAACCCCAGGATACGGGGTATATGGGGGGGAGGCGCTCTGTAACCCCAGGATACGGGGTATATAGGGGGGAGGCGCTCTGTAACCCCAGGATACGGGGTATATGGGGGGGAGGTGCTCTGTAACCCCAGGATACGGGGTATATGGGGGGGCATGGAGGTCTTCCTTTCTACACGTGGCAGTAATGACAGAATGATTGTTGCCTCCCCCAGGGGTGCATCGGCAGGTGCTTTTCACCACCATCGGTGTTTTCGTTGGGTACTATCTGACCAAGAAAGAGAACTACGAGCACGCCAAGCGAGACCGGGAGCTCTCCGAGTACGTGAGACAGCATCCAGAAGACTTCCAGAAACCAGGTATGGAGAGCCTAGAACCCCTGCGCAATCTAACACCAGAGGCCCAGATGGGTGGGAGATAAGTGGAGCAGCCTCCCAGCAGAAGTGGTAGAAGCTAACACAGTGAGGGACATGAAACATGCATGTGATAGGCATATGGCTCCTGAATCTGAGACCAGTGGCAGCTCACTTGAGTAGAAGCTGCAGCCATGCAGCTACCCTCTTTCCTGGTCGAAGCTGCCAGTAGGTGTGAGGAAAGCATCCCCATGTTAATCTCCCTGGGGCTGAGCAGACTCCCAGCGGCAGCGTTCACCAAGCCCAAGCTGAGTGGAAGTGAATGTCACATGGGGGGTGGCAAATGAATGTGGGGGGTTCTGCACTCTCCCCCCCTTAAAGAATTTAAAGGGACCACACAGCTATCATATGATGACGTGCGTATGAGGGCCGGCATGTTGGGGAGGATGATTTGATTCTTTGCCTGTGTATAAGGCGGAACCTGCAGTACAGAGATCCAGTATGGCGGGGGAGGGGGGCAGTCAGGGCTTGACTGTAGGGCTGCAACTAACGATTATTTTCATAATCAATTAGTTGGCCGATTATTTTTTTCGATTAATCGGATAAAAAAATAAATGTAAATTTTTCATTTATTTAAAATAATTTAATAAACAGATGTTAAAAACAAACGGCAGAATGAAAAAAAAACTTTGATAAAAATGCATTTCTTGTTTTTATTTCCCAACCTGCACCCCCAGTTATGCACATTTGAGCCCTGGCTTGCCACACTGCCCCCCCACATATGCCTTATATACCCCCTTGATATGCCACTCCGCCCTCCCCACTTATGCCTTATATACCCTATATGCCTTATACCCCCTGATATGCCACTCCGTCCTCCCCAGATATCCCATAGAGCCCTCATAGATTCACAGACTCATTCACAGCACACTGACACCATACTTTAATAAATAAACACAGGGTTAATCTTCACGGCCCCCAGGATTTAGATTCCCCTTAGTTTGGCCCCCCTTTATCTCTAACTGCACCTTAAGTTAACCTTATTTAATTACTTAAATTAACCCTCAGTCCTTGGCATTAAATTAACCCTAAAGACTCCATCAACCATAACTGCCCCTAAATTAACCCTAACTACCCCATCAACCATAACTGCCCCTAAATTAACCCTAAACACCTCATCAACCATAACTGCCCCTAAATTAACCCTCAATACCCCATTAACCATAACTGCCCCTAAATGCCTCATTAACCATAACTGCCCCTAAATTAACCCTAAACACCCCATCAACCATAACTGCTCCTAAATTAACCCTAAACACCCTGTCAACCATAACTGCCCCTAAATTAACCCTCAACACCCTATTAACCATAACTGCCCCTAAGTACCTCATTAACCATAACTGCCCCTAAATAAACCCCCACCTCCCCTAAGTTTCAGCAGCCCAAATATTAATGTTATACTCACAGTTAGATGAGTTGCTGAGCCATGTGAAGTTGTGGATGCTATAGGAAGTGGGCGGGGCCAATCGGAACTGGCCAAAAGGGGGCGTGGTCAACTGTCAGTTACTACTTCCAGTCCTTCCCTTCAGTAACTGCTGCTGTGAGTCTCACTGAATGAAACGGATTATAAAACGAGGGCTATGTTTCAGCGCATGTGCTCTAAGAAAAAAAAAAAAACTAATTTTATAATCGATAAAAATCTATTATTATCAATTTATGCGATTAGTTGACTGTTTACACCGGTTTTTCTATGAATTGTAAATGTTTGAGTGTTTAGTGAGCTGTATTAACTGTCTCTCTCACGCATCGTAGTCTCGAGCTGCCGATCGTTTTTTTTATTTTTCTTAAAACGTTTTGTTTTTTCTTTGGTTTTAGAAAAGAAGACAATGGCTGAAGTATTGGAGAAATTTGTCCCGATCCGCTAGACGGGTGAGAAGTCGGCCCGCCGGACGCCGGGGATCACTGAGAGCGGAACGTCTCCGGAGCGGCTTCATCGTGTTAACAAAGTTAATTGTCTCTACGGTATCGCTCGCTGCGGGGTTAAAAAGTCGTAATTTATATAATTAAAAATGTAAGAAAATGTCTTCTGTCTGACTTCATGATTTAATATCCCCCCAGCAGTCCCGGGGGGGTAAAAAGGCGTTGGTGGAGTTTATAAAATACTGCGAATAATTGAGTTATTGGAATAATGTGGTATTGCCCCCGGCCCCCCCGACTTCACGATCCATCATAACACTCTACCTGTGCCGTCATTGCCCCCTAAACAGACTGCTTGTGCCGTCATTGCCCCCCCCCCTACAGACTGTTTGTCAGGGCGCATAATGCCTATTTGGCAAGAGACGGTTGTAACGGCACAGATATATATATATATAAACACGGCGCATTTTAACGAAGACGCAACGTTGCTAAGCTAAAACCGCTGACTTCCCACATTTGTGGCCCTGGTGCGAGCTCGTAGTCGCTCGAGTAATATGAAGAGGATCGCGCTGGGTAGGATATATCTCGTATCTTGGAGGTGCTTCCAAGCCAGAGATAACACATTGATTTCACATGTAAGAGATTTATCTTATACATTCCATACGATAATGTGACCTCGTACACGCGGTATATCCAACACGCACACAAACACACACAGATACTGTTTGAGGGGCAACCATGAAAAGATGTCATTTTATTTATCCGTTATTTAAGGTGGAAGTCTCACGGGGGGGAAAAAACATTTCAACAGGCGTCATGTACGGTGCCGGCACTGACAAAAAACCCGGTCTGATTTCAGTCCTTTATCTGCAGACCTGGATATCGTCAGATGTGATGTTTTGGGTGACGCTTCCGGCTCAAACACTGTACTGAGTCGAAATGTTAGAAAAAAACCCCCCCAATAGTTCAGACTTTCCACGTTTAGGGTCCTGGTGCGAGCTCATAGTCACTCGACTCCGGTGATTGGGAAAACGAGTAATACGATGATGATGATGATGATGAACTCTCTTCAGGATCCGGCTGAGAAGGGTATATGTCCTCATATCTTGGAGGTGGCTCCGAAGGGATAGGGTCGTTGATGTATTCTACTCTTGGCCCCCATCGCCATGGAACGGTGTGTATGTCTTCCCCGACGCTTCCGCCGGAATCACGGTCGCCCCTTTCAAACAGGACGCTGTCGTAGGAAGGAGGGTCCCTGCTCATTGGCCAATCATCTCCTCCTGCAAAAGGTAGAGGTGGGGCTGACGGGACCGTGAAGACTTCGTCACCCCCCCTTACAGGAAGCGGCTGATATCTGCAGGCTTCTGGGTCCTCCTCAGAGTCGCCGTCCCGACGGTTTTTACTCAGACAGATAGCCAGGCAGTAACACAAGACGATTAGTATGATTACGATTGTCTGCAGTAAGGGAGTTTCACAGACTTTAGGGGGTTTGTCTGTGTTGGATACCGGCTTGCAGGCTGGAAACACAAGTCCTGGGATACTAATCAGTACCCCGCAAGCCAGTAACAGCACCCCGAGTATTACGAACTGCACAAACTGCCGGCTTTTCCCGCAGAGGAAGCTGCTATCTGGATCCGTCGGGTCTCCTTCTAATTCCCTCCTTCTCCTCTCTCGTTGGGCAGTAAACTCTGCCATCATTAAATATGCCAGCCCTACCCCGGCAAGTACCGGGCCCGTCGCCTTGTAGGTGATACAGCTGTCGGACTGGCATGTCGCGAACCCATAGACAGAAAGTAGAGATCCGCCGCATAAGAGCGCCCAGCCAAACACAAACAGCGTGAATGTTATGCTGCTGCTTGTGCGAGGGCCAGGAGTGCCGAAGCAAGTGCGCTCCATGACGGCTGAAACGTGTACCTGTCGGGGGTCAGTCAAAGATGTTCAGGTGCAGAGACTCGCGCCTATGTGCCGGCTATTGCGTCACACGAATGAAGGCCTTTTAATCTTTGCCTATTTTGTCTTTTTAAAGTCACTAGAAATGGCGATTTCGCTGCCTGTCGTGGACAGGTAACTGTTATGCTCAGTACTGCTACTGCTCACAATCTGAAACAACCAGAGTGTCTGGATGCGCTTTTACAGAACATCACAGCATTGTGATGTCACAGCACTATGACATCACAGTCAGGGCAGGCTGTATCACAGTGCACAGGCCATGGGGGTGTTCTGTCCTGCTTCCAAATACCAAAACAGCTGCCGCTTTCACAAATGACAGTGTTTTATTCCACAAATCATACATTTTCGAAAACTAGACACTCCGAGGTATTTCAAACGATGGTAGATTTTATTAAACACGAAAAAATAAACAGAAAGGCGATTACAGGACTGCCGTTGTGATAATGAGATACGATGACAGAGGTTAATGTCAGTTTTAAGTTTTTTATTCTGTTCGTTTTTAACCCAATTTCCTCATTAAATTATTTGAAATAAACAACAGATTTGCATTTTTTTTTTATTCGATTAATCGAAAAATAATCCTAAATTTATACGGCGCAGACCACCCTACTCCATGCGTGAAGCCCCTGTCACTGTTTACCCACTAGGTGGCGATATTGTTCTGGAGGGGTTCAGGGGCAATTCAGGTAAGAGAGTAAAAATCAGACTGCGCATAAATTAAGACTTTTAAAGGGCTCTGCGATTGGTTTGGGGGGGGGGCTTTCCAGACGATCTCCAATAATAAAACCTGTTTTTTCTGTATATCGTTGCCTTTTTGTGCGTTCTGAGAATGCTTTGTATCTGAAGAAGAGACCTCTGAGATCCTAAAATATTGGGCAACTCTTTAGCTTTTTCTGCGTCGGCCCCCAATAAAATCAGGTACTTTTGTATCAAATCATCTGGCTTTACTGTTACCTGAATACCTGTTATATGTTTTACCGAAGATACAAACTCAAACGTCATTATTCTTTTACTTTATTAGCCACGTAGCCCCCGAAAAAAACAAAAAAAAATGTGTCCAAAATGTCTGCTGGGACCGCGGCCAGACCAGTTCCCTCCGCACGCTCGCTGGTGTGGACTGGTTTGGAACATTCGAATGTTTAGTTACGTTTGTTGCGTGTAAAGTTCAGTGACGGCCACGCGGTCCCGGTCGATGCGGCGTCCGCGTCCCTCCATGGTCAGCGCCCCTCGGGCGTCCCGATGAGGTCATTGTACCTGCTGGTCAACGCGTTGGACTCTTTGGTCAGCTGGCCGAGGATGCAGAAGAGCCCCGCCAGGTGGTGATAGATCATCCCTTCGTTGTTCCCCGCGTTTGCCGTCTTCTCCTCGGAGTCGGTGTTCTGGACCCCCGCTGGGACCACGCCGTGCTCCAGGGTCATCCTGATGTTCTTCAGCTTCACGTAAAGTTCATACATGTCCTTGGCCTCGGAGCTTGGTGTGTTGGCGGACTCCTCCACGCCGACCTCGCGCAGCAGACTGGGGATCATGACCGCCTGTTCCATGTTCCGAGCGGCGGTGCAGAACCGGGCCAAGGCCGCGGCCACGCAGTTGACTTGGGGCGCTTGCATGGCTGCCTCCTTTTAGCCGGAGATGTCGGATGATGTCGGAAGTTGGAGCTTTTATAGCAATTATTAAAAAAAAGTAATGGGTGGTCTTTCCTAAAGCGTGTCCTCACATGATGGAAACCGACCAATCAGAGGCCGTCAAACCATTCGGCCTTTTTTTTTTTCTCTGAAAACCTGGCAGAATTCGCCGCTTTCTATAAAGCAGACGGCGTGTTTCGTAAGGCGATGTTTACACGGCAAACGCCGGCCTCGCAGAATCAGGGTTACCGGGGACTGGCAAATAAGTGACCGTTACATCAGGGAACATAAACGACGGGAGATATTCACTAAATCAGTGAATCCACGTCCCGACGCGTTAAAACATTGATACAAGTAACAGGACTGGCAGGGGAGAAACAGTGCACTTTGTATATATAGTTGATACATTTTATTGGGCCAACAAAGGAAAAAGTTACTAAAGCTTTCCAGACCTCAGAGGTCTCTTCTTCAGAAGGGTAATGAAATGTTACATTTGTTTCTATGCTGCTGCAGTGAAATGTATCAACTTCTACTAACGACTCCGCTTTCTATTATGGTTCATTTTGATTGAATAGATATGAAGATGCGGTAATGCAGGAGTTAATTATAAATTTCCTTTAGAACCCTTTATTCTCCCCATCAAGCCTTTTTTTTGCCGAGGTAGTGTTTGCATGTCCCTTCAATGCTTCAGGGTATTTTTTTGGAGAGAATACACTTCCAGATGCTAGTTTATCGGTAAAGGAATTCACGAAAGGGTTGTAGATAAGTGGAGCAGCCTCCCAGCAGAAGTGGTAGAGGGTAATACAGTGAGGGGGTTATACATGCATGGGATAGACATACGGCTCCTGAATCTAAGACGAGACCAACGACTGATTAAGGTTTGAGTCTTTACAGCGGGAGAAACGGGCGACTAGACGGGGGCCGGATGGGGGCCGATCTGCCGGCGGGTTCTGGGTTTCTATGAGCATAAAAATATCCTAAATGTAAAATGTAAAATGTGATTTATATCAGTGGGGTCATTACTGGGCCGCAGAGCTTGCGTTTCTATCAGTTCAGCCGCTTGCTGCACGTATGAGGGTAATAGGAGTCAGTGACCCAGACATGACATCACGGTGTCGGTTTCAACAGTCGGTTGCCAAACCGCGTCGCTGCCTTGGAGTGGCCCTCGGACTCTCCTGATATTTAACTGTTTCATTCGCTTTCAATAATGAAAATGAGACGAGAAACGCGTATATAATGAAAAAGTCGTGGAAGGAATGCTGTGTTTTTGGAGATTTTCTGTGTTGGTGAATATTATGTCATTTGGCTCATCTGATGGTTTATATGACGGGGGCACAAAATATGTCACATGATGATGCGTCACGTGACCCCTTTAGGCTCCTGCAGCGCAGAGATCGGTAAAGCCGGCTCTATTTAGGGCCAAACGGAAAATCAAACGGCCACCGAATCAAACGTAATTATTAGCGATATAAAATAAGAGACCGGTGACACCGAGTCAGTGAACCGGGCCGCTCCCGGGGGGAACAGTTTTGGTAGCGGCCCCCACGGACCAGCCATTCTCCGCTCCTAGAAAGGAGGGGCATCAGGGGAGGAGAGCGGCACATGGAGAGGTAACGTAAGTCTTCACATGGAGCCTCTACGGGAGGCAGGCGTGATGCCAGCACAGGTACCTCTACGGAAGGCAGGTGTGATGTCAGCGCAGGTACTTCTACGGGAGGCAGGTGTGATGTCAGCGCAGGTACTTCTACGGGAGGCAGGTGTGATGTCAGCGCAGGTACTTCTACGGGAGGCAGGCGTGATGCCAGCACAGGTACCTCTACGGAAGGCAGGTGTGATGTCAGCGCAGGTACTTCTACGGGAGGCAGGTGTGATGTCAGCGCAGGTACTTCTACGGGAGGCAGGTGTGATGTCAGCGCAGGTACCTCTACGGGAGGCAGGTGTGATGTCAGCGCAGGTACTTCTACGGGAGGCAGGTGTGATGTCAGCGCAGGTACCTCTACGGGAGGCAGGTGTGATGTCAGCGCAGGTACTTCTACGGAAGGCAGGTGTGATGTCAGCGCAGGTACTTCTACGGGAGGCAGGTGTGATGTCAGCGCAGGTACTTCTACGGGAGGCAGGTGTGATGTCAGCGCAGGTACCTCTACGGGAGGCAGGTGTGATGTCAGCGCAGGTACCTCTACGGGAGTCAGGTGTGATGTCAGTGCGGGTACCTCTACGGGAGGCAGGTGTGATGCCAGCACGGGTACCTCTACGGGAGGCAGGTGTGATGTCAGCGCAGGTACCTCTACGGGAGGCAGGTGTGATGTCAGCACAGGTACCTCTACAGGAGGCAGGTGTGATGTCAGCGCAGGTACCTCTACGGGAGGCAGGTGTGATGTCAGCGCAGGTACCTCTACGGGAGGCAAGTGTGATGTCAGCGCAGGTACCTCTACGGGAGGCAGGTGTGATGTCAGCGCAGGTACCTCTACGGGAGGCAGGTGTGATGTCAGTGCAGGTACCTCTACGGGAGGCAGGTGTGATGTCAGCGCAGGTACCTCTACGGGAGGCAGGTGTGATGCCAGCGCAGGTACTTCTACGGGAGGCAGGTGTGATGCCAGCGCAGGTAGCTCTACGGGAGGCAGGTGTGATGTCAGCGCAGGTACCTCTACGGGAGGCAGGTGTGATGCCAGCGCAGGTAGCTCTACGGGAGGCAGGTGTGATGTCAGTGCAGGTACCTCTACGGGAGGCAGGTGTGATGCCAGCGCAGGTAGCTCTACGGGAGGCAGGTGTGATGCGGATGCTGTTCTAGTATTTGGACAGCAGAGGGAGCTCTCGTTATAAAACAGTTTCTAGTCCAAGGACGCCGCGTGAAACAGTGGGGTATCACGGACCCCCGCAGCCCCCGGGGGGCCCCGTAATGCTCCTTGGTGCAGAAGTGAGACCTCTGAGACCAGCTGTAATCGGACGGAGTTCTTTTATTATATGTAAGGTGACGTTAAGGTTCTGCCGGCTCCCGTTTTGTGTTTTTGTAGACGAGAGCGCAGGAATGTCACGCGTTCCATAACATGTTGCACCGGGGGGGGGGGCTACTCAACACATTTAACAGTGGGGCCCGGGATTTTGGGTTATGCCCCTGCAGCTGAATATGTTATAATATCACAAATAATGCAGGAGACCCGGGGTGAATGCAGCTGTCAGCGTTGTGATTGGTCGCATCACAGGGTCTAAAAGGGTTAAAGATTTCTGCATGCCGCTAATTCACCCACCCTCCGGTCTTATGTCCTGCAACCACTTACCCCTAATTACTTCTTCAGGTAGCTACTACTCCCTCTCTTCATTCAGTCACCCATAATAATGCTTTTTAGATTGTAAGCTCATGCGCGGGGCCCTCAGGGGCCGACCATTCTTGCCAGAAGCTTTGTATGAAGGAACCGTTGGGCTGGATGGCAGCTGGTGGCCCTCGGCTCCTGCCAAACCTCAAGGGTCCTGTCACCGTTTGTGTTAGAAAATCATTCCTCATTCACACGCATATCACACATTCACACGCTAACACCCATAGCTACAATCGCATGTTATGATACGCCGCCTCACTTCTGCCCGGTCGTGTGGGTGTGGCTTTATTTACATATGCGGGCGTTCGCAGCACAGTCAGCGACACACCCAGCACAGTCATTCATCGTACGCTTATCTCCTGCAGCCTCACCTTTTCTTCCGGAAAATTCTGACGAGAGCCGCTGTACTGCGCTGCGGGATAAGACGGCGCTATATTAATCCATGAATAATCCGATCTGGTGATTTATTAGCAAAAAAATGTAGAAAGAGCCGCCTCACCTTAACCTTAAATATTTTATTAACCCTTTATTAGAATCTGTGATACGGCCCCCATATTTGCTCAGGTCATAGGTCAGCTCTGCCCGCCTTCACGGTGTCTGTACTCAAAACACGCGCGGCCGCCATCATCTGGCACCCATGGGCAAATGCCGCTGGCCGACAGCAACACACGCTCACCCGGCAGATCATGTGCTGCACATTACATCCGTGTGAAGGGCCACTTCTCTGGGTCACCACGGGGCCCCGGGGCCACACTCCCCGCCCAGCTCTCCTCCCACATCCCCGCCCACCACGGCCAGGTCTGGTGCTGCAGTGCAGGGCCACCAGGTGGAAATGCTCCGCCAACCTCTACCTGAGTGTAAGAAACCCCAGGGCCACCCCGTCATCGCCATGGCGATGTCCCTTTAATACCTTTTTTTTTTTTTACCTAGAAATGTTTAAAGTCAGAGTGTAAATTCCAGCCATTCTCGGTAGACGTAGAAATCGGCCAAACGTTAATCTTTCCCCATCCGCCGGCGCCGACCGATGGAGGTGCAGCGTGAACCGGTCCTCCCCGCGCGCCCTGCGTTCCAGGATTCACAGAGGTGGCGCGCAGCTTAGCGGACGCGGCTCTCGGGCGCTCGTTTCGCGTGGACGGAAAGCAAAGGGTGGATCGGAGTTTCGTATTTACACAAGAAAACCTATTTGTTTGAAGTGCGGCGACTCCATGAATAACACAGAAAATTACGCAACCTGTCACACAGAGCCCGCCGGCAGACCGGCCCCCGGCGGCCCCCGTCTGTAAAGACTCAAACCTTAATCAGTCGTTGGTCTCGTCTTAGATTCAGGAGCCGTATGTCTATCCCATGCATGTTTAATCCCCTCACTGTATTACCCTCTACCACCTCTGCTGGGAGGCTGCTCCACTTATCTGCCACCCTCTCAGTAAAGTATATTATGACCTCGTGTTGTAACGTTTCTCATCTGAAGCACGTTTCTCTCAGTAATTGTAAGAATGACCGATTAACGTTCCCTGAGAGATTGTTGTTGAGAGCGTTCCGGGGAGGAAGATGCTGGGAGGCGAGGCGTGGGAAAGATCCGCATTGTTAAGATGTTGAATACAGGGGTGTAATAAGAACCATGGTCACAGGAGTGTACAGCGCTACAGAATATGTTGGCGCTATATAAAACAATAAATAATAATGATAAGCCAGCCCCCTGTGCCCACCGATGTCCATGCAGTAAGGGTGTTCTGCGCAAAATAGATGCCAATACAATTACAGGCACTCGAGGGGTTAATTATTTTTCTTCAGTTAATCCATGGCTTTGTTACCATTTTGGTAACTTTGTGTCGTTGTCGCACTTATTCCTCCCCTCCGCTGGCTCCCATTCAGCAAAAAATCTCCATTTGTGGCCATCGCTACCGGCTGGCCAGTGGGGGGGGGGGGCACCAAATATCTTTAATATTTAACTATTTGATTAAAAATTACATTTTCAATGATATTGGGCTGCGTTATAGTTTTTTCTTCCTGTGAGAAAATCCTAAATCTCATCAAATAACGCATTCTATCCACAAACGATCGCTTATAAACCGCATTCATAAAACATACCTCCCAAGTGTCCCTATTTAGTTTGGGCAGTCCCTCTCTAAACCTCAGGACCCTGATGCCCCTTTTCTCCCCCCCTGATGCCCCTCTTTTCTAGGAGGTCAGAATGTTTGCTGGGGATGAGGGTATCGCAGGGTTCTACTGCCCTAAAAGCCCCAATAATGTGTATAGAAACAGCAGGGAATGGGTTAATAAATTAAACGGGGTAAATAAATACATTATGGAGTTTGAAGGAGAGAGACGGGGGATGGGAGAGACATTTAAATACATAAAGGGACTTAACGAAGGACAGAGGGTGAGATAGAAAGGAAGGAATTTTTACTTTACCGAGAGGGTGGTAGATACGTGGAACAGCGTCCCAGCAGAAGTGGTAGAGGGTAATACAGTGAGGGTATTAAACATGCATGGGATAGGCATACGGCTCCTGAATCTAAGACGACACCAACGACTGATTAAGGTTTGAGTCGTTACAGCAGGAGAAACTGGCGACTAGACGGGGGCCGGATGGGGCCGATCCGCCGCCAGGTTCTGGGTTTCTGTGTTGGATGCACGGTTAGGATGACGTCATTCGTTTATTTGCCATTTTCTTTGGCACGGCATGCTGCTGTTTGTCTGTGTCAGCTGTAGGGTGACTGAGCTCTTCCGCTGGGAGGCGGACACACCCCCTACTACACCTGTTAGACGTGGGAGGTTTCTGGAGGCAGGAGCAGAGGCCGCTCGGGTTTACAGGAAGGAGTCTGGGGAGATGCTGCGATCTGCGTGATTCTGCGCTGGGTGTCAGCGGCAGGAATGAGCGTCTCCAACCATAAGGGCGCCGGGAAGCAGGTGACCAGCAGCCTGCAGAGCGTGAGTAGTGGGGGCAGAGCGCCGGGTGCCAGGGGGGGTGGGTTCGGGGCGATCCCCTGTAACCTGGCTCTTTGCAGCTTCACAATTAACACATTCTTTATTTTAACCCCTTTGCTGCCAACCCTTTCCCAGGTGGTCGCCTCCTAAGGTTATTATTATTATTTATTGTTTTATATAGCGCCATCATATTCCGTAGCGCTGTCCAACGGGTAGATTATATCAGGAGATCCAATATTTAGTAAAAGTAACGGCGGTTATTGGCGGCATAGAGAGAGTAACCTGGGTGTTTAAAAAGCACTCGGGTTTTGTTAAAAAAAACACTTAATTTAGCGTGCGGCATTTTGCGTCGCCTGGTATCGGGCAGTGAAAGGGTTAATTAGCTTCCATTTGCTGTGGGAAGGGGTGATATTTCCACTAAGTAACTAAAACAGACCGTAGAACCCTGTGATACCCTCATACCTCCGAGCTCCAGGAGGAGAGAGGGCCCATGGAGGGACTGGCTATGTTAAATAGGGACACTTGGCAGTTAATTGTGGCAAGAGGCTTGTTTATGCCACCGGCAAGCATTTGGTGATCTTACAAACCCTGTCTGGGCGCAGGGACACTCGTCATGTATGATTGAAAATGCATCCCCCCCCCTTAAACAATAAATGATTTACCCTGCCCCCCCCCGAGGACCCTGAATGTAGGCTGCAGAGCTAGCAATCACACTTAAAACAATAAAGGTAATAACTTGTATTGGGCTGGCTGAGCAGACCTCAGAGGTCTCTTGTTCATTTTTATGTTAGAAACAGACCCGTGATGTATGTCTGAATCGCTGTAAGTTGTACCGGGGTGTTTTAAGGGTGCACCCCAATACAGGGCTCTTATTCTGACCTCCGGCGGGGGCTCCAGGATCCGGCTTGGCGCCCCTCCCTCCTCACACACGGCGACTGATCGGCAAATAGACTTTGGGGCAGATTTCTGAGGTTTTGTGACATCAGCAGAACGCTGGTAAAATATTTCCATTCTCACAGATAAATGACTTCGAATTGTTTCACGTTAACCGGGGAAAAACACACCAGGGGGGAAAAACACACCGGGAGGGATCGGCAGCTGCTGACTACGGCCCTGCGTGCCCCAAACATGAATGAACATTATTTATAAAAGAATGACGAGTTTGATTTACCCCGTTTAATTTATAAAGCGGTTTCCTGCTGTTTCTATACACATTATCGGGGCTTTTAGGGCAGTAGAACCCTGCGATCCCCTCATACCCAGCAAACATTCTGACCTCCTAGAAAAGAGGGGCATCAGAGGAGGAGAGAGGGGCATCAGTGGGGGAGAGAGGGGCATCAGGGGGGAGAGAGGGGCATCAGGGGGGGAGAGAGGGGCATCAGGGGGGGAGAGAGGGGCATCAGGGGGAGAGAGAGGGGCATCAGGGGAGGAGAGTGGGGCATTGTGGGGGAGAAAGGGGTATCAGGGGAGGAGAGAGGATACACAGGGATTTGGGGATCAAAAAAGGGAGATGGGGGGTATAAATATGACATGAAGTGGTCCCAGAGGCATTTTTTTGTTGCCACTGGAGATAATTGATACATTCATTGATTAATGTGTTAATATATATTTTTAAGTATAAACCTATAAAGCGTTTGTCCTGTTTGCTCTTCTCGCCCCCCCCCCGCAGATGTCGCCGATCGTGCAGCTCAATATCGGGGGCTTCCTCTACACGACGACTCTGGGGACCCTGAAGAAGTGTCCCGGCTCCAAGCTCTACGAAATGTTCAGCGGGCAGCCCAAGCTGCGCACGGACTCCGAGGGAAGGTTCTTCATCGACCGAGACGGCAGGGACTTCGGCTACGTCCTCGAGTACCTGCGCAGCAGCCAGCTGCCCACCCAGCGCATCCCGGAGGTGTACCGGGAGGCCGTCTTCTACGAGATCGAGCCTTTGGTGAAGAAGCTGGAAGAGACGCCGCAGATCTTCGGCGAGCAGGTCGGGAGGAAGCAGTTCCTGGCCCGGGTGCCCAACTACAGCGAGAACATCGAGGTGATGATCCGCATCGCCCGGGCCGAGGTCGTGGCGTCTCGGTACTCCAACGTCATCGTGTGCATCGTGAGGACGGAGGAGGACGCCGCCAAGTGTCACGACGCCCTGAACGCCCTCGATATGGACAAGGAGTCGGTGGTGAAGTTCGGCCCCTGGAAGGCCTCGCCGGGGATCACGGACCTCTTGGACTGCATCAAGGCGGACATCGAGGAGAAAGGCTATAAGGTGTCCTACACGGCTTACGACGTCAACAAAGGCTTCCGCATGAAGTATTATGACTTTATCTACAAGTTTGCGTTCGCTTGGTGGTGAAGCCGTTAACGAGCTGCTGCCCGGCATGCGGACCCGGAGAAGGAATCTCCCTCGTAATGTTTACACCATGACGTTTTTATACGTCAACGCGGAAATATTCAGCGCTTCCCTATCATGTTCATTTAGGGGCGCAATCGGACCTTTTTGTAGAAGATGAGGTTTTGGAAGACGGGCTTTTTTTGTTGGTTCTGTACAAGAAAAAAAAGGGGGAGGGGCAGCCGCAGCCAACAGCAGGGGGTTCGGGACCGTGGCATTAAATATACGTCTGGAATGCTCAACTTTATAGACCGCAGAAGAGAAGTCGGTGTTCTGCAAATAACGATCCTAAAAAAAAAATATTCTGGTTTGGTAAATTTGAGACATATAAAGTATTTTTTGATGGTGAGCGAAATATATTAAAAGAATATTTACTTTACCGCTACTGCTCAAGAAAGAGGGGGGATGACTGCCTAAACTTCACGTCCTCATTTATATGTACGAGAAACCTGTAGAATCTGCAGAATGTACATAAAACTATGAAATTTACTGTTGTCTTTCATGGTACCGTTAAGTTCGCAGCTTAGAAGACATGGCCACACCTGCCACCTCTCTGGGTTTGAGTCTCCGGATAAGGTGGGGGTCTCTGGGTCACTTTCCTCTTTCCCTGGGCATATGAGGGGTATTTGGCCACGCCCCCTTTCCAGCCGCCCCTCCCATAGAGCTCTGGGCAGCTACCCTGTGGTGTTCCCGCGCATGCACAGGGGCTGCTGTTAGCAAATAAAACCATACCTCCCAACATTCCCGGTTCCCCCAGGGCAGTCCAAATTTTCGGGTCCCACTTTTGCAGGCGATGGGGATCCCCCCCTGCCCGGCTCAGGAAGGTGAAAAAAAAGCAATGGAGGTCTGCGGTTACATTATCTCACGGGGGAATTTATACCTTACAGTAAGAGCGGTAGAGATGTGGAATCTGCTCCCTACAGACTGCCCTATCAGATCCAATAGATGCCTTTAACCCCTTCACGACAAAGCCTGTACATGTATGGGCTCACGATGCAATGCGGTGCGTTCTGTGCCTTTGCAGCATCTACGGAATCCTCACAAGAGAGGCTAGTTGAGGATATTGGGAGAAGAGCCCCCCCCCCTCCAAAAAAAAATGGTGGGTGGAGGGCTAAAACAGAGCTTAGGAGGCGATCAGCGGTATTCAGCTCCCCCTGCCTGCTGAATACAGGTACTGCAACCAACCATGCAAGTCAACGGCGCCCAGCTTACAAATCACAATGTGATTAATAAAAAAAAATTAAAATAAAAAACTGGTAGCAAATAAAAATTATTCCCCACTGGTGTCACCATCAGGAGAACCTTCCAGTTCCAACAAAATTTTAAAAAGGTAATATATATATATATATATATATACACATAAAAAAGCAAGTGCTAAAATTAGCTATATCTTCTCGCACGGAAAGAGTTAAAATACTGGCATGTTAAATGCCCATGGGGTGTCTAGTTTTTTTTTAAAAAATGTGTTTGATTTGATGGGGTAAATTGAATTGGCTGGGTTCAAAGATGTCCCAAAAATAGGACGTGGGCACAGACTGACCAGATGTCCAAAAAAAAAATAAAAAAAAATGCACACCTCACGTGGCCTTTCACCTCCCAAAATAACCCAACAAACCCATGCATAGGGGGTATCGCTGTACTCACGAGATTCTGCTGAATCCAGGAGCGGTAAATTCATACCTGAAGTAAATTGTGTGTGGAAAAAGAA
Source organism: Spea bombifrons (assembly GCF_027358695.1). NCBI lineage: Eukaryota > Metazoa > Chordata > Amphibia > Anura > Pelobatidae > Spea > Spea bombifrons. The sequence goes on along the minus strand of NC_071088.1, from coordinate 139,207,533 downwards.
AAAATGCAAAAACATTACTATCGCAAAGTTTGAATACGGCTGGCAGTAGAATAAGTGCCTGAAAAGGGTTAAAATATCAGCATTTGAAATACCCTGGGGTCTCTTGTTTTCAAAAATATATGGTTTGATGGGGGTAAATTGCATTGGCCGGCTTTAAAGATGTCCCAAATAGGAAACGGGGACAGGATTACAAGATTTGGAGAAAAAAAAGGTTACCTTATTGCCCAAAAAATACCATAAAAACATTGGAAAATTTCCAACCTGAGGACAAATAGCAGAATCTACTTAGCAGGTTTTTCATTACCCGTAAAACATTTCTCCAAATTTTTTTTTAAAAACACCATATTTTATATATATATATATATATAGATGATGTAATAAAAATAATTAAATAATAAAAAGCCTTTCCTGTCCTGAAAACAAAAATATATAAAATTGTGCGGGTTCAGTAACTGAGAGAGAAGAAAATTACAGCTAAACGTGAGCGCCGCAAAAGTGTTAAAACAAGTAAAAAAAAAACATCTTGTCATTAAGGTGTTAAATACACATTATCGGGGCTTTTAGGGCTGTAGAACCCTGCGATCCCCTCATACCCAGCAAACATTCTCACCTCCTAGAAAAGAGGGGCATCGGGGGGGAGGAAAGACGGGTACCGGGAAGATGGGGTTTAGTGCCCAAGGAGGGACTGGACAAAATACACGTTCTTGGGAGGTATTATTTCACAATGTTATTTTCGCAATGTTTCTAAACATATAAATATCACATGCTCCTGTCTCCATGGTAACCAGACCCTTGGAAAACGCGCCTGACCGTCTTTAAATCTTCGGGTTCGCGGTTTCTCCACAGACGACTTTTTTTTTCTTTCTTCTTCAACAAACTTTATTTGAACGAAACAGTCGATTGTGCGCACACCGGCCTTCCGCTGTGAGCTTGCAAGTGGACGGCGGTCGCCGAGGGTCATCCCGCCTGAAACATGGCGGCTCACCTGAAAAAACGCGTCTATGAGGAGTTCACTAAAGTGGTTCAGGTGAGACAAACGGCCGTGAACAGGGGAAGATGTGAGGCCCCTTTCCAGCTCTACCTCCTGGTGCTCCCCGCTGAGGCCGCGCCATCCCCTGGTTCGGGTTTAAGGAAATCCCGAGGCCTCACGCCTTGATGTCATAATAACATTGGAAGCTAAAATGTGAAAATAAACTGTATTTACTAAAATACGGGAACATTCGGCGGCCGTGGGTGCTGTGACAAGGCCCCTGAGTCCCAGACCCCCGCTAGAGATAACATCCCGTGTGTGCAGTATAACCCACATCACGCTCAGCCACGCCAGGCCTTTCTACCAAAGGCTTGAGATGAGAATAAGCAATTTCTGGTATTTCACCATCTGTTACTCTGAGATCCTCCATCCGGCTCCTGGGGGTGGGAGTGAGAGATTTTCCGGCCGTTCCCTGACCCAGCAAATCTCATCACGCTTAGCCGTAATGCAGCAGCTGGGATGCCGGGGGGGTTTGTCGAAATCCTGCATCTGATGCGTGGCTTCTTTTAATTCATGTTAAACATAATCGCATTCAGACAGCGCGACGCATGCATTGTGTAAAGTCACCAATGGGACTCGTTTCACCCGTAAATACGGTACATTTTATAGTAAAAAAAACATGAATTTCGGGAAATCTGGCATTGTGCCCAAACCTGATGGAAACATAAACTACCTGAAGAGGCCATGCAATACATACGTATGTGGGATGTGTATATAGATAGATAGATATATAATTTACTTTTTTTGTGCCTTTGTTACATGCTCAGCAGCAGCCTGTCGAGGAGATCTCGGCGAAAAAGCTTCGGCTCACGAAACCGAGCAAATCCGCAGCCCTCCACGTGGATCTGTGCAAAGCGGCATCGCCGTCGGACGCCCTGCAGCACCTTCTGCACTTCGCACGCAAGCCGGTGGAGGCCGACAGCGTGGAGGGAGTGCTGAGGATCCTCCTGGAGCATTACTACAAGGTGCGGGGCGCCCGTAACGCGTTCAAACTCATTCCGGCGCAGTTACGGTTAATATAATATAGGATTTTCTTTATTCCCATATTTATATTTTTGGATGATTAAATATTTCTATACAAAATATCTTTTGTGTTTTTAGAAGACACTATTTGTATATGGTTCTCTATTATTATATTTTCAATTAAAATTGCAATCTTTTTCACTTTAATGCCCCCCCCATCATAACCAGGAACACTTTTGGGATGTCTAAAAATGTTAAATTCCGACCGCCGCATGAAGATAACCTGCAGATACCGTCTACTGGCAGCGGCCAAGATGGTGGCTGGCATCGTGACCCCCATATTTATCGATCTGCCTTCTTCCTTACAGGAGAACGACACCTCTGTCAGGCTGAAGATCGCGTCGTTACTCGGCTTACTGTGCCGGACTTCCGGATTTTCCCCCGATTGCATTGTGGACGACGTGATCAATATTCTTCAGAATGAAAGTAAGTTATTTTACGTTCCAGCGAAATTCTGTCCCAATTAACACCGGTTTTGCCAATTTAAAAAAATATATAATTTTATAAATGTATATATTTTTAAATTAATATGATTGATATGATGATATAATAATAAAGATATAATTCTCCTGCCTCTCCTAGAATCCCACCAGGTCCTGGCCCAGCTGCTGGACACTTTGCTAGAGATCGGGTTAAAGCTGCAGGATAACGTCTCTCATCGCGTGCGGCTCGTTGACGTGGCCTACAAGGTACCCGGAGCGTGTGTGTGTGTGTGTTTATGAGTGTTTCCCATAAAGTAAATAAGAGGAAATAGAATATATATATATATATATATATATATATATATATATATATATATATATATATATATATATATAGCATATATTAGAGAAGAGGGGAAAAATGCAGTCTGTAGTTGAAGTCTGAAGCTTATTTGGACAACGTAGAGAATAATGTACAGTTATGCAAGCTTTTGGAGAACTCGTATTCAGTCAGATGAAGAAGAGACCTCCAAGCCCCCAAAAGCACATGGTACCGTTTTTACCGAGTCATATTCCCCCTTTTAGTGGGTAGGGATTGGGGGGTTGGTTAAAGATTGGTCCGCTTTAAGGGGGGAATAAAATACAAATGAAAACATTTTTTGTTTATCCAGTAGGGTGCTATGAGCTGCTCGGTACCGTTTATTAACGCTGGCTGGAGCTTTAAATGTTTGTTTGGGTAGTGGTTCAGTTTTAAGTTATTTGGTGCAAATGTATTTTAAATGTATTTTTTTTAATAATTAAGGTGATTCCTTCATTGGGGGGATTTAATATGAAGGGGTTAATACATGTAAACCTCTTGTGTTGATCCCACAGCATCTTTTGGACACGTCTCATGGCGTCAGAAACAAATGCCTGCAGCTGATCGGATGCCTGGGAATCGTGGATAAAATTGCCCCGAAAGAGGCAGAAACTGCGGCGGCCAGAGACGTCCAGAAGGTTATTGGGGATTACTTCAACGACCAGGACCCCCGCGTCAGGACTGCGGCTATTAAAGCCATGGTGAGCCCCCAGTCTGGAGATTTAGCGTGCTTTCAGGCCAGGGATGTCATATTCCAGCCTCTAGGACTACAAACCGACCAGGCTTTCTGATATCCCAGCACCGAGCCGCGCAATCCAAAGGGTTTGAACGGATTAAATCACTTGTGGCCAAAGCAGGGATTTTCTGTGTGTGTGTGTATATATATATATATATAGATAGATAGATAGATAGATAGATATAATTGTGTGTGTGTATATATAATTATAAAACAACCTATAATTATTCCAACACCTCATGTTTACTTTCAATTGCAAAATTCTTAATTGTTCTGCAAATTCCAGATCTTGAAACTATTGAAGGGTTGAGTTTTCACTTTTTTTTTAAAAATAGGGTAAGTAGTTGGGGCATCTGGCTACCTGTAGAGGCGTGAGAGGCGAGGAGCGCAGGGTCTGATGGATATGTTTATTGTGAACAAACAGAATAATTCTCGTGTCTTTAGTTGCAGCTGCACGAAAGAGGATTGAAGTTACAACAGGCGACCTATAGCCAGGTATCGTCTTCTTTCTTTAAGCTTTGTAACTCCAATAGACTTCTAGTCGGGGGGGTAACGTGATCTGCTTTTATTTCCTTCTGTCCAGGCCTGTAAACTTTTGTCAGATGACTACGAACAAGTCCGAAGTGCCGCAGTACAGCTCGTCTGGGTCTTAAGCCAGAATTACCCAGAAAGGTATTTAACATAACCCGAAGTGAGCAAAAATGCCCGTATTTGTTTGCTCTTTTAATGTAATCGGGAGGATTGGGCTGCATCGTGGTGCTGTAATAAGAGTTTCAGAAACGTTATTGGTGCGTTGTGTCCTCAGCATCGTTCCCATCCCGTCCTCCAATGAGGAGATCCGCCTGGTCGACGACGCTTTCGGGAAGGTCTGCCATATGGTCAGCGACGGCTCCTGGGTGGTGCGAGTGCAGGCCTGCAAACTTCTGGTAATTGGAATTATGGATTTACCCATTTTAGGCGATCTATAGTGAACAGAAGTTCATATGACATTCCAGTGACTTCTATAGTGTACGGCCCGTATAACTAATCCCGTCCTTATAACCCGTTATATCCTGTATATTCCTCATATTATATATTATATACTCTCCGGCCCGTATAACTAATCCCGTCCTTATAACCCGTTATATCCTGTATATTCCTCATATTATATATTATATACTCTCCCCCCCCGTATAACTAATCCCGTCCTTATAACCCGTTATATCCCTGTATATTCTTCATATTATATATTATATACTCTCCGGCCGTATAACCAATCCCGTCCTTATAACCCGTTATATCCCTGTATATTCCTCATATTATATATTATATACTCTCCGGCCGTATAACTAATCCCGTCCTTATAACCCGTTATAGCCCTGTATATTCCTCATATTATATATTATATACTCTCCCCCGTATAACTAATCCCGTCCTTATAACCCGTTATATCCTGTATATTCCTCATATTATATATTATATACTCAACCCCCCCGTATAACTAATCCCGTCCTTATAACCCGTTATATCCCTGTATATTCCTCATATTATATATTATATACTCTCCCCCCGTATAACTAATCCCGTCCTTATGACCCGTTATATCCCTGTATATTCCTCATATTATATATTATATACTCTCCAGCCGTATAACTAATCCCGTCCTTATAACCCGTTATATCCTGTATATTCCTCATATTATATATTATATACTCTCCCCCCGTATAACTAATCCCATCCTTATAACCCGTTATATCCTGTATATTCCTCATATTATATATTATATACTCTCCGGCCGTATAACTAATCCCGTCCTTATAACCCGTTATATCCCTGTATATTCCTCATATTATATATTATATACTCTCCCCCGTATAACTAACCCCGTCCTTATAACCCGTTATATCCCTGTATATTCCTCATATTATATATTATATACTCTCCCCCGTATAACTAATCCCGTCCTTATAACCCGTTATATTCTGTATATTCCTCATATTATATATTATATACTCTCCGGCCGTATAACTAATCCCGTCCTTATAACCCGTTATATCCCTGTATATTCCTCTATATATTATATACTCTCCGGCCGTATAACTAATCCCGTCCTTATAACCCGTTATATCCTGTATATTCCTCATATTATATATTATATACTCTCCCCCGTATAACTAACCCCGTCCTTATAACCCGTTATATCCTGTATATTCCTCATATTATATATTATATACTCTCCGGCCGTATAACTAACCCCGTCCTTATAACCCGTTATATCCTGTATATTCCTCATATTATATATTATATACTCTCCCTCCGTATAACTAATCCCGTCCTTATAACCCGTTATATCCTGTATATTCCTCATATTACATATTATATACTCTCCGGCCGTATAACTAATCCCATCCTTATAACCCGTTATATCCTGTATATTCCTCATATTATATATTATATACTCTCCCCCCGTATAACTAATCCCGTCCTTATAACCCGTTATAGCCTGTATATTCCTCATATTATATATTATATACTCTCTGGCCGTATAACTAATCCCGTCCTTATAACCCGTTATATCCTGTATATTCTTCATATTATATATTCTATACTCTCCGGCCGTATAACTAATCCCGCCCTTATAACCCGTTATATCCTGTATATTCCTCATATTATATATTCTATACTCTCCGGCCGTATAACTAACCCCGTCCTTATAACCCGTTATATCCTGTATATTCCTCATATTATATATTCTATACTCTCCGGCCGTATAACTAACCCCGTCCTTATAACCCGTTATATCCTGTATATTCCTCATATTATATATTATATACTCTCCGGCCGTATAACTAATCCCATCCTTATAACCCGTTATATCCCTGTATATTCCTCATATTATATATTATATACTCTCCCCGTATAACTAATCCCATCCTTATAACCCGTTATATCCCTGTATATTCCTCATATTATATATTATATACTCTCCCCCCGTATAACTAATCCTGTCCTTATAACCTGTTATATCCTGTATATTCCTCATATTATATGTTATATACTCTTCGGCCGTATAACTAATCCCGTCCTTATAACCCGTTATATCCTGTATATTCCTCATATTATATATTATATACTCTCCGGCCGTATAACTAATCCCGTCCTTATAACCAGTTATATCCTGTATATTCCTCATATTATATACTCTCCCCCCGTATAACTAACCCCGTCCTTATAACCCGTTATATCCTGTATATTCCTCATATTATATATTATATACTCTCCGGCCGTATAACTAATCCCGTCCTTATAACCCGTTATATCCTGTATATTCCTCATATTATATATTATATACTCTCCCCCCGTATAACTAACCCCGTCCTTATAACCCGTTATATCCTGTATATTCCTCATATTATATATTATATACTCTCCGGCCGTATAACTAATCCCGTCCTTATAACCCGTTATATCCTGTATATTCCTCATATTATATACTCTCCCCCGTATAACTAATCCCGTCCTTATAACCCGTTATATCCCTGTATATTCCTCATATTATATATTATATACTCTCCTGCCGTATAACTAATCCCGTCTTTATAACCCGTTATATCCCTGTATATTCCTCATATTATATATTATATACTCTCCTGCCGTGTAACTAATCCCGTCCTTATAACCCGTTATATCCTGTATATTCCTCATATTATATATTATATACTCTCCGGCCGTATAACTAATCCCGTCCTTATAACCCGTTATATCCTGTATATTCCTCATATTATATATTATATACTCTTCGGCCGTATAACTAATCCTGTCCTTATAACCCGTTATATCCTGTATATTCCTCATATTATATATATTATATACTCTCCGGCCCGTATAACTAATCCCGTCCTTATAACCCGTTATATCCTGTATATTCCTCATATTATATATTATATACTCTCCCCCCGTATAACTAATCCCGTCCTTATAACCCGTTATATCCCTGTATGTTCCTCATATTATATATTATATACTCTCCGGCCGTATAACTAATCCCGTCCTTATAACCCGTTATATCCTGTATATTCCTCATATTATATATATTATATACTCTCCGGCCGTATAACTTATCCCGTCCTTATAACCCGTTATATCCCTGTATATTCCTCATATTATATATTATATACTCTCCCGTCCTTATAACCCGTTATATATCTGTGTGTGTGTGTATATGTGTATATGTTTATGTATCTGGGTGTGTGTGTATAATGTGTAAGGCAGTTGTTTTCATTAAGGTGTCTCTCTGTTCATGCTGAAGGGCTCTATGCAGCAGGTCAGTCCTCACTTCCTGGAGCAGACGCTGGATAAGAAGCTCATGTCAGACCTGAGGGTGAGTCTGCATCGATTTGGCAAAATATATAAAAAATCTGAGTTATTTAAAGCGTTTTTATTGTGTATTACGGATTATTATGTGTTAATGACGCAGTCGTTCGCTCCCGCAGAGAAAGAGAACGGCTCACGAGCGCGCGAAGGAACTGTACAGCTCCGGGGAGTTCTCCAGCGGCAGAAAATGGGGCGATGACGCCCCCAAGGAGGAACTGGACAGCGGCGCGGTGAACCTCATCGAATCGGGCGCGTGCGGGGCGTTCGTTCACGGCTTGGAGGACGAGATGTACGGTACGGAGAACCCGCGGTGGTAAAGTCCGCTCATTAATCAGCTGCATTGACGCGGTTAGCGGCCCTCCGGCAGGGTGCGGATCGCTGTTAGCCGCTGGTGGTTGTCGGTCGCTCCCGGCGCTCATCTGTGTTGCGTTCCTGCAGAGGTGAGGATCGCCGCCGTGGAGTCGCTGTGTCTGCTGGCTCGCTCCTCTCGCCCCTTCGCCGAGAAGTGTCTGGACTTCCTGGTGGACATGTTTAACGATGAGATCGAAGAGGTCCGTCTGCAGTCCATCCACACCATGCGCAAGATATCCGATAACATCACTCTGCGGGAAGACCAGCTGGATACCGTGCTGGCCGTGCTGGAGGTACGGCTCGCGAGAGCTTCGCTGCGTAGCCGGCCCGCTGCCCAACGAGCCGATGGGTTATCACAAAAAAAAGATAGAGCTATGCATTATACAGGGGCCGGGGCGCAGATTTAACTATGCATTATACAGGGCATGTGGGGTTGTATAAATACATATATATGTAATCAAATTGGCAGCTTTGGATGGGCCATCGGGAGCGTTCTGTCGGTTGTTATGGTGATTGCTCCGCTTTGCACATAGTGATTGTCCGCCACGTTCCTGTTGTGCAGGATTCCTCCCGAGACATCCGCGAAGCTCTGCATGAACTCCTGTGCTGCACCAACGTGTCCACCAAGGAGTGCATCCAGCTGGCCCTGGTGGAGCTTCTGAAGAACCTCTCCAAGTACCCGACGGACCGAGACTCCGTGTGGAAGTAAGTATCCGGCAGCCATACCGCCTACTGTCCATTCAGACCCGTTCATCCGCGTGTCATCACCGAGGGCCGGGAGGACACGGGCTGCCTCCTGAGATCGCTGGGTAACGTTCTTAGTATTAGAGGGTCGGAGGCTGAGATGGAATGTAAGGATGTTTTTACTTTACTGAGAGGGTGGTTGAGAAGTGGAACAGCCTCCCAGCAGAGGTGGTAGAGGGTAATACAGTGAGGGGGTTAAACATACATGGGATAGATGTACGGCTCTTGACAAGACAGACGACTCATTAAGGTTTGAGTCTTTACAGCAAACTTGGGGCCGATCTGCCGGCAGATTGTAGAAACAGTTACTGTTTATGGGGGAAAACCTAATAAAAAGCATTTAAACCAAATTGAGGTTTCTTATGCTGTCGCCAGCGTGATGTTGAAAGTAGAATAATGTTTTGTCGGTCGGCGTTCCTCGTCCCGTGACGCGCGGCGCGGCTCAGGACGTAAAACTCGTTCGCTGTGAAGATTTCTCAGAATCCCATTTTTTTGCTCCTTTTTTTTTTTTTTTTTTTTGCAGATGTCTGAGGTTCCTGGGCAGCCGGCATCCCACCCTCGTCCTGTCGCTGGTCCCCGAGCTGCTCAGCACCCACCCGTTCTTTGACACCCCCGAGCCCGATATGGATGATCCGGCCTGTATCCCTGTCTTGGCTTTTCCATAACGTTTGAATGAATATATATATATTTACTATGCTTCTGGTGTGTGTATATATATAATGATTATAATTATCTGAGGTTCGCTCCGGGGACCGGAAAGGCAGAATTCCGCCGGTTTTTATATATTATTATATATATTTTGTTGAATTGGTCCGGTTTAGGCTTTTTTCTGCCGTATTCTTGTTTCTCGTCCCTCTTTGCTGCGGTTTTGCGCTTTAACTCGTCTCGCCAGATATTGCTGTTCTGGTTTTGATTTTTAACGCTGCCAAGACCTGCCCCACCATGCCTGCGCTGTTCTCCGATCACACCTTCCGCCATTACGCGTACCTGCGAGACAGTCTCTCCCACCTCGTCCCGCCTCTCAACGTAAGCTTCTCGTCTAGATTGTCAGCTCCTCTGATCAGAGCCCTCCTTACCTTTTCCTTCCTGGAGGTACCAATCGTTTTGTGATTCACTATTTATGTAATATGTAATATAATATAACGTATATTCAGTTGCCGGGTGTGAAATGGTCTTGGATACCGGATTTGGAGAAGGCGACCCCCAGCGAGGACGCGTCCCAGCAGTTCCTGCAGCACAGCCTGGAGCGCGTGCACAGCCTCCAGCACCTGGGCTCCCAGGGGACACAGGAGCTGCTCGAATACACCATCAGGTACACGTAACAGCTGGGGCTATGGGGGGCTCTGTGGAGAAGCGGGGTCTGCGGCCATCTCGGTGGAGAAGCGGGGTCTGCGGCCATCTCGGTGGAGAAGCGGGGTCTGCGGCGGTCTCGGTGGAGAAGCGGTGTCTGCGGCGGTCTCGGTGGAGAAGCGGGGTCTGCGGCGGTCTCGGTGGAGAAGCGGGGTCTGCGGCGGTCTCGGTGGTGAAGCGGGGTCTGCGGCGTCTCGGTGGTGAAGCGGGGTCTGCGGCGTCTCGGTGGTGAAGCGGGGTCTGCGGCGTCTCGGTGGTGAAGCGGGGTCTGCGGCGGTCTCGGTGGTGAAGCGGGGTCTGCGGCGGTCTCGGTGGTGAAGCGGGGTCTGCGGCGGTCTCGGTGGTGAAGCGGGGTCTGCGGCGGTCTCGGTGGAGAAGCGGGGTCTGCGGCGGTCTCGGTGTGGAAGCGGAGTTGCGGCAGTCTAGGTTGGGTGCGGGGTCTGCGGCAGTCTCGGTGGAGAAGCGGGGTCTGCGGCGGCGGTCTCGGTGGAGAAGCGGGGTCTGCGGCGGTCTCGGTGGAGAAGCGGGGTCTGCGGCGGTCTCGGTGGAGAAGCGGCGGGGTCTGCGGCGGTCTCGGTGGTGAAGCGGGGTCTGCGGCGGTCTCGGTGGAGAAGCGGTGTCTGCGGCGGTCTCGGTGGAGAAGCGGTGTCTGCGGCGGTCTCGGTGGAGAAGCGGTGTCTGCGGCGGTCTCGGTGGAGAAGCGGTGTCTGCGGCGGTCTCGGTGGAGAAGCGGGGTCTGCGGCGGTCTCGGTGGTGAAGCGGGCTCTGCGGCGGTCTCGGTGAAGAAGTGGGGTCTGCGGCGGTCTCGGTGGAGAAGCGGGGTCTGCGGGGGTCTCGGTGGTGAAGCGGGCTCTGCGGCGGTCTCGGTGGGGAAGCGGAGTTGCGGCAGTCTCGGTTGGGTGCGGGGTCTGCGGCGGCGGTCTCGGTGGAGTGCGGGGTCTATCAGAGCGATGTGTATCAGTGAATGTATCGGCGCGGGATGTACGAGACCTCCGTGCCGGGTGTAATATCTATCGCTTTCCTCTTTGTAGAGACCTGCAGAGGATCGGGGAGCTGCAGTACGAGCTGGCCGGAATGGCGGACTTCTCGGCCACGTACCTGCGCTGCCACTTGCTGCTGACCAAGGTTTGCCGCTTACTGTCCTCGGCTCGGAGGCGGATTTTTCCGCGGTGTATTCACCGCCGCCGGCCCGGATAAAATAATAATTTCTCTTCTTGTGACGTTGTCTGTAGGCTTTGAACGAGAAGCTGTGGAGCTTGGCGGCTCCTCTCTGTCTGAACCAGAATCCGCAGACAGCGGCCGCCGTGAAGCAGGTGAGATAAAATAACCACGGATTTAATAATTAAATGTCGCTCGGGGCCGCGGCGTGCGTTACGGGGCTGAGATTTGTTCTTTGCGTGCTGGGAAAGTCGCCGTATTAACCCTTTCACGACACAGGTGTTATGGTGTGAGCGGCAGCACTCGCGTTGATCGCCGTGACATCAGATGAGTGTCACGGGAGCCCCGGGCTGTCGTCCGAGGGATATCCGTTAACTGGTGCACGGCGGGAATTCCACTCCTGTAGGCATCGGTGCCGCCACCAAACTGGAGGGTCCCGGGAGGAGCGGAGAAACCAACGGACCCGGCTGGGATCTCCGATTTCGCCACCTGCTGGCTGATTACATGCGTCGCGATCAGCAATGCGAGTCTACGGAGCTTTGCTCGCTGATCGCAGTTTGGAGGGAAGGGAGTGAGAAACAACATAAAGTAATAATACAGTAAGCTCAGTGATGTCGTTATGACATCACTCCTTACATAAGATGTGTGAGAGATCTTTGAGGAGATCCATATTGATATATAGGGGGTGTAGAATTTTGTTATTTAAGGGTTATTGTCGTCTTCTTTTTTTTTATCACGATGGATAATTCTAATCACTTACATGAAACTGACGATTTATCGACAATAATAAATAAACTAATCCACCAACCCCCCCCCCCGCAATCTGGTTTTGAGACTCGTCTTCACAGGTTATGGGGGGCCTCATCGAGGTCCTTTGTTTCTGAACCCCGGAGGACCCCTTGCGTTGAATATCTGGGATACTCCATAAATATACTGTCCAAGCTTAAGCTTAGTGAAAAGCATCATTAACCCTTTCCATCAGTATAGACCTTGTGCCGTTAGTGTATGGCGGGCGGCATGCGGTGTGACTGGGGGCCGCGCGGGCCGTCTCCTCGTCATGTGTTCGCGTCGTTCCCGTCTCTGCGCCACAAACCTCTCTCTGTATTCTGTGACTTTTAGATCCTTGAAGAAACCTACAAGATGGAGTTCATGTACAGCGGGCTGGAGAGCCGTCAGGTGGCCATAATCCACCACATGAGGCTGCAGGCCAAGGCGCTCCAGCTGCTAGTCACGGCCCGCACCACCCGAGGGTGAGCATGCGCGGGGATCGTGGCCGTTCTGTTTTGGGTTCATATCCTGCTTTTCTCTCCGTTCTGCGAAGGCACTTTTTTTTTTTTCACGAAATCTAGCTTTTATTTAGTGAATATTTCTCCCTGACGTCTTTTCTCGTTCTTTCTTCTTTTTTGTGTTTTTTTTTTTTCACAGATTTTAACCCCTTTTTTCTTTTATTATTATTGTCAGCGTGGAGCCGCTGTTCGGGATGTGCGAGCAGTTCCTGCAGGAAGTGGATTTTTTCCAAAGGTCTGTAAATTTCCCACCAATACTTTCTTTGTCTATTGTCTAACCCCCTTTATCTGCAGCCCTGGAGCCGCCGTTGCTGTCAGTCATGTGATATTTTGGGTGACTTAAACACCACACTGAGCTGACGCTTTATGGCGATGCTAATGAAGTCCGTTCCCCCATAGACTTTCATTAGTGAGAGAGTCCAACTGGGTGATTAAGACTGAGCCGTTCTATTCCATACAGACAGTATGATAAGGAATCGGGGGGTTGTTTAGTAGATTGGGATCAGATAACTCATACAGCCGCCTGAAATCAGAGTTGTAAATCCCGTTGGTTTCGCCCCCGGAGGTTGGAATCTTTTATCCGAATCCTTAGCCGTTCATTAAGTCCGCGCCGGTTCTTTCCTGTTTGGTTTCTGACTCTGCGTTCGGTTTTCTGTCTCCCTCCCGGCGCAGATCGTTTATCTCTGAGCTCCCTCAGATGCAGGAGAGCTTCGTGGATAAGCTGCTGGATCTGATGCCCAGACTCGTCAACTCAAAGCCGCTAGAAATGGTTAAAATCCTGCAGGCGACCCTGCGGCAAAGCAGCTTCCTGCGTCTGACTCTACCGGAGCAGGTAAACACCCAGCCCCCGCCGGCAGATCGGCCCCATTCGGCCCCCGTCTAGTCGCCCGTTTCCCCTGCTGTAAAGACTCAAACCTTAATCAGTCGTTGGTCTCGTCTTAGATTCAGGAGCGTATGTCTATCCCATGCACTGTATTACCCTCTACCACCTCTGCTGGGAGGCTGTTCCATTTATCCCCTGCCTTTTTCATCTACCACCCGTCCCTGATTTCGTGGTTCTGGGTTATTGGTTGGATTACCTGTTTGCCTATTTCTTACAGATCCACAAAGCGTCGGCCAACATTATAGAACCGGCTGAGGAGTCCGACAACCCGATCCGCTTCACCTCGGGCCTGGTGGTGGCTGTGGATGTCGATGCCACGCTGGACCACGTACAGGACCCGCAGAGCACCGTGAAAGTCCAGGTGTGATTGTGTGTCGTGATGCGTTGGAGCAAAGGCTGCCCTGCAGTATCCCCAAAACATCGGCCCCATCCGGCCCCCCGTCTAGTCGCCCGTTTCTCCTGCTGTAAAGACTCAAACCTTAATCAGTCGTTGGCCTCGTCTTAGATTCAGGAGCCGTATGTCTATCCCATGCATGTTTAATACCCCCGCTGTATTACCCTCTAACACCTCTGCTGGGAGGCTGTTCTACTTATCTACCACCCTCTCATTGAACTAAAAGTGTGTTCCATTCCTTTCCCCTGTTAAAACTTTTTATTGGTTCCACATACAGATATAAATAAGAGCAAAGAGACAAAATACACCCCAGCCTTTGAATCCTGACTACAGCCTCCATCATCTGAAGCTTAGTAGATCGTAGATGATGCCCCCCCTGTTTATGATCCTTGTACTTGTGAGCCAATGGAAAGCTAGGAAATAAACCCCAATCTGTTCCGCCATTCGGCGAAGTCCACCTCAGTGCCGCCCTCCCCAGTATCTAGTACTCTACTCTTCCATGCTTTAGCGAGGCGTACTTTAGTTTCCACAGCTAGACCAATTTATGTTTAGCGGGACCCCCACGCCGCTTGTCTTTGATTTTTTTTTTTTTAGGTAACCTACCCAGACGGACAGGTCCAGATAATCCACCCTAAACCAGCGGACTTCCGGAATCCGGGGCCCGGGCGGCACCGGCTCATAACCCAGGTGTATCTTTCACATACGGCCTGGACAGGTAACCGGAAACAAATGGGGCCCTTCTTACAAATCAGCATTTTATTAATATAAAGTCATTTGCCCCCAGAAAAAGTAACAAATTCTCCGGCTGCCTGGATTTTCTGCCTCCTTTTGTATCTATCTATTTATATATTTATCTGTATATTTATTTCTACAATTTAACGGGGGCGGTATGCGAGTATAACGTGCGATTCTCCCGGTTCCGCGTGAGCTGGCGGGGGAGAATCCCGGTTCTGGTTCCGTTGACCGGTTCTGACCCATCCCCCCCCTGGTTCTCTGTTCCAGAGCCCTGCCAGATCGAAGTGAGGCTCCTGCTCGCCTACAGCGCCACCCGCGGTAAAGCATCGAGTGGCTCGGCCAAATCGTGCGGCGACGGCCCGGAGACCATGCCCCCCGCCGACAGCACCACGGAGGGCACCGTCCACCTCAGCAAACCCGTCAGAGTCTACCTGATGCCCAAGTCGGCCAGGAGGTGAGAGATCCGGAGGGTCCGGCTGCCGAGGGGCACAGCGCTGGATGTTGAGTATCCCCCCGGGGGGCCGGCTGCAGCCATCGCCAGAACCGCAGAGGAAGCGAGAGAAAATCTTTGTATTTTAGATGTTTTCTTTACTCCAATAACACCAAATGACATCATACCGAGGGCTCTATCTACTTAACGATGGGAAATCATTCTGCAGAGCTTTTGTATAACCGCGTTTGTGTATACACAGCGCATGTTCCGCCCGGCGCGTTTCCGTGAAGGGGCCGGTATCGGCCCGCGGGGCTCTGTCAGGATGGAGAGAAGTTTTGAGGATAACGCAGGAATTGGAGCGTTCTCCCCCAAACCCCGCTCGCTGGGAACAGTAAATGTTTGTAGAATCTGCAGATTCCGCTTTATTACGAATCTCGCTGTAAATACATTTAATGTAAACGTGATGTAATGGGGGAGGGGCTTGCAGTAACCCCCCTCCCCCCAGCACAGTGGCTGCTAGTGTGGAGACGCTGTACAGAGTATTAAAGTGTAATATGAACGGGTTTAACCCCTGCGTTGCCTCTTTATTGCCGATAACTTTGTTTCTCGTTGTGTTAACGAATTGACGACACTTTTCTGAACCCAAAGCTAGCAATTTAATTTCATTAAAATTATTTACAATCTGCTGGAAGATTCCGGACTGACCCCCCCGACATGTCTCTTCTCTCGTGGAGCGCGGCCCCCTGACTGTATTTAAGGCAAACTCAGCGCCGGTGATCGGCCAATCAGCAGGTGGAATGAAAGACCCCACCCACTTTGAGACCCTGCGCGGCCAGTGCGTTGTACTCTTCCACCGCCTTCTCCGTCTGGAGGACCCTGACATCGACGCCGTGGCCTCGGACGTACTCCAGCGTAGCCGGCGGGACCTGCGAGGGACGAGACAACACAGATTACCCCGTCACGGGGCGCAAAGAACGCCAGAAAAACCTTAAAATCACAGAATCTATGTATGAAAACACGCAGCATTCACACGAATTTACTGCATTAATGGTTTATTGGGACGGAAAAACAGAACGCATTATGTCCAGAGTGGGGGAGACGTTTAAATACATAAAGGGTTAATAAAGTACAGGAGGGAATTTATTTCAAAGGAGGAGAAAAGTTACAAAGCTAGAGGATCAGAGGCTGAGATGGAACGGAAGGACATTTTACTGAGAGGGTGGTAGATAAGTGGAACAGCCTCCCAGCAGAAGAGGTAGAGGGTATTGAACATGCATGGGATTGGCTCTTGGATAAGCTGGAGCAGCACCGTTACTGTAAGGTTATAAAGGCAGAGGGATCTTGGCTACGATTATTTCCCAAGGATTTCCCCCGCAGAACGTCGCCTCTCAGGGTATTTACCTGCAGGGCCTCGCTCATCCCCCGGCCGATCACCAGCGTCTCCACACCTTTCTTTACCACCTCCTCCAGGTCAGCGGGTTGGACGCCGGGATGATGCTGTTTGGAACGGGAGAAGAGTTAAATGCGCATCTCAACAAACGGGGCGGCTTTGGTCTCTTCCATTTACAGAGGGGGTTATAAAGAGCAAATCTGGCGCTGTCTTATCACCATGGCGACCAGCAGGCAGATTGCATTGGTTGGGGATTGCGCTCTGTCTGGTGATTCTCAGGCCATTTGGAGCTCAAATTACCAGCTGCACTGGACGGAAGCAACTCCAACTACTACTCCAAGCGGGGGGGGGTTGCCAAGCGTGGCTTTGGATGGGTTTTACGGGAAGAGGGGGACAGACATTCAGGAGCGGACAGGAAGTCCCAAACCTCGTTATAGTTAATTGGGGGGACAAGAAGTCTGCAAAGTTACCCCACTGATTTAACTATACATGATGCAGGGCCAGCCAGTTCCGGGTGACGTCTTACGTTGGTTCCGGTTTCCCGCCAGTCCCACGCCCTGCTTCCTCCCGGCCAAACCTTACAGTCCTTGTACTGGCGGCCGCCGACGTTCATGCTTCCCCAGGACAGCTTGGAGATTTCAGGAGAAGACATTTTGCCACACGAGATCTATTGGGGGGGTAAGAAAGGTAGCCATATGTGACAAGCATTTACATTATTCCCAGCATGCATCACTCAGCCCATGCGCAAGCCTGAGAATCTGGATGTCAAGAACGCTCCGTATAGACGATAGAGCCCTAATGAAAAATAGTTTCATATATTTAGCAATAAAATGGGATTAAAGTGATGCGCTCCTGACCAATGAACGCACGCTAAGGTACTTTAACCTTTTGCGTGCTGGGCATATTTTTTGCTTCATACAGGAGCTCATCCCCCACGCTGCAGAAAAAGCATGGGGTCCACAGTAACTTTCCAATCGTGACATTTTGCGTCATCCATATTTTTTTGGACAGGGAAACTGATAGGCTGTTGCCATAGAAGCAGAAAAGGCACCATAAGTTTGTGTTATTTGTGCGACAGAAACTTTTCAGAGGAAACAAAGAGTCTGATCAGCAAAAGTTTACTTAACTACAGAGGGGGCAATAAATACTGCAGCCAAAGGCATGGCAGTGCTTGGGGCAATAGAGCAGGCTGGGGCTGTTCGATCACACTGCCTCTATGGCCAGATTTAAAGGCCTTTGGCTCTTTAAATGAGGGGCTGGCTGGATGCCAAGAGCCCGGGCTTAACCTTTACCCGCAGAGTCAGCTGCTACATCTGCCCCAGGGGGTAGATTCGGCCAAGCCCAGGTAACTGGCAGCATGCCTGCTGCGCACATGGAGCAATGGGTTAGGGGCAAATACATGCCATAGAAATTGCCACAACTGCTGAGGGCACTGATTAACCCTTGGAGGTTAGTGGCGAAACGGGTAGCATGCAGAGTAGTTAGGAGCCGGGGCGCACGGACCCCCACGCGTGAAACTCTAGTACAGACCACTTAGGTGGGCGACCCAGTACCAGACAGTGAGTGGGTGCCGAGCGGGTGTTGCACAGACATACCGGTCAAGCACACAAGCCCTCCTCAACCGTCCGTCTGTGACACTGCGTCACCAGCAGCCGCGGATACTGCTATTTATACACCCACTGCTGCCTTCTTATTGGACAACATGCTCAAAACACGCCCCAAGCGGTAGGCGGGAAAGAGAGTGCTGCTGCTGCTGCTATAGGACTGTGTGCTTGGAGAGGACGGAGTTGGACGGCTGGCGGTGCCTCCGGTAGCAGCACGCTGCGCTTGGCGCTTGTCTGCGGCGAGCACAACCATCAGTGGGCTTCAGGGGTGGGTTCTCTTCCGCTAGCACTCACAGCGTTAATTAAGTATGCAGAGCACGCCTTTAGATCAATGACGTATTCTCGTACCCGATGCACCGCCGCGCGCTGCGTTGTTTACGCCAGGAGAGTGTTTTGTTCGTGTTAACACTTTGAAATAAAGTTGCGTGAATAAAAAAACTTTTCCTTTGTTGTTTTGACGCCTCTTCTACCCGTCTTACAATGGGCGGGGAGGGGTACCCCTGTGGTTTCGAATGCTTTCTAGGTGCATTGTGGGATAGGAATTAGACTCAAGCCGCTGAAAGAAGGCGTAGCCGCTTGGGCTGCTGCGCTTATACTGACTTTAACCCCGCCTATAGCCCCGCCCACTCTGGCTGAGTCTCGCGCCCGTGCGCGCGCAGACACTCCCCCCTGTCTACCTCCCCGTCTCCTTCACCCCGCCCTCTCCCTCCTCCAAACTCCAAGATGGCGGCAGCGGCGGCTGATGCGGAGGCTTTGGCTCCCCCGGCGGACAGCCCGACGGTGGCGGCCCCTCCGTCCGGAGCCGGAGCATTGCCGGATTTCGCTGTGGTGTGCTCGTTCTTGGAGCGTTATGGCGCCTTGCTGGACCTGCCCGAACTCACCTTCCCGGAGCTGGAGGAGGCGCTGGAGGAGACCGGGGGAGGTGAGGGGGGGCGGGTATTGGGGTTGTTGATGGGATGATGGAGCAGGGGGCTGAAGGAGTACTGGGGGATCGCGGGGTCCGAGCTGCCCCGGGGGTGAGGCGCAGGCCTGCATCTCCTAGTCACAGCCTGGAATTGGAGTCTACGCCATCACGATCCTGGTGGTACCCCCACGTCACCCCTCCCCCCAGCTCGGGCAGGGATACTGCGGGGTGCCCTATCTGCGCCTCTGCACACGGGGGGGGTCTCATTAACCCTTTGCACCCTGCATCGATGCTTTGGCGCCTAAGATGCCCCATCCCCATTCATCATCATCATCATCATCAGCCGTGCGTCTCAGGCACTGCTGGGGGTGGGTTACCGCCATGTGCTGCCCGCAGCAGGCAGAGGGGTAGTTTGCCCTGGGCTGTGGGTGGGCACTGGGGTCAGTGGATGTGTTGTGCCCCTGCTGCCAGTCAGTGTAGGGCGCATGCTCCCAGCCTCTCTCCTGCACTCACAGGAGGGGGGGTCATGACAACAAACAAACGGGGCCCCTCAATCTGGGCTCCCAGGGGCCACTCATACTGAGGCTGGCGCTGTGTCCGGGAGGCAAGCGGGACCCAGCCGTCCGCTCTTCCTCTGGGGACCGCTGATGCCCGGGGGCAGGGATGCTGCAGCTATTGGGAATGGATGAATTTTGCAGTATTTTGGCTGTTTTTGGGTTGAATTGCTATATTTATGGGATTTGTGAAAACTGAATTGATTTCTTAACCCTTTCATTGCCGGAGGACTTGCTACCGCACTTCCAGCGCGTTGTATTGTTTGAATCCAGGATTGGTCTGGAAAGCCCTGATCACTGGAGCTTGCAATCTATGGGGGGGGGGTCGTTGTGCCTGGATGGGGACCGTGTTGTAGGGGGACGCCGCCAGACCCCATTCTTTTGTGTGTTGCTGAGGATCTTTAATTGTCGTGCGGATGCTTTAATGTTTACGTGTATTGTGATCAGTGCCCCCCCCCCCGCTAGAGAAGAGTACTTTCCATAAACTTCTAGTTCTTTAAGCGCCAACATATGCCGCAGCGCTGTACCATTTTTAATATGGGGTCATCACCAAGTACGTAACAAACATTTAAACCTGCAGGTGCAGCAGGGGTTTAGAACTCTGCCCGTGAGCTTGCAATCTATCCATATGGCACTTTCGCCCAACCTTCTTAAGTACGGTGGGCTTATGAGGACCCCGCGCATGAGCTTACATTCAAAACGCAATCAATTGGGGCGCTCGGCTTCGTTCATCAAACCGCAGAGCCGGCTTTCTTATAATAACTGAACTGAGATATTTGATGATTTTGAAGCTGTCAATCCCTTTTAAGTCCATTTTTTAGTTATCCATTCTCCGGGGCGGTTTTATTCGCATCTAAAGCTTTGTTAAATCCCCTTTTTTTGTATATATGTGTACTGCTCCCACTGGAAGTCCCTTCCAGGTATCCACTACCTTTTTTTTTTTGTGGCCGGTGTCCTGCTTGCAGAAAGTTTTGCTGCCGTGTGAGAGAATAACTTAAAGGCTGTTTGAAATCCCGTGTTAGGTGCGTGCAGCCGGTTCGTGGTATCCCTGGCTGGATAAAACCTCGCTGTCGGGGCCCGATGTGTCGCTTTTGTGTAAATCGTTCGTTCTTCGTGTCACAAAGTTACCCGGCCGCTGTTACCGGATTGTAGCCGTTTTCCCCAAGTGTTTAGAAACTGACATTTACCAGAAAATGATTAATCTGTCTGTCCACCCTACGGACAGGTGCGTCATAGAACCTGCCGGCGGATCGGCCCCATCCGGCCCCCGTCTAGTCGCCCGTTTCTCCTGCTGTAAAGACTCAAACCTTAATCAGTCGTTGGCCTCGTCTTAGATTCAGGAGCCGTATGTCTATCCCATGCATGTTTAATACCCTCACTGTACTACCCTCTACCACCTCTGCTGGGAGGCTGTTCCACTTATCTACCACCCTCTCAGTAAAGTAAAACGTCCTTCCGTTCCGTTAAATGCTTTAAAGCGTTCTGGCTTGTTACCAAATAAATGCATTACTTGGCACACAAGCACCGAAGGGGTTAAATGGCATTTAAATACTTTGTATCCAAGCAATGATTTAGTTCCAGTGAAACGTTGTGTTTTGTGGCGGTTTGTAGGATGTTTTCTCGGGGGCTTTCAAATGATTTATTTATTATTTTTATTATCTGTTCTTCAGAGCGCCCCCCGAAACTACAACTGACAGACTGGGTCCCCCCAATAAATGAGGTACACAGGGCTCGGCACGCAGGCTTACAATCTATTAGCACGTGCTTAGAAAATATACAGCTTTCCTGAAATTTCAACGGGGCGAGATGTTTGAGATCGCATCGCTGGTTTTTGAGACATTTTGGGAACACGTTTTTATTGCCCCCCCTGTCCTTTTATTTTGGGGGCGGGGTAAAATCATACAACACCTGATGTATATGTGCGTATAAAGTATGAAAATGCTAATTCTTCATATGACATCATAATCCGGGGCTCTAGTTTACAGCATCAGGTATAGAAAGGATGTTTTACCCCCCCCCATCCGCAAGTTTAAGGATTTCAGAGGTGACCTCGCACCATTTGTTTATTGAATTTTAAATATCACATTAGAAAAGTTTTCAAGAATGTTTTCAGGCAGCTGCATATCAGCCGTTTGTATGATTCTCACTCTGTTATCTGACCCCCGATCTACTAAACCCCCCAACTCCTTATCATTACCGCCTGTGGAGAACAATAGAATGGCTCAGTCTTAATCAACCAGCAGGACTCTCTGACTAATGAAAGTCTATGGAGGAACGGACTTCATTAGCATTGCCATAAAGCATCAGCTCAGTGTGGTGTTTGAGCCGGAAAAGTCACCCAAAATATCACATGACTGACAGCAACGGCGGCTCCAGGGCTGCAGATAAAGGGGGTTTATTGGGACAAAATGTGATAAAAGGAGGTTTTAGTCACTGATCTATATTACTGTATACAGCCCGGGTGGGGGGGTATTACTGTATACAGCCCTGGGTGGGGGGGCATTACTGTATACAGCCCGAGGTGGGGGGGTATTATTGTATACAGCCCCAGGGGGGGGTGTATTACTGTATACAGCCCCGGAGGGAGGAGAATATTTTTCTATACAGCGATACGGCACTTGGGGGGTTTAAAATTGTAATACCCCGTTTCCCTACCTTCCTTAGATGCCACTTATTTTCGATAACAGGGAAATTTAAAATGTGTTTGTTCCGAGTGCTTGGAGGAGAAGAGTTGTGGAAAAAAACATTTCAATACATAAAGGGATTTACTTTACTGAGAGGGTGGTAGATAAGTGGAGCAGCCTCCCATCAGAGGTGGCAGAGGGTAATACAGTGAGGGGATTAAACATGCGTGGGATAGACATACGGCTCCTGAATCTAAGACGAGACCAACGACTGATTAAGGTTTGAGTCGTTACAGCAGGAGAAACGGGGGCCGGATGGGGCCGATTTGCAAGCAAAATAATGTTTTTCTTGGCGTGTGGAGGAGGCTTGTGTTGTATCCGTGTAATCAGGGGATATATCTAGGAACCAGGTTTTTTTTTCTCTTCTAACCATGTAAATATTTCCTTTAATATATAATATGTATAATATATTCAACCAAAAACATACGCAGCGCTGATTTATAAATCCACCGTCACCATAATATAAAAAAAATAATGAAATTAATACAAACCGATTATTCCAGAGACGGAGAAAAAAAAATTCAAACCGGCTCCAAAAATATAAAACCCAAAATATGGAAATGTCCTAAAAAAAAGAGATGAAATCCTAAAAGAGAATATAAGTAAATAAAAGCATAAAGGGACCAGCAACGTACATTTACAACAAAATATAACAAGAATATAAAGTATATATCCAACAAAATTACAATAATATAAAATGCTTAATTCCACCCCCCCCCCCGATAACCTTATTTATTTTTATATATTACCTAACTTTATAATGGCTGCCCTGCAGAGCCCTGGGCACCAGCAAGTGGATTCTCGTTGCCAGGGTTTGTGAAGCCCTGCGTTAACCCTTTCTAAAACATCTATGGAATAAATCATATGGCATATACCTATATAAGTATCGCCTATATATAAATAATAGGCGTAAATGGTAGGAGATATCGCTCTGTCCAGAGCCTCCTGAGACGTCTGAGCTCCCCTGCTGGCTGATCATGGGTATCGCGATCAGGAATGCAGGGCAATGGAGCCCTGCTTACCCATCACTGTGAGCCCCGCTTACCCATCACTGTGAGCCCCGCTTACCCATCACTGTGAGCCCCGCTTACCCATCGCTGTGAGCCCCGCTTACCCATCGCTGTGAGCCCCGCTTACCCATCACTGTGGGCCCCGCTTACCCATCGCTGTGGGCCCCGCTTACCCATCGCTGTGAGCCCCGCTTACCCATCGCTGTGAGCCCCGCTTACCCATCGCTGTGAGCCCCGCTTACCCATCGCTGTGAGCCCCGCTTACCCATCGCTGTGAGCCCCGCTTACCCATCGCTGTGAGCCCCGCTTACCCATCGCTGTGAGCCCCGCTTACCCATCGCTGTGAGCCCCGCTTACCCATCGCTGTGAGCCCCGCTTACCCATCGCTGTGAGCCCCGCTTACCCATCGCTGTGAGCCCCGCTTACCCATCGCTGTGAGCCCCGCTTACCCATCACTGTAATCAGCAAAATATAAATTCATATATAACATCGTTAGAGAATAAAAATTGTAAAATACTCCAGTAACGTCACCATGACATCATAAAAGGAACTGTAAAAATAAAATGTCAAAAAATACATTAAAAACACATTCTTGCCCTCAAAGTACAAAAATAAGAAAAAAAAAGATTTGGGGCCTCTTATAACATGGCAAAGCGCTACTTGGCTGCTGGGTATTTTTAAACTCGGGACAAATTATTTTAATCTATTTTGAAAGGTTTTTTGCTTTTGTAGATGAGTACAAGATTTTTCATCTAAAAGCCTGGAAAAGGTTTTTTTTCTCACCCCCCCCCCCCCGGTTTATAGTAGATAAGATATGATCTAAATAACGGTATGTAAAGAAAGGCCCGCGCCCCCCCTCGTTTCATTTGTTTGTTCGCATGAGAAGGACGCGAAACACAAAAGCCGCAGAAATGCCGGCCCGGTGCCCGGAGTTTGTAATGGTGCCCTTCTTCTTATAATGGAAGGGACGCTGGGACTGGTTTTCCCCCTCACCCGTTCACAAACTCCGTGTGCGCTGATGCCCCTGTCGCTGCTGCTTTACTTATCATTCATCTTATAAGAGGGCGATATTTTCTTCCATCTCCGCAGCCTCCCGGCCGTCTTTACTCCACGGCGGCAGAAAAGATTCCGTCGTATGAGTAAAAAAAATAATTACTCTGTAACATGAGCGAGGTTCAGCCGACGGGGACCCTGCGCTGCCAGGTGGCTGCTGGAGAGATAGCGAGGCCTCTGCGATTAAACCTAAAGTGCGGAGCGGAAACCTCCGGCAAATAAAAAAATATATCACCCGCTTATTTCACTTTCTCCTGGAGCGTAACTCCTCTCCCCCAGCGCTGTATACAGTAATATAACCCCCAGCACTGTATACAGTAATATAACCCCCCAGCGCTGCATACAGTAATATAACCCCCAGTGCTGTATACAGTAATATAACCCCCAGCGCTGTATACAGTAATATAACCCCCAGCACTGTATACAGTAATATAACCCCCCAGCGCTGTATATAGTAATATAACCCCCAGCGCTGTATACAGTAATATAACCCCCCAGCACTCTATACAGTAATATAACCCCCAGCGCTGTATACAGTAATATAACCCCACCAGCGCTGTATACAGTAATATAACCCCCAGCGCTGTATACAGTAATATAACCCCCAGCGCTGTATACAGTAATATAACCCCCAGCACTGTATACAGTAATATAACCCCCAGCGCTGTATACAGCAGGGCTCGACAAATCCCAGGCGCCATGGCGACTCAGAATTTTGTCCTGGCGCCTAGGTGTTTGTCAGCCTGTTACATCCACAAAAAAATGCCCCCACGTCACCACGCGGGGGCGCTGCTGCTGCTGTCTATCCAGGAGTCTGGGCAGACGGCACAGCCACTCAGAGCCCGAGCCTGAGATCCCTCCCACGGAGTGAGCCTGTAGGCTGAAAGCGCGATTGCAGGAAAACCTGCAATAGCATTTTCAGCTGCCACAGGCAGCTTCAGGGAAGGGGGTTGAGTGTTGATTGCAGCAGCTCTTCATTGGTTGATGTCAGTGCCAGTCACCAATAGGGTCGCTTGTGCGGACCTTTAACTCCTAACAGCTGCCCCTCATTGGTTGATGCCAGAGGAGGCCCCTGCAGGCGACCAATAGTCGCTCTTACGTTTTTTTTCCCTTTTCCATTAACCCCATTGTGTGTGTGTGGGGGGGTTACACAGATGTGCTCTCCTGGGGGCTGACATGGGCCACGGCGCAGTGATCAGGTGCTGTGACAGCAAATGAATATAAAGATATGCCTGGACATATATTCTAATATTCATATATTCTACCAAACTATATATTTTACTTATTTCAGTAATAACTTCTGTCCGCATAGCTGGCAAACATCCTTTTGCCCCGGCCTGGACTGCTTGACATGTTTTTTACCCATTTAGCTAACCAGACCCCCTGATATTTTGCCAAGCCCGTACGTACCCGTGTCCCCCCCCGTACCCGTGTGTGTCCCCCCCTACCCGTGTCCCCCCATACATTTACTGCTGTTAGGAATAGAGCGCAGGGCCACGCTTGCCCCGAATCCACGTGTTCCGCTCTGTTTTATTCCGCCCGTCGCTTCTGTTTCCGAGCTCGTCCTGTTAACCCGCGTTACAGGTGAAGCGGAGAATGGCCGAGCGCCTCTTCATTAATCTAAGTGCAGGGACGTCGGAGATAACGCGGGGTGGGGGGGAAACCGGAGATGGCCGGAGGGTTGGGTTTGTCCACGTGGACGCGTCCGTCTGCTGTGATCACGGGGACGGCTTTATCCCGCGTGTCTTCAAAAGAAAAACCAATCCAATCACCTGTCCCCTCGCCTTTCCACGCGTGAAACGTGTCACGTGTTACTGGTGGCCCCCGGGAGGGCCCGGGAAGCTTTACTGCATATCTGCTTACGGCAATTCTGCTTATTGAGTTTATTTTTTCTCTATTATTTTTTGTAATTATTTAGTGAATTTACTTTAAATCATGGGAATTATCATTAGATTATCGTTGATGCCGTATAGAGCATATAGCGCTACGATATCTGCCGGCGCTCTGTAAATAACGTAATAATTCTCACCCTGTGTTTTTTTTCTCTCTTTAGTCACAAAGCCTTTAATGGAGCTTCACCTGAAACTCATGAGAAAGATTGGGAAGTCGGTAACGGTTGACAGATGGGAAAAATACTTAATGAAGGTGCGGTACAAACCTCTCCATCTACGCATCAAATACGTCCTTCTGTTACAGCGAAAAGCAGATCTGAAATGGATCAGAAATCCAGCGCAGACGGGGTTAATGCTGTAAATGACTATTGTGGCTGGAAATGGCGTACAGAGACCCTTTATCACTCCCATCACTCCTGTGTTCCAATGGCTCTTTATCGCTCCCATCACTCCTGTGTTCCAATGGCCCTTTATCACTCCCATCACTCGTGTGTCCCAACGGCCCTTTATCACTCCCATCACTACTGTGTCCCAATGACCCTTTATCACTCCCATCACTCCTGTGTTCCAATGGCCCTTTATCACTCCCATCACTCCCGTATTCCAATGGCCCTTTATCACTCCCATCACTCCTGTGCTCCAATGACCCTTTATCACTCCCATCACTCCTGTGTTCCAATGACCCTTTATCACTCCCATCACTCCTGTGTCCCAATGGCCTTTATCACTCCCATCACTCCTGGGTTCCAATGGCCCTTTATCACTCCTGTCACTCCTGTGTCCCAATGACCCTTTATCACTCCCATCACTACTGTGTTCCAATGGCCCTTTATCACTCCCATCACTCCAGAGGCTCTGATCAGGGAAGGAGAAAATGCCGTAACCAGGGCCTCTCTTTAAGTTAACAAAATAAAGTTTCCAGTTCCTGTCTGTAGGCAGAAATGGGTTATGAAGCCGGCGGCACAGAATGACCGGCTGCTGCCGTGGAAAAAAAAAAGGCTTGGCAGCATGCAGACACAATGTTTTGATCGATGCGTGCAGACGCAGGGTCATTTATCCAATCCCTGGTCACATGACCACGCGGTCCTGTGTTTCCGGCAGCGATCTACCGGCTGCGCTGGTTAATCCGTCTCGGCGATAAATGATCGCCCGATGCCCGTCGGGTTACCGATGTCCTTTCGGTTCCAGCTGCAGCGGGCGAGTGTCCGGTGAGCAGCGAGTGATCCTTTTGGTAAATATCATGTCTTCCAGATCTGCCAGGAGTATAACGGCACGTGGGCCTGGGAGATGGAGAAGAAAGGCTATCCGGAGATGAGCCTGGAGTGCAAAGTGGGCTTGCTGAAGGTAAGCGATCCCCCCCCCCCCCCGTGCCATAAAATCACGGGAATGACCGCCAGCTTCCCTCGCGTGGCGGCCGCTCGTTGACCGCTGCCGGTTTTCCCTCGTTGCAGCACCTGTGCGAGTGCCAGTTCGACGACAATCTGAAGTTTAAAAACATCATCAACGAGGAAGACGGCGACGCCATGCGGCTCCAGCCCATCGGGCGCGATAAGGACGGCTTGATGTACTGGTTCCAACTGGATCAGGATCACAACATCCGCGTGTACATCGAGGAGCAGGACGACCAGGACGGGTCCACGTGGAAGTGCATCGTCAGGTAGCCCTCCCGCGAGTCTCCTCGTACTTACCGGCAATGCCCCGCCTCCCCCACCCCCCCGCGCGGCACGCGTTTAACGGGCGTTTATCACAATTTACCCACAAATATATAAAGAGCGAGGCTTGTCTCTTTCCGCGTCTGCCGGGGACGTCTCCGGTTTGTTATCTTTGTTGATCATTCGTGATGGTCCTCCGTTTAGGGGGCTTTCTGACTGGGACTGGGATCTGCTAATCAGGGGTTAAACGATACGTGAAGGTCTGACCGATCCCTTTCCTAATAATCCATCCTAATGACGTCTTTAATATTTTTTTCCCCCTTTTTTTCTGATGCAGGAGTAGGAATGAATTGGCGGAAACTCTGGAGCTGCTAAAAGCTCAGATAGACCCTGCGTTATTAAAGAAATCCGACCCGCCGGAAAGTTCTTCTCGCGAGAGTCCCGATCCGGAAGACGACGAGATTAAAAAGGAAAACGAGGGTGCGTTACTTTTTATATATATTTAAAAAATTTTAATTTTATTCTTAAAGAGCCCATTTGGATGCCGATGATGTAAGGAATCGCGGCATGTGAGTGGGACGGAAGACCCCCAGGTCTGTCATTATTAAAAATATAATAATCTTAGAACTCCCAACTGAAATCCCATCTAACCCAAATGCCAACCACATGACATCATCACCAACAATGATCCCGAAATAAGCCATCTCAGCTTTCCTTATATCGGTTAGTGTATATGTGTAAGAGTTCTATCGGTGAGTGTATATGTGTAAGAGTTCTATCGGTTAGTGTATATGTGTAAGAGTTCTATCGGTTAGTGTATGTGTAAGAGTTCTATCGGTGAGTGTATACGTGTAAGAGTTCTCTCGGTTAGTGTATACGTGTAAGAGTTCTATCGGTGAGTGTATATGTGTAAGAGTTCTATCGGTTAGTGTGTATGTGTAAGAGTTCTATCGGTTAGTGTGTATGTGTAAGAGTTCTATCGGTGAGTGTATGTGTAAGAGTTCTATCGGTGAGTGTATATGTGTAAGAGTTCTATCGGTGAGTGTATACGTGTAAGAGTTCTATCGGTGAGTGTATACGTGTAAGAGTTCTATCGGTGAGTGTATACGTGTAAGAGTTCTATCGGTGAGTGTATACGTGTAAGTTCTCTCGGTGAGTGTATACGTGTAAGAGTTCTATCGGTGAGTGTATACGTGTAAGAGTTCTCTCTGTTAGTGTATATGTGTAAGAGTTCTATCGGTGAGTGTATATGTGTAAGAGTTCTATCGGTGAGTGTATACGTGTAAGAGTTCTATCGGTGAGTGTATACGTGTAAGAGTTCTATCGGTGAGTGTATACGTGTAAGAGTTCTATCGGTGAGTGTATATGTGTAAGAGTTCTATCGGTGAGTGTATACGTGTAAGAGTTCTATCGGTGAGTGTATACGTGTAAGAGTTCTATCGGTGAGTGTATATGTGTAAGAGTTCTATCGGTGAGTGTGTATGTGTAAGAGTTCTATCGGTTAGTGTGTATGTGTAAGAGTTCTATCGGTTAGTGTATATGTGTAAGAGTTCTATCGGTTAGTGTATATGTGTAAGAGTTCTATCGGTTAGTGTATATGTGTAAGAGTTCTATCGGTTAGTGTATATGTGTAAGAGTTCTATCGGTTAGTGTATATGTGTAAGAGTTCTATCGGTTAGTGTATATGTGTAAGAGTTCTTTCGGTTAGTGTATGTGTGTAAGAGTTCTTTCGGTTAGTGTATACGTGTAAGAGTTCTTTCGGTTAGTGTATACGTGTAAGAGTTCTATCGGTTAGTTTATATGTGTAAGAGTTCTATCGGTTAGTGTGTACGTGTAAGAGTTCTATCGGTTAGTGTATATGTGTAAGAGTTCTATCGGTTAGTGTATATGTGTAAGAGTTCTATCGGTGAGTGTATATGTGTAAGAGTTCTATCGGTGAGTGTATACGTGTAAGAGGTCTATCGGTTAGTGTATACGTGTAAGAGTTCTATCGGTTAGTGTATATGTGTAAGAGTTCTATCGGTGAGTGTATATGTGTAAGAGTTCTATCGGTGAGTGTATACGTGTAAGAGTTCTATCGGTTAGTGTATATGTGTAAGAGTTCTATCGGTGAGTGTATATGTGTAAGAGTTCTATCGGTGAGTGTATACGTGTAAGAGTTCTATCGGTTAGCGTATATGTGTAAGAGTTCTATCGGTGAGTGTATACGTGTAAGAGTTCTATCGGTTAGCGTATATGTGTAAGAGTTCTATCGGTGAGTGTATGTGTAAGAGTTCTATCGGTGAGTGTATGTGTGTAAGAGTTCTATCGGTGAGCGTATACGTGTAAGAGTTCTATCGGTGAGTGTATACGTGTAAGAGTTCTATCGGTGAGTGTGTATGTGTAAGAGTTCTATCGGTGAGTGTGTATGTGTAAGAGTTCTATCGGTTAGTGGATATGTGTAAGAGTTCTATCGGTTAGTGTATATGTGTAAGAGTTCTATCGGTGAGTGTATATGTGTAAGAGTTCTATCGGTGAGTGTATACGTGTAAGAGTTCTATCGGTTAGTGTATACGTGTAAGAGTTCTATCGGTGAGTGTATACGTGTAAGAGTTCTATCGGTGAGTGTATACGTGTAAGAGTTCTATCGGTGAGTGTATATGTGTAAGAGTTCTATCGGTTAGTGTGTATGTGTAAGAGTTCTATCGGTTAGTGTATACGTGTAAGAGTTCTATCGGTGAGTGTATATGTGTAAGAGTTCTATCGGTGAGTGTATACGTGTAAGAGTTCTATCGGTTAGTGTATACGTGTAAGAGTTCTATCGGTGAGTGTATATGTGTAAGAGTTCTATCGGTT
Source organism: Spea bombifrons (assembly GCF_027358695.1). Lineage (NCBI taxonomy): Eukaryota > Metazoa > Chordata > Amphibia > Anura > Pelobatidae > Spea > Spea bombifrons. Next base: position 139,176,699 of record NC_071088.1, on the reverse strand, counting down.
AGTGTATATGTGTAAGAGTTCTATCGGTGAGTGTATATGTGTAAGAGTTCTATCGGTTAGTGTATATGTGTAAGAGTTCTATCGGTTAGTGTATATGTGTAAGAGTTCTATCGGTGAGTGTATATGTGTAAGAGTTCTATCGGTGAGTGTATACGTGTAAGAGTTCTATCGGTTAGTGTATATGTGTAAGAGTTCTATCGGTGAGTGTATACGTGTAAGAGTTCTATCGGTTAGTGTATACGTGTAAGAGTTCTATCGGTTAGTGTATATGTGTAAGAGTTCTATCGGTGAGTGTATACGTGTAAGAGTTCTATCGGTTAGTGTATACGTGTAAGAGTTCTATCGGTGAGTGTATACGTGTAAGAGTTCTATCGGTTAGTGTATATGTGTAAGAGTTCTATCGGTGAGTGTATATGTGTAAGAGTTCTATCGGTGAGTGTATACGTGTAAGAGTTCTATCGGTTAGTGTATACGTGTAAGAGTTCTATCGGTGAGTGTATACGTGTAAGAGTTCTATCGGTGAGTGTATACGTGTAAGAGTTCTATCGGTGAGTGTATATGTGTAAGAGTTCTATCGGTGAGTGTGTATGTGTAAGAGTTCTATCGGTTAGTGTATATAGAGAGACATTTAGGTCTAAATGCATGCATTTTTTTGTTGCAGTGACAGAGAAATCCATAGAGGATGGAGACGTAAAAGAGGAGAAGCCGGCTGACGGGGTTAAGCCGGAAACAGACTGCCCGGAGAGCGGAACCAAGACGTGTAAATCGGAGGCAGAGACTGTAAAGGCCCCGAGTCACATAAAGAGCGAGCCGTCCACGGATCCCTGCGAGGCCCCCGTCGCTGCCAAAGAAGACGACTCTTTCAAGGAGAACGTGAAGCCGATAAAACTGGAGGAGAGGTCAGAGCCGAAAGAATTAAAGGGGAACCCCGAGAAGATCCATCCGCCCCAAGAACCCGAGCGCTCCGAAATATCGGTGATCGTGAAAAGAGCCGAAGAGCCCGCCGAGAGGTCCGTGGAGGAGTCCGAGAAGCTGAAGAACGACCAGCAAGCTAAAATCCCCTTGAAGAAACGAGAGCTGAAGTTGACCGATGATTTCGACAGCCCCGTTAAAGCGTCGCTGCACAAGCCCGTCACCCCTACGAAGGAAGTGCTACAAAGGGACGACGGGAAACAGGACGATGACGCGGCCAAGACCTCCGCTGGGGCCGCGGCTGCCGCCGACGGGAAGCAGCTTGTGAACGGAGAGGTGAACTGCGAGAAGGTGGCGCCCAAAGCCAAGCCGGACCCGGCCGAGAAAAACGGGAACAGCGCGAGAGAGTCCGTTGTGTCCGTGGCCAAGGACGAGAATGGTCTAACGAGCAAGAAGAGGAGCGAGCCGGTCATCAAAAGCCTAGAGGAGCCCAAGGAGAGCTCCAAAAATACGAGTCATGATAAACTGGAGAAGGTAGCGGAACCTGGAGATGATCCGTCTTCTCCTTCCGCAGAAAAAGCCAACCAAAAGCCAGCGAAAGAAGACCTCGGCAAGACTGAGTGCCATAAAACCGGCTCCGAGACGAAAGAGGGAGAAACGAGGAGAAAGGAACTTGTTTTGGTCCCCAGTAAAGCCGCAGAGGCTTCATTTAAAGAGGATTCCAAAAAAGACCTTAGCTGTTCGAAGTCCAGCACGGAGCCGGCCACGCTGGAGAAACCAAGAGCCCCGTCTCCAGGTGATGGCGGTAACTTGGCCCAACTCCCGGCCGCGGATGGGTCTGAGAAGAAGCCCGAGCAAACGGCTCAGGAAAAGCACGACCTTCCGAAGGAGATGGAAGATGGCGGCCAACCGGAGGAGAAAATGGATCCTGAACCCCAAAAACCTTCGGCTGCGAAACCTGATTCACCCGAGGAGGACGTGACGGGATCCTCAGCCACAAAGGCCAATGCTGCCGAGACGTTATTAAAAGAAACCTCCGCGGAGGCCGAGAAGAAAGCGAAAAGTTCGAGGGCGGCACCGAGAGACACCGTGGCTCCAGTAGAGAGCGAGACCAGCGCATCACCTGAAGATAAGGAGGTCAACGAGACTCCAAAGGCAGAGGTGGAAAAGCCTTCGAAGACGGAGAGCCAAGTGTCGTCCTCGAGAAACAGACAAAAGTATAAACCGGTCCTGGAAGAAGAGAACAGCGGGGCGGAGGGGAAGGAGATGACCTCCGAGCGGCAGAAAGATGGCATCAAGCTGACCATCAGGATCTCCAACAAGAGAAAGAGGAATGAGCCGACGCAGCCTGCGCCAGACGAGGCGGACGACGGCGAGGAGAGCATCGGTCGGTCTTTGAGACGCTCTCCGAGAATATCGCGCCCCTCGGCCAAGGTGGCGGAAACGAAGGAGCGCAAGCCGGAAAAGAGACAAAGTGACGACGAGGAAAAGGCTGCCCCCCCGAGGGCAGAAAAAGACGAAGAAAGGAAGTCTGAGAAAGACTCGTGTCAGAAAGCCAAGCGGGTGCAGGTAGGATTATACGAGGCGCCGGCGGCGGCAGGGAGCGACACCCGACTCTCTGCATTACGGCGCTGGATTTTACGCTCAGTGGGAGTTTTTACCCCACTTAGACCCATCCGGCCCCCGTCTAGTTGCCCATTTTGTCCCACTCGACGGTCGTCGTTCTCATCTTAGATTCAGGAGCCGTACGTCTATCCCATGCATGTTTAATCCCCTCACTGTATTACCCTCTACCATTTCTGCTGGGAGGCTGTTCCACTGTTCTATCGCCCTCTAATGTAGGTTATCATTGACGACAAAAACACAACGCATTCGACAGTAATGTTGCTTGGAATTGGCAAAAACCTGGAGGCTGATGGTTTATGGCGATGCTAATGAAGTCCGTTCCTCCATAGACTTTTATTACTCAGGGAGTCTGGCTGGGTGATTGAGACCGAGCCGTTCTGTTGTTTCCCACAGGCCGTATGATAATAATGAGATCTCCTTCAATCTGACCCAAATAAATGAGTCTCTCCGTCCCTATTGATCGTTGGCGGTAGAATTGGGTTTGAACAGACCGTATAGAGCTGTGTTTGGCGATAGTCGCCGGTGGGAGACGCTCATCGCTCCGTCACGCTGAGCTCATTCATACGTTAAATGGAGACATTAAAGTGTTTTTATCGCGGTTGTCGTCGGGCGCAGGGGGTCGGGGTCGCCGCGCGGCTTCGCCGTCTCTCCACGTGTTTACTTTGCCATTCCTTTGTAGAAGCCCAGGCAGAGAAGGCGAGCTCGCTGGACTAACTTTCGATCACGTCGCAGGCGCAAAGAGTCCAGCGAGGAGGAGAGCGAGGAGAGCGACAGCGAGGAGGACTCGGAGGACGGGTCCGAGGAAGAGGGGAACGAGGAGGCGGCTCCGGGGGAGGACGACGAGCCGTGCAAAAAGTGCAGCCTTCCCAACCACCCGGAACTGGTGAGTGCGCCGGAGCGCGCCGCGTAGCGAAGGAGCTCACAAAGGTCAGGTGTATCGGTGCTCAGGGAAATGCTGGTGATTTCCGGGCGATATCCAGACGTACGGGGTAATAAACGTGGGGGGGCTCTGCGGATATTCTGTCTGCCTTTATATATAATAACGGTCACGCGTCTCTCTGTTCCAGATCCTGCTCTGCGACTCGTGTGACAGCGGCTATCACACGGCGTGCCTGCGGCCCCCACTCATGCTCATCCCGGACGGGGAATGGTTCTGCCCCCCGTGCCAACATGTACGAATCGGGTTATCTTTATTCCGGCTTTCCTTATAAACATGCAGATAATTGAAATGCTCTGAACCCAGAACCTGCCGGCTAATCGGCCCCTGGTGGCCCCTGTCTAGTCTGTCTGTTTTTTCTCCTGTGGTTGGTCTCGTCTTAGATTCAGGAGCCGTATGTCTATCCCATGCATGTTTAATACCCTTGCTGTATTACCCTCTACCACTTCTGCTGGGAGATTGTTCCATTTATCCACCACCTTTTCAGTAAAGTAAAACCTCCTTCCATTACATTTAAATCTGACGCTCTAGTTTTATTATGACCTCGAGTGCTGACACTTCTTCTCCTTCTGAACCCAATAATATTTCCGTGTCTTGAGAGCAGAAGAGGCTTTTGATGAATTTATTAGGATCCCTTATTGAAGGAGTAGAAATGGTGAACGTTCCTTCGTTTTATTGCCTTCTTCCTTCCGTGATAAACGTTCTAAAAATTCATTCTCTGAGCCGAGAGCCCAATCTAAATCTGTCGCTTTTCTACCTGAACAGAAATTGCTGTGCGAGAAGCTGGAGGAGCAGCTGCTGAACCTGGACGTCGTCCTGAAGAAGAAGGAGCGGGCGGAGCGGAGGTTCGTCTGCATCGGGCTTTCCTTAGATAATAAACCGGGTGTCTCGGGCGCGCGATACAGAGGGGGTTTCCAAATGATCTCCCCTCCAACCTACTCAATGGCAGTCGTACTGCTTACCGCAATGATAGATATAACCCCCCCCTGTCTCCAGTAATATAACCCCCCCACACACTGGAGCTGTATACATTAATATAACCCCCCCCAGTGCTGTATACAGTAATATAACCCCCCAGCACTGTATACAGTAATATAACCCCCAGCGCTGTATACAGTAATATATACCCCCCAGCGCTGTATACAGTAATATAACCCCCCAGCGCTGTATACAGTAATATAACCCCCCAGCGCTGTATACAGTAATATAACCCCCCAGCGCTGTATACAGTAATATAACCCCCCAGCGCTGTATACAGTAATATAACCCCCAGCACTGTATACAGTAATATAACCCCCAGCGCTGTATACAGTAATATAACCCCCAGCGCTGTATACAGTAATATAACCCCCAGCGCTGTATACAGTAATATAACCCCCAGCACTGTATACAGTAATATAACCCCCCAGCGCTGTATACAGTAATATAACCCCCAGCGCTGTATACAGTAATATATACCCCCCAGCGCTGTATACAGTAATATAACCCCCCAGCGCTGTATACAGTAATATAACCCCCCAGCGCTGTATACAGTAATATAACCCCCCAGCGCTGTATACAGTAATATAACCCCCCAGCGCTGTATACAGTAATATAACCCCCCAGCGCTGTATACAGTAATATAACCCCCCAGCGCTGTATACAGTAATATAACCCCCCAGCGCAGTATACAGTAATATAACCCCCCAGCGCTGTATACAGTAATGTAACCCCCAGCGCTGTATACAGTAATATAACACCCAGCCCTGTATACAGTAATATAACCCCAGCGCTGTATACAGTAATATAACCCCCCAGCGCTGTATACAGTAATATAACCCCCAGCGCTGTATACAGTAATATAACCCCCCAGCGCTGTATACAGTAATATACCCCCAGCGCTGTATACAGTAATATAACCCCCAGCACTGTATACAGTAATATAACCCCCAGCACTGTATACAGTAATATAACCCCCAGCGCTGTATACAGTAATATAACCCCAGCGCTGTATACAGTAATATAACCCCCAGCGCTGTATACAGTAATATAACACCCAGCCCTGTATACAGTAATATAACCCCAGCGCTGTATACAGTAATAAAACCCCCAGCGCTGTATACAGTAATATAACCCCCCAGCGCTGTATACAGTAATATAACCCCCATCGCTGTATACAGTAATATAACCCCCCAGTGCTGTATACAATAATATAACCCCTAACGCTGTATACAGTAATATACCCCCAGCACTCTATACAGTAATATAACCCCCAGCACTGTATACAGTAATATAACCCCCAGCACTGTATACAGTAATATAACCCCAGCGCTGTATACAGTAATATAACCCCCAGCGCTGTATACAGTAATATAACCCCCAGCGCTGTATACAGTAATATAACCCCCAGCGCTGTATACAGTAATATAACCCCCAGCGCTGTATACAGTAATATAACCCCCAGCACTGTATACAGTAATATAACCCCCAGCACTGTATACAGTAATATAACCCCCCAGCGCTGTATACAGTAATATAACCCCCCAGCGCTGTATACAGTAATATAACCCCCAGCGCTGTATACAGTAATATAACCCCCAGCACTGTATACAGTAATATAACCCCCAGCGCTGTATACAATAATATGTTTTGGGTGACTTTTCCGGCTCAAACACCACACTGAGCTGATGCTTTATGGCGATGCTAATGAAGTCCGTTCCTCCATAGACTTTCATTAGTCAGAGAGTCCGGCTGGGTGATTAAGACTAAGTCATTCTAGATTAGTAGATTGGGGATCAGATAACAGAGCGAGAATCATACAAACGGCTGATATGCAGCCGCCTGAAAACATTATATTACGGGGCAAAAACTACAACTGGGGTAAAAGAAAACAGAGCGATATTTTTGAAAGCGTGTTTTTAATCTGTCAGTAATAAAGCGAATCTGTGACGCGTACGCGCTTACGTCTGTAACTAAAGTCCCTAAGGAGAATTAGCAGCTTCGCATGTGGCAGAAAGCCAGGAAAAAGTTGGCGTTGATCACCCTTCAAAACACCCCGGGGCAGTTTCTTTTTGTTTAAGTGGCAGTAAAGCAGACAGCTGAAGTTTCCCTGGTTGGGTCCGTTAGAATCCTCCATGTATTTGTCTCTTGTAGGAAGGAGCGGCTGGTTTACGTCGGTATCAGCATCGAAAACATCATTCCCACGCAGGTACGTCTGACCCGCTGCCACGTTTTGTGCTCAGACGCTTTTGTGTTGTTTGGGGATCGCGTGACGTTTGTTTTTTTATCGCAGGAAACAGAAGAGGTCCCAGAAATCCAAGAAAAAGAAGAAAAGAAGAAGAAAAAAACGAAGCTGCTCGAAAGGAGGTCAACGCGGACGAGAAAATGTATAAGTTACAGGTAAGCCCCGTCCGAAAGGTGTGCCCAGCCTTCTCAGCGTCTACGGCAACAGCCTATCGGTGGCTTCGGTTGCGTCCATTCATTTTGTCCTCTCGTTTTTAGGTTTGATGAATTCGACGAGGCGATCGACGAAGCGATCGAGGAGGACATCAGGGACGCGGAGGGAGGGGGTGGTAGGTAGATCACATTCCTGTCCTCTCGGGATCGGGAAGCTCCTCGTATTCCGGCAGCGTTCCGGGTTCTCACCGGGCTATAAATGATAAATAAACCATCCATACTCCAGAGCGTCTTCATCCGACGAGAAACCCGATGGCCTTTTGGATTGGAGAAGGATTCTTTTTTTTTTTCTGCCGAAGTGGCAACCCCCCCCAAAAAAAAAAATTAAAAAAGCTTAGATTTATTTCTTTTTTTGCCTTTTTTGGGGGACCCATAAGCTGGAAGGGTTGAACTTGATGGACTTAGGTCTTTTTTCAACCTTAAATACTACGTTACAATAGAGTGATGTATCCTGGCGGGGCGGGGGGGGGGGTTGTTAGTCCCCCTGCTGCAATATGGGGGGGTGCAGGACACACTTCTTAGCTGATCAGGCCCCCTGCGGCTCAGTAGACCGGTTGGAAGGAAGATCTCTGACGCTCATTGAGTTCTGTAGCAGGAGCGATTCTGTGTCACCAGCGAGCCGTGGATCAGTCCGGCGGCGTTTAAATCTTCTGGGAATTATATTCCGAAGTGGGGCGTTTGGAGGTTAAAAATAAATAAGTTTGATCTATACATATGCTAAACGGTTGGGTTTAAGTATAATCTCTAATTCTCTGTGTTGACTCGGCAGTTGGCCGGGGGAAAGACATGTCCAACATCACCCGGGGAAAGGACATATCGACCATCATAGAAGGAGAGAAGACTGAAGGGAAACGGCCGCAAAGAGCTACCAGTCGCCGCAAAAAACGCCGGCGACTCAACGACCTGGACAGCGACAGCAACGTGGACGAGGAGGAGAGCGAAGACGAGTTCCGGATCAGTGAAGGGTCAGTGTTTCCGTTTCAGTTTTTGCCCCGTTGCGTGTAATGTTCCTGCGCGGGCGTCTGATGCTGTCGCTCCATTCTGTGACCGGTGCTTTTATAAGTTGTCTGTCCGGCGGTGTCCGTCTTATCCGTCTACGTACCGTCCTCCTTATATTATCTGTTGGGTTCTTCCAGATCCGAGGAAGAGTTTGTCGTCTCTGATGAGAACCCCCCCGATAGCGACGACGATCAGCAGTCTAATGACAGCGACTTTGGGGCGCGCAAGCCCAGGCGCCACTACAGGAGACCGATGAGGAAAAGCAAACGGGTGGCGCGGCGGTCCAAGAGGAGGCGGTATTCTGATGATGATGACGACGACGGTGACGACGATTCCGATGAGGACGTCCAGGAGTCCGGTGAGTACAATAATGCCATTTTTTGTGACTTTAAAAAAAAAATCCTTTTTCTTATTCTTCACGCCTGCTCTGTCTTCTCGGGGGGGTTTGCAGAAACAGAAGAAAGTAGTGATTACAGTGATGACTATCTGGACACCAGGAGGAGGAGGTCACGGAGGAACCAGAAGCGGCAGGTCAACTACAGAGAGGACTCGGAGAGCGACGGCTCCCAGAAGAAAGCGCGACTCGGCCGGGGCAAGGAGATGCGACGGGTGCTGAAACGCAGGTTCTCCAGCTCGGAAAGCGACGGTAAGAAATCGGCCACGTTACCCATGATCCTCCTCGGCTCGGCGTCCCAGGGTTAGTCACGTGATGCGCATGAAGCCGTGACTTTTATGATAACGTCACAAACATAGACAGGAAAATCCAACCACAAAACTTATGACATGGTGAGAATTTTATAAGTTTCATATAAAGAGGGGACTGAAGAAATTGCCATAGGGGGGTTATTACTGTATACAGTGCTGGGGGTTATATTACTGTATACAGCGCTGGGGGTTATATTACTGTATACAGTGCTGGGGGCTTATATTACTGTATACAGTGCTGGGGGCTTATATTACTGTATACAGCGCTGGGGGGTTATATTACTGTATACAGCGCTGGGGGGTTATATTACTGTATACAGCGCTGGGGGGGTTATATTACTGTATACAGTGCTGGGGGTTATATTACTGTATACAGTGCTGGGGTTATATTACTGTATACAGTGCTGGGGGTTATATTACTGTATACAGTGCTGGGGGCTTATATTACTGTATACAGCGCTGGGGGGTTATATTACTGTATACAGCGCTGGGGGGTTATATTACTGTATACAGTGCTGGGGGCTTATATTACTGTATACAGCGCTGGGGGTTATTATTGTATACAGTGCTGGGGGGTTATATTACTATATACAGCGCTGGGGGTTATATTACTGTATACAGCGCTGGGGGGTTATATTACTGTATACAGCGCTGGGGGTTATATTACTGTATACAGCGCTGGGGGTTATATTACTGTATACAGTGCTGGGGGTTATATTACTGTATACAGCGCTGGGGGTTATTATTGTATACAGTGCTGGGGGGTTATATTACTGTATACAGCGCTGGGGGTTATATTACTGTATACAGAGCTGGGGGGTTATATTACTGTATACAGAGCTTGGGGGGTTATATTACTGTATACAGTGCTGGGGGGTTATATTACTGTATACAGTGCTGGGGGGTTATATTACTGTATACAGTGCTGGGGGGTTATATTACTGTATACAGTGCTGGGGCTTATATTACTGTATACAGCGCTGGGGGGTTATATTACTGTATACAGTGCTGGGGGTTATATTACTGTATACAGTGCTGGGGGGTTATATTACTGTATACAGCGCTGGGGGGTTATATTACTGTATACAGCGCTGGGGGGTTATATTACTGTATACAGCGCTGGGGGTTATACTTTTAAGGGAAAGTTGGAGACCCCTGGTGTAGACGGTGATATTTATCCCATTCCTCACTGCATAGGCCAGCGGTTGCCCCGGGTGTTGGTTGAAATAATGGTGGAATTCTCCTCAGAAAGAGTTTCCTTTATTTAGATCATGCGCATAATCGAGACAAGGCACACAACACACAAAAGTCGAAGCGTTGTCTGATTACATGTTTGGATTACTGATTGGTTACTTTTCAAGCAGGTTACGCCTCTTTAAGCTGCATAATTAAGAATGGCCTATACTTGACCCTTTGCACATATATATATATATATAATATATAACATAGAGTAGATGTGTTGGCGGGAACTCGTGCATATATCATAGACCTATCTTATGTCTTTGTCAGCAATAATATTTACGATGACAAGCATTTTTCTAACACCGGGTAACACCACGTTTCCTCCTGTTTCAGTAACAGTTCTAGCTATGCAAAGTGATACAATCAGAAACATTCTGTTGGTTGCTATGGCGATTGCACCACATTTTACACTTTGAAACATGACACTGGAAGTTAGCGGATACTTGTAGATTGTATTGGTACGCGACAATGAAATGGTGATAATGATGATAAATTCCATAATTACTCATCTCTGATGTAATCCCGAAACGTTGGTATCTTTCAGAGAGCGATTTCTCCAAAGCCTCCGACGCAGACGAGCCGCAAACGGGGCGCAAGCAGTTGCCGCGGAAACGCATCCGCAGCTCGGACGACGATCTCTCGGAGGAGGAGGAAGAGGAGAAGCCTGCGAGGAAGAGACTGAATCGGATAGAAACGGACGATGAGGACGAGGAAGGGGACGGGAAGCCTTCCCCAACTGCCCCGTCTGCCCCGCCGCCCCCTGCGGAGAAACCATCGACGACGAGCGCCCTGCCGGAAAGCACCAAGAAGCCCTGCTATCGGCTGGAGAGCGACGACGACGACGAGTTTGAGAACGTGGGGAAGGACGGAAGCCCGTTGGACTATAGCCTGGTGGATTTACCCTCCGCTAACGGACAGAGCCCGGGAAAAACCATGGAGAACTTGATTGGCAAACCGAGCGAAAAGAGTCAGAACTCTAAGGACGCTTCGGCCAACGCCAGCCAGCCTTCCAACGGCACCGGCGGCGGCCCGGAAGCGGCGGCGCCGGAGGAAGACGAGGACGAGCTGCTGAGGGTAACGGACCTTGTGGACTACGTCTGTAACAGCGAACAGTTATAAGACTCGGCGGCTTCCGTTTTTGCGCTAATTTATTCCAGAGCAGCTCGTGCCGGTGGGCCGGTTCCAAAATGCGGTTTTATTCCACCTCCAGAACTTTCCGCCACTACAGTTTTACCTTTTTTTATAGCGACCGACGGTCCCGACGTCTTTCTGTGAAGTGACCCGTTTTTGAACATTCGGCAAAAAATTCTGTAAAAACAAACCAAAAAAAATACTTTTTTTTATTATTATTTTCGTTTTCTCGCGTTTTGTGGTCACGCGTAATTCCACAAACTGAAACCATCCGACACAACGTCAAAAAAAATATAATAATAATAATAATTGTGGTTCCGCATAAATTTTGTGAATAGCCTCGGGACGCCGTGCATTCCAAACGTCCCGACAATAAACGATTATTTTTCTTCGTGGACAGGGAGCGTAATATTCCAAATGACGAAAGTAGGGGGATTAAAAGGAAGAAGAAAAAGAAGGGGGGGGAGGTTCGGGGGAGGGGGAGATAAGCACTTGATGCTTTTAGCTTTTTCATATGAAATATATATTCTATTTAAATACTTCAGTACTTAGGTTACTACAGGCAGTTACGAATAAAAAATACCAACGACTTCATTGTTGCTTCGTGAGTCTTAGTTATAAAACGGGTCACTTTCATTTAGTTTAGTGATTTTTTTTTTTTTTATAGAGCTAGATTTTTATTAACCACTTCTGTGTCAGAAGGTCCTGCAACACATTGTCCTTTCCCAACGTCATTTCTAAAAATAAAAACCACCTTGTGACTGTTGCCCCCTCTCAGTACCGCAGGAGGGGTAGAAACAGCTCTGAGCCCTATTTTTTTTATTATTATTAAAGGCATTCACCATGGCAACGGGATGCAACATCCTTCCCGATTGCTCCACTTTTACCCTATTGCTTCCTCGTTGTGTGGCTACAGCCTTTTTGTTATGTGTGGTTCTGAAAGGGTTAAAAACACAGGAAACCCCGGATCGTTCTCCACATCCCCCCCCCCATTTTGTGAAATTGTCGTTTTCGTTATTATGGCACAGATTTGTCTGATGAAGGGTCTACGCGGTAAATTGTTATTAGTATGCAAGGATGGCTGGTGTTTAACCCCATCAGCACTGAAAGGGACTGTAACCCCGCCCCCCCCTCCCCTTGTGTCCCTAGCCCCTTTCAGGATTGAAGGGTCCGGCCCGAGGTGCCACGTTCCGTCTGCTTCACACTGAAGTAAGCTCTTGGGTGGGGGGCGTCGTGTGTGTTTCATGTGATTCTGTGTCTTATAAACTTCTGATGGTTTGTAAAGTACTGGAAATGTTCATTGAAATCATTTTTTTTTTGTAAGTACCAACGCTTGCCACGGCTTTATTTTCTTCCAATCATGATCCATTATTGGAGGGGCCACAAAAACGCAAAACGTGTCATCTTGAGATGTGCCCCCGATCTTTTGTATGAACTACGGTATTTGTGGAATATGGGTTTGGGCCCAAAAAATCTTTAAAAAAAACAAGATACGATATAGCAGGGGTATCGGCGTTTACCTTTCGGGGGGTTTGCTGCATGCTGTCTTGTACCATCCGTCACGTGCAGAGTGTATCATGAGAATAAAGCTGTGGGTAGCAGCATCGGCGCATGTGCAGGTAACCCGCTATCCAAGCGCCAGCTCGGCCCCGTTCTTTATTTTCTGGAACATCACTAAAAGTGAAACAAACGTTCTGAGTTAATGGCGAGCGAGAGAGTGATGGTGTGCGAACAGCAAGTCATGGCACAAAGAGTTCATCTGAATCACAGCCCATGATAACAATTCAGCGGCTTTGATGTGTCGCTGCCGTTGGGCTTGGTCAGGATGCTGGGAGTTTTTCATCAAAAAGTGAGTTAGCCGTTTCCTACCAGGATATAAAGCGTATAGAATGCGGCTTTTACGGAGAATGCCGTCAGCGGCCTGTCGGGAAAACGTAACTCCATTTATCAGCATCGTTACTCTATACTCGATTAGAAGACAACCCCCCAATCTGAAAAGAGAAATAAATAAAAGCCCTGAAAGTAAGATGACCCTATTGGGGGACAAAAAAAAACTACAGCTGTTTTTACTCGTTACACACACTCATTCCTTCTCCTCTCACACTCATTCCTTCTCCTCTCACACTCATTCCTTCTCCTCTCACACTCATTCCTTCTCCTCTCACACTCATTCCTTCTCCTCTCACACTCATCCATTCTCCTCTCACACTCATTCTCCTGCCTCTTTTTTCTGCAGCTCCGCTTCTTCTCTCGCCTCTTCTTGTTCTGTCGTCTTTCTCCGAAACATTTAGAATAGAATTGGAATAAGAAACTTTATATAAACGTTAAAAAAAAAGTCTACTCTTATTTAATTCATAGGGTTAACAGTGGCACTTAAATGGTTAACGCATATGATAGCTGGGAGGTCCCTTTTCATTTACGTGGGGTTTAGTAAATGCAGAATCTCGTGTCATGTGATACGCTTACCACCAGTCAGCTTCAACTCTGGCTTGGCGAATGCTCTATTGAGACCCTCGCTACAAGCCCCGCCCATTTGTTTTAATTGGCAGGCTCAGCTGGCGTGAGCTGCAGCTTCTCCCTAAGAGCCCCCCCCCAACTTTAAGCAATGCATGTGTTTTTTTCCCCATGTTTTTATTTTATTAATTGCAGGTTACATTATTCTTGTTGAGCTCATCCTTCACAGAACAGATCCCGGGAAGGAGTGCAGCTGCGTCCGTACAGAGACCTCGCGTGTCTCCTGCTCCCCGGGCCGCGCGTAAACGGCATCAGCTGCTAAGCTCCAGCCCTGGATTTGTTGTCGAATATAAACAGTTTAATGTCACCGTGAAGTTGCCCTCTGTGACCACTTTAACATGCCTTCTTCCAAAAGCGGAAGCTGCAGCCAGGGCGCTACAGCTGGCATCTTCCCCTGTAATGGGGCGTTTCTCGCTGCTGATTGATTGGTAGGAAATGCTCCAATACTTTCAATGGGAGTACTGCGCACTGGGGGTCTCGACGGACCACGGTATGTAGTGTTGGCCAGCGCTGGAGCTGACTGGAGGTACATCACGCGCATGGAGATGTATTCCCCATAACACTTCTCAGGCGAATTCCTTTTTTGGCCGGGAGGGGGGGGGTTATGCAGAATCTGTAGCCACCTGACAAATGACTGCAGGTTGAGGTACGCTGGGGGTTATTGAATATCCGCTTATCACACAGAAAAAAGAATGTGATTTTGTGGGAAGCTGCAGAGAAACACCTTCAGTACGGCCTCTCGCTCCATCGCTTTGCAAAAGGGACACCAAAAAAATGTGAAAGCGCTGATTTAATTATCTGCTTTAAAGCGTAAATTACAGCTGGGGGATCTCTCTAATAGAAGACAGGGTTATATTACTGTATACAGCGCTGGGGGTTATATTACTGTATACAGTGCTGGGGGTTATATTACTGTATACAGCGCTGGGGGTTATATTACTGTATACAGTGCTGGGGGTTATATTACTGTATACAGCGCTGGGGGTTATATTACTGTATACAGCGCTGGGGGTTATATTACTGTATACAGTGCTGGGGTTATATTACTGTATACAGTGCTGGGGGTTATATTACTGTATACAGCGCTGGGGGTTATATTACTGTATACAGCGCTGGGGGGTTATATTACTGTATACAGCGCTGGGGGTTATATTATTGTATACAGCGCTGGGGGGTTATATTACTGTATACAGCACTGGGGGGTTATATTACTGTATACAGCGCTGGGGAGGGGTTATATTACTGTATACAGCGCTGGGGGGTTATATTACTGTATACAGCGCTGGGGAGGGTTATATTACTGTATACAGTGCTGGGGGTTATATTACTGTATACAGTGCTGGGGGGTTATATTACTGTATACAGCGCTGGGGGGTTATATTACTGTATACAGTGCTGGGGGGTTATATTACTGTATACAGCGCTGGGGGGTTATATTACTGTATACAGCGCTGGGGAGGGGTTATATTACTGTATACAGCGCTGGGGGTTATATTACTGTATACAGCGCGTTTACGTAAAGCCTTAAAGGGAAGGTTTGCACAATTATCCCTTCAGGAAGGAAAAAAAGCTCTTTTACTTAGATGCTTCGTCCGCCGTTGCTGTCAGTCATGTGATATGTTGGGTGACTTTCCTGGCTCAATCACCACACTGAGGTGACGCTTTATGGCGATGCTAATGAAGTCCGTCTGGCCGTAGACTCTCATTAGTTAGGGCCGCGGCATTCTATTTATAACGAGGTGAGTGAGGAGGATTGGGTGTCTTCAGTAAATATCCTAAAATAATATATTTAGGGCAAAATCATTTAATTCAAACAGATCCGTCACGTTTCCCAATCCTGTGTTCTAAAGGTTCTCCTACATTGTGGTTGGAGGCGCTTGGCTTCGTTCGGGCAATAAAGCTGATTCAATGCTGACTCTGCCACAGGCTGCCACTGTCCTCCGCTTCCATGAAGTAAACTTTTAAATTAAGTATCAGGGCCCCAAAGAGGGACTGGCTACACTAAACAGGGATTCTTAGCACATGTGCTTTGCAGATAATAGTAGACCCCTAGCTTGCTGAGAGTTGTGGGAGTCGACCGCCATCAATTTCTATACTGATATATACATGTATAATAATACCCCACATAACAGATACAGAAGGGTTTTAGTAAATACCCCAGGCAGCGGGACGTCTCTGGTAACGCGCACGGTAACCGGTAAGGCGTGTATTACCCGGTTGCCTTCTGTAGGGGGCGCTCACCGAATCCCACAATAGCCTCACAGCCCGGGAGCCATTTTGCCGGAGCCCACTCTCGAGGTTTCCGGCTGCTCCGGAAGCATGGCGGCCAGGCGGAATCTGTAAGAGTCTCGCGCGCCGAGTTTGGCGCGTCACTTCCAGTCTGCGGTAGTGAGTGAGAGCGTGCTTTTTCGCGCTGTTTCCTGTCAGATAGCATGACCGCCCTCCTGAGCAGCCTGAGTCCTCCAGCGGACGGGGTCCGCCGGCTTCAGCCCGGCACTGAGGCCGTAGTGAGCGGGGAGGGCCTGGGACCCGGCACCCTCTACATTGCGGAGAGGTAACCCGCGGCGTGGTTCCCTGTACTCCTTCACAATGCTGCACGTACCCTAGACAGGCTTGGCTAAAAGTGACGCAAAAAGCTAGAACTTTCCTCTGGTTTCCATGGCAGCCGCGCCATACTTGGCTTAACAGTTAAATCGTAAAATACTAAAGACGTAGAGCCCAGTGAGCCTGATGCAGTATTGTGGTCTGGCTCATCGCATGATGTCCGGCCTGACTGTCATTCTGTCCACTGACAGCTTGTTGGAAATTGTTTATGGGCCTAAAAAGGAGGAAATAACGTTTCCGGCATCTGATTCTGAGCCCCATCCGGCCCCCGTCTAGTCGCCCGTCTAGTTCATCCTGCTGTAAAGACTCAAACCTTAATCAGTCGTCTGTCTCGTCTTAGATTCAGGAGCCGTATGTCTATCCCATGCATGTTTAATACCTTCACTGTATCTCCCTCTACCACCTCTGCTGGGAGGCTGTTCCACTTATCTACCACCCTCTCAGTAAAATGTGGGGTAGTAGATAAGTGGCACAGCTATCGGCAGAAGTGGTAGCAGTGTTCTTTCTATCTGCGGAATCCATTGGCTCGCGCGGTTGCGTGTATCGCTGACGTGGCGTTGCCTTTTCTTTTAGCCGTGTGGCCTGGCTCAACGGGTCCGGACTTGGCTTCTCGCTGGAGTATCCGTCCATCAGTCTTCACGCCATCTCCAAGGACCCGGCCGCCTACCCGGAGGAGCATCTCTACGTCATGGTGAACGCCAAGCTCGGAGGTCTGTGTCTCGGGGCTCGTACCGCTGGGGGGCTTTATAGAGGGGGCTGTCCGGTCCTAAATGTCCGATGGCGGCTGATTTTCACGGGTTTGGCTATAACCGGAGCGCTTTGTCTTTATAAATGACTCCGGGGTAATATTCTATAGGACTGCCCCTCCGCGCCCCTCTGCGCACCTGTATCCCGGGCACATTGCCTCATATCCTGTCCAGCACCGACGCCATTATTATTATTTATTATCAGACGCAGACGTAAAGGAACGGCCTATGGGTGATGAAGAGGAGGAGGAGGAAGAAAGTGATGACGATGAAGAACCGATCACAGAGATTCGTTTTGTTCCGGCTGAGAAGTCTGATTGTACGTACCCCATTATACCGAGACACCAGGGGCACGTCGCAGGGGAGCCGCCGCGGCCCTCATGGGGTTTCAGGGGATAGTAAACATCTTTGGTGCTGGTAGAAATGTGATAAATACCCTACAGCAGGGCCTGTGGTGTTGCCCTCCCCTATGAGTACTGCCCCCCCCCGCGATAACATGTAACATACACCGATCCGCTCTGATAAAAGTCGCTCGTCGCTCGCGGAACCCCACAGCCTGTCTTTTTGTTTTCAGTAGGAGAGATGTTCTCTGCGATGTGCGACTGCCAGGCTCTCCATCCCGACCCGGAGGACGAGGACTCGGACGATGACTTTGAAGGGGAGGAATATGACGTTGAAGCACATGGTGGGTGTTCCAGTGAGGCGGGGGCTTGGCGGGGCAGATGGTGTTATTACGTCGGGGCAGATGGTATGTATGTTTTTCTGGTGTCTTTCTGTTGGCTGCAGAGCAGGGACAGTGTGAGATCCCCTCCTTTTACACGTATGAAGAAGGCTTGTCGCACTTGACCACCGAAGGTCAGGCTACGCTGGAGAGGCTGGAAAGCATGTTGGCCAACTCTGTGGGCAGCCAGCACACCATGGCCGGCGTCCGAACGGATGGCTCTGCGCTGGAAGCAGAAGGTGAGACTCTCCCCTGGCGGGGGCTTATGTAATTTTAAGGGGTGTGATGCTGCGGGGGGACCCCCCTCCTGCAAAAATCCCGTGTGCTAAACGCCCACCTTTTTACTTTGTTTTTGCAAACCACATATAATATATTTATATATATTATAACGATTGTATATTTATTGACTTTCCGATGCAGACGGGATGGATGTGGAGGCCGTTCCCGCGGAGGCCGGGCAGTTTGAGGATGCCGACGTCGATCACTAACGGGAGACTGCAGTCCGGTGAGTGTGGATGAAATACACAAGCAAGCGTTTTGTGCGCCCCCCCCCCCGTCTCCTTACCGTGTTCCTTTTTGTTTCTAGGCGTTGCACTCGATCGGGAGTGGGCGGCCGTTGCTTTTCAGTTACCTTGCGTGACCTCCGGCTCGCGTCGTTCCGTTTCCTTAGATCTGCTAATGAAATGCCTCTGCCTTGTCGTTCCAGCGGGGCGATATCAGGACTGTTAGGACTAAATGTCAAGAGTGTTTGCCACGGTTCCCTGTGATTAGAAACGACCTGACCCTCCTGCTCGTCCTGCCGGGGGGAACCCCGCGTAGCCGTTTGGAGTATCTAGCGGACTGTAACATTTCTAACTCTCGTTTGGTTTATTTGGGTTAAATACGTTTACTTTTTGGTTTGTATGATGTCGTCACGTGAATGTTTTGGAGGGGAATGTCTTGCGCATGTAAAGGTTATACCACCCTGGCTCCTCCCGAACGGATCTCGGCGAGCTGCACCCGTCAGACGCGTTAGTGAGTCGCGGAGAGGCGGTTCCGTTTGCCAGACATTCCTAGAGATTTTTATTTTTGGAGACCCGTTCCTGCGCTGTGACGCCGTTACACGAGGACCTGATGAATTGGGGGAACTAAAGGCGCTTCGTCGTAACGCTCTGTAGTATAACGCTCTTACGTTTCTCAAATAAACTTAGATTTTGTATTGAACCAACGCCGGGGTGTCTGATGTTCCCGCAGGGTTAAAAAAAAAAAAAAAAAAAAAGCCATGCCTATCTGAGCTCGCTGATTAACCTGCGCACGCGGCTCTGATCCATCGCTCAAGCTATGCTTCGAGTTCGGTGGTTTTGCCGGCTCGCTGGATGACCAACAAACCCAACTCGGTCAGGAAAATGACCTCCACCCCAGGTTTTCTTTCCTCTCGATCCGGTACGCTCACCCCCCCCCCAGGTTGAAGTGTGTAAAAACTGCAGTGCGGTTAAAGACCTGACAGCCGTAGTCGCCGGGTATAATCCTCTCCCCACGCCTCAAACATCTCAAAGTGCCCCAAAACTTGTTGGGAATCACGTGAACAGCCCTTCTGGGTTTTGTAAATAGTGATCTACTCGTTCAGCAAATCGCGGCCTTTCTGCGCCCGATGCAATGGGGCGACCCGCGGGCGAGGGACCAGTAACCGGGCCGGCTCTATAAACGTCAGATTTCATCCATGCTTAAAATCCCTCTAAATATCCCCAAATCCTAAAGGTGCGGATGATTTATGTATTTTATATGCGGCCGTGTCGGGTAATTGGAGTCGCGCCGCTCGCCGATATTTCTTATTCGTTACCAGCGCAGACCCGGCGTTCTTTATAACAATGTCCGAATTAGTAGATCATTGTTTTATTTGTTTATATTGCGCCGTCATATTCCGTAGCGCTGTACAATGGGACGCAACAAGTAGTTTGTAACATTTACTCAGAAGATAAATTATGGCGACAAGGGAGGTCGCAGGCAGAACTTTGCAATTTAATTAGATCCTGTCCGATAAGATTAAATCCCCTGGGGTTGATGGGGTAAAAAAAACAAACCTGTAGAAATAGTATTAATGGTTCCGTTCACACAAATCAAGTACATCAGTGAATTATAGTCGTTGGTCTCGTCTTAGATCGAGGAGCCATTGTGTTTAAATAATGCATGATTACCTTCACTCCCTCTATTAGTCTTTACCACTTCTGCTGGGATGCTGTTCCACTTACCTATCACCCCATCAATCAAATGAAACCTGCTTCATTTCCACTAAGGCCCCAGTTGTGAACATCCTCTATATA
The DNA here is from genome assembly GCF_027358695.1 of Spea bombifrons. Classification (NCBI taxonomy): domain Eukaryota; kingdom Metazoa; phylum Chordata; class Amphibia; order Anura; family Pelobatidae; genus Spea; species Spea bombifrons. Next base: position 139,156,827 of record NC_071088.1, on the reverse strand, counting down.
TAGGATGGACATAAACAAGTATAAACTCCGCCCCCATCAGTCATCGCACGTCATCTGAGAAACATGAAGACGTACAATAAATTTTTTTTAAAAAAAGGCAAAAGAAGCTAAAAAAATAAGCTTTTTATTGCAAAAATGTATTTTCTATCACTGAGCCAAGTAATAAAAATGTAGAAATCTTCATAGACATGAAATTTATTTTTATGCCTTTAGGTTATAAAACTCAGAACATCAGAAATACAATCAGATTTTAGAGCCACTCGTCTCGTAACCTTCATGAGTGCTTTTGGTGCTCTGTGACAGCGGCCTCCTGGCAGGGGTGGTTGCTCCAAGTCTTTGGCTCACACATTTACTAACGAGAGAAGAGCAGCTTCCGCTCACTGAGGCCACGACCTGACAAATTTCTCCAGCAAAAGGATTGAGCCGGCCCTAGGTATAGTTCAATCAGTCAAGGGATTTTCAGGACAACTCTGCCCACATTAACTATACATACCACGGGGTCCCCTTACTGATTTAACTATGCATTATATGGGAGCCAGCTCAGTCATTCCTACAAGAGAACCCCCCCCTCATTCACTGGGGTCAGCACATTATATGGCAGGACCGACATGTATTAACACAACTTAACCAGCATCTTTGGAATTCAGCCCCTTCAGTCCCCTATGGACGTACATGTACGTCCTAAAAAGCTCTGCTTAGAAGCCCTTTAGGATGTACGTGTACATCATGGCTTTCTTGCAGTGGCAGGGACATTTGCTGGCTTCCTGTTGATCGATCGCTTGGCTGCTGGAACGAGCGCCGGTAAACCTTTCCTTCCGTTATACAGCGCAGATTATGTCAACCAGAAGGTTACAGGAGGGCAGGTATCCCCCCCCCCCGGTCCATCTCCCCCCCCCCCGGTCCATCTCCCCCTGCTGGCTGATCACACACATTGCAGCCCCCAATGGAAGTCTATGGAGACTTTCTCGGTATCACAGCGTATCGCGATCGCAGGGAAGAGAAATAATGTTTCTCCCTCCTCCCGCAAGTGGAAACATTTATAATAATAATAAAAATAAAAAAACAATAAAGTGAGCTGTGATGTCATTGTGACACCACTGGCACACAACATGTTTGAAAGGTGCCTAAAAGGATCTCTATCCATATTGCCCTAGAGCTTCATGTAATGATAAATTTGGTCATTGTGCAAACAGAGGCACCTAAAGCGTAGAAGAAATTCTAAGAAATTAGCAAAATCACTTTTTCTTTAGGTTTTTTTTTTTTTTACAGCACTTATTTTTTGCATCTTTCTATGACATCAAACCTGGAAAAGGGGCATCTCAACGAAACCCACATATGGTAAAAATGGCAAAATAGCTCCGGCACGTGAGGTACACCCATGCCCCCCCCCCCCCCGCAGAGGCACAGGGGGCAGGGCAATTACAATATTTTATAGCAGCGATGTCAGAATACTGCTTGGCACAGATACGGTTAACAGTCCTTTATAAAGTTCACAGCAGCAGCGAGGCTCGGGGTTCAAATATTAAAAAATCTACGAAGGTAACTGGCGGGGCTCAGAAACGGCGGGTAACCATTGGATGTTGCCCCCAAATCATAACCCGATTGCGTAACCATCCCCCTGCAGCCCGGCTGGGGAAGCCTTTCGCGGCCCCCCGGGGAACCAGAGGTATTTTCATGGGAATGTAAAAAATGGACAGAAGAGGCTCCCGTTCATCGGTTTAAAAACACAGCGCAACAGGGACTGGATATATAACCCCAGGAGAGTCTTCCGCTGTCATGCAGCAGTGCATGATGGGATTTGTAGTCGACCACAATGCAAGTAAAATTCCATAGAGGAAGAAGCCCCGAATGAGTGCCGGGCTCGTGCCGAGATCCCGTATCCGCCGTCCTCTTATTGCTCGCGGGAACGCTCCGCACGGAAGCCACGGGGCGATTACTGGGATTTCTTGCCATCGGCTTTCAGATTCCGCCTGAATTTCGGGACGCAGCCGTCGGTCAACAGGATCGAGAGAAGTAAACCTGCAACAGCACACAGAGAGGGCGTGAAAAACACCGCGACGCGCGCTCGCCCGCTATAACCCGTCCTGCCCCGCGAGGACAGCGTGAAACCAGACGGGGCAATCCGAGCAGCGGGACCCAGGAGGTCATGAAGACCCCGCACGAGCCCTGATGTATCGCCTCCTCCAGGGGCCACAGCCTCGGGCTCCCCCTGTAAAAGGGGGCGTGGCGGTTTAACGAGCATACGGTAAAAACGAAGAACAAAAAAATGGGTCCTTTGGTTATGAAAAAAACTCTCGGAATTCGCAGGAGGTGCCCCCGACGCCCCCATCGCCAACCGAAAACAGCCCTTCGCCGAGACCCCCGCCTCCTCCAGCGATTATCTGTATCTCCCACCCCACGTAGTCCTTTATACGGCAAACGCGCCGCGACTTACCGACGACGGGTCCGAGCCAATACACGGAGACGTTCCGCAGGAAGGAGCTTCCGTCACAGTGGAACAGCACCGAGTAGGCGAGCGCCGGATTGAACACGGCTCCGGTCAGACCCCCTCCTGCAAGAACAGTCAGACACGTTAAACACGCAGCGCGACGGCCGACAGCTTTAACCCTGTCTCTTAGTACAGTAGCTCCAGGCCACGCCCCCCACATGGCCCTGTCTCCGCCTCTTTTAGGTTTTAAGCTAAAAAGGACAGTAGATAAGTGGAACAGCCTCCCGGCAGAGGTGGTAGAGGGTAATACAGTGAGGGTATTAAACATGCGTGGGATAGACATACGGCTCCTGAATCTAAGACGAGACCAACGACTGATTAAGGTTTGAGTCGTTACAGCAGGAGAAACGGGCGACTAGACGGGGGCCGGATGGGGGCCGCTTTGCCAGCAGGTTCGGCGCAGCTTTCCCATTAAGGGGTCTCGCACATTGTCTGATCGCATAACCTACACATTTTATGGTATTTCCGTAATCCGGAGGGGCAGCGGAATACATTTTGGTGATTTTTTGCCCGCGAAAGACGCTCATGGAGAAAGTTTTTTTTCCCCCAACAAAAACTATCGCAAACACCGGCAGCCAAACTGTTGTTTTATGTTTATTTTGGGTTTTGTTTGCGATTCTCGTTATAAACCCGGATACTGACTGTAAAAATACTTTGAATCCGCAGTGTCTGAGAACGGCCAAAAAAAAAATAAAAAAGTAATTCTTACAGATACGGCATTTCCTAACAACGCTTAGATTAAAGGATTTTGGGGTATTTTGGGCAACTCAGCTACTTCATACAAATCATACAAAAAAGGCGTTTTTCAGTTTTTTTATATATATATTATTCAGACGAGATGTTTACAGCTGAAAGCGGCATTTAAAGAAAGCTCTGTCTTAAAAAAAATGTGTAATTTTTACAGCCGCACGAAAAATGAGAAAAAACACTTTAAAAGCACGAAAGAGGCTCCGGGTGAAGAAAGGGTTAAATGCCCGTCTGTAACCCAAGCTGTCAATCATTACACAGGTTCCAAGTCCAAAGATACCACCCTGGGGTATTTACAGATCCCCCCCCCCCAGGCAGAGGTCAGACTGACTTGTTGGGTAACAATGTCGACCTTGGCGGATGGGGCCCGCGGGTGAAAGGGAGAGCGGAGGGTCGGAGAGCGCGGAGAGGGGAGAGCGGAGGGGGGTATCGCCACCGAACCCGCCAGCAGATCGGCCCAATCCGGCCCGTTTCTCCCGCTGTAAAGACTCAAATCAGTAATTTGGCCTCCAGGGTGTTTAAATGCCCTTGCTGTATTAGCCTCTACTACTACCTCTGGGAGGCAGTTCCACTTATCCACCACCCTTGCAGTAAAGCGAACGTTTAATCCACCTCACAGCCCTGTTTATGCGTCTCGTGTTCCGCAGAAGATTTTAAACGAAAATCCCTCTTCAATTAAACGTTAACCAGCCAACACCTATCACTCTCAGCCGGCTCCTGATGGAAAACGCCAGTCTCAGCACCTTAAGAGTTACTTTCACAAACAGCAGTGACCCGGGTACATCTGCCCCTCCCCCCGCACCCCAATATCTGCCTCTGCCATCTATAACCCTGGCATTTAACCCCTCCAGCCCCCAACCAGCTAGCGCCCTGCCAGCACCGACCCCCTGTGCTCCCACCCCTGCCCCGGTTACCTGCACAGACCAGGCCGGTGATGAGAAGGGCCACCGCATGCACTCTGTAGGCCTCCCGCACCCGGCCCAGCTGCCGCAGCAGGATGTACAGGCACAGGGCGCAGAGCATCTCCACCCCGAACCCAGCCAGGGGCCCCACAGTCAGCGGGCTCCGGCAGGGCCCCTGTCCGGCGTGCAGAGGGGACAGCCTCAGACCCCACAGCAGGGGGGACGTCAGTTTCGCCACCTTGGCCCCCGACACCTGAGCCGCCACCCGCAGCAGCGTGTCCCGGGCCAGGGCCTCCCCGCGCAGCCACTGCAGCAGGCTGGCGCAGGGGTTACAGTCCGCCCCGGCGGTCAGGCAGTGCAGCACGGTCTGCAGGTAGGTGAGGCAGAGGCCCTGCCAAGGCTCCAGGGCCCCGGCGGCTCCCAGCAGCGCCAGCTCCCGCACACAGAGGCACAGCTGCGCGGTGGACACGGCTTCCAGGGCCAGCTCCTGCGGCAAACCTCGCAGCCAGGCCCGGGACACGCGGCGCAGAGCCTCACACAGGAGCACCGCACCGGCAATCAGCAGCAGCGCGCCCCAGAGGGCCTCCGCACCGGCCGGCAGCAGCCCCATGCCGACCTCTCACCGCCTAGGACGCTACCTGACTGACTGAGCTGGTTACCAGGGCAACGTGACACGTCATCATCCCGCCCCTTCTCCGGACACGTCACCCGGCTGGAAGTGAGGGGGGCTCCGCTTTTAAAGGCTCGGCGGCGTTACAGGAGAGATTGACGGGGTTCCCGGTTACAGGAGAGATTGGGGGGGTTCCCGGTTACAGGAGAGATTGGGGGGTCCCGGTTACAGGAGAGATTTGGGGGTCCCGGTTACAGGAGAGATTGACGGGGTTCCCGGTTACAGGAGAGATTGGGGGGTCCCGGTTACAGGAGAGATTTGGGGGTCCCGGTTACAGGAGAGATTGACGGGGTTCCCGGTTACAGGAGAGATTGGGGGGTCCCGGTTACAGGAGAGATTTGGGGGTCCCGGTTACAGGAGAGATTGACGGGGTTCCCGGTTACAGGAGAGATTGACGGGGTTCCCGGTTACAGGAGAGATTTGGGGGTCCCGGTTACAGGAGAGATTGACGGGGTTCCCGGTTACAGGAGAGATTGGGGGGTTCCTGGTTACAGGAGAGATTGGGGGGTCCCGGTTACAGGAGAGATTTGGGGGTCCCGGTTACAGGAGAGATTGACGGGGTTCCCGGTTACAGGAGAGATTGACGGGGTTCCCGGTTACAGGAGAGATTGACGGGGTTCCCGGTTACAGGAGAGATTGGGGGGGTCCCGGTTACAGGAGAGATTTGGGGGTCCCGGTTACAGGAGAGATTGACGGGGTTCCCGGTTACAGGAGAGATTGGGGGGTTCCTGGTTACAGGAGAGATTGGGGGGTCCCGGTTACAGGAGAGATTGACGGGGTTCCCGGTTACAGGAGAGATTGGGGGGTTCCTGGTTACAGGAGAGATTGGGGGGTCCCGGTTACAGGAGAGATTTGGGGGTCCCGGTTACAGGAGAGATTGGGGGGTCCCGGTTACAGGAGAGATTTGGGGGTCCCGGTTACAGGAGAGATTGGGGGGGTCCCGGTTACAGGAGAGATTGGGGGTCCCGGTTACAGGAGAGATTTGGGGGTCCCGGTTACAGGAGAGATTGGGGGGGTCCCGGTTACAGGACCGGGTCTGATTGAATACCCCATTTAACTCTGTTTTTTTGTAGTCGCATCCCAGACACCTAAACAAGAGGACTTGCTGTATCCGGAGATTTATGTGGCGTTAATCCAGTTTTTAGGAATTATTAATCCGTCCGTCTCTCAAACAAACAGAAAAAAGGATCCGAGTCCAGAAGAACCCGTTCAGCGCGATATCACATTCTGGAACCGGAATGCAGACATTTAATATTCATTTTACCTTTACTTCCTTCATCCCTTCACTTTACTGACAGGGGAGTAGATAAGCAGAAAAGCCTCCCAGCAGAAGTGGTAGAGGGTAATACAGTGAGGGTGTTAAACATGCATGGGATAGACATACGGCTCCTGAATCTAAGACGAGACCAACGACTGATTAAGGTTTGAGTCGTTACAGCAGGAGAAATTAGTAAACCCCCCGATGCCCCTCTCTCCTCCCCCTGATACCCCTCTTTCCTAGGAGGTCAGAATGTTTGCTGGGTATGAGGGGATCGCAGGGTTCTACAGCCCTAAAAGCCCCGATAATGTGTATAGAAACAGCAGGGAACGGCTTTATACATTAAACGGGGTAAATAAACCCCATTATTCTTCTAATAAATACCCCACTCAGTTACACAAATACCCCGCGATAGGGCACAAAGTCACATAAAGAGTCTGGGTAAGTCCCTGTTCTGTTTTTGCCATGCACGGTGTTGGGTGGTATGCCTGGGGTAACCCCCCCCCCCCCGATGCTGCCCTATTTACGGGTAACATCACCGGTGTAAAGGCACGCATTGTAATAATACTCTGATTACTAATAATAATTACAGAGAGAGTGTGACACTGAGTCCGGCCTGTAGATGGCGCTGCAGTCAATGCAAATACATGAGACCCAAACTGCCCTACGGAGCGCTCATCACCTATGGTATTAGTGCACGCAGCAGCTTCCCGTGCGGAATGCCCCGGATTCATCTGCCCCGCTTTCCCATCCCTCCGGCTAAATGCCCCATGGGGCTGGCTCAGAGAACACTGTGGAAGGGGGGTGTATTCTGGACCCCGGTGCGCAGCCAATCAGTGGCAAGAATGGTTGGGCCATGGAGGAGGAGGGCATCTGTAGCAGGAGGGCTGCAGCTTCTCCCTTAGGCGGGTGCTTTATGTTTTTAGTTGGGGTCACTCACAGGGTGCCCTAATACTCACTCTTCTACAGTGGGGGCCGTGGGGGGCAGTAAGCCGTCTCTTTAATAAACCATCAGCAGGCGCTCTCGTGCTGCGGCAGGCGACTCACAGCTGAGTAAGGGTTCGCTCACGTAACCCGGGGGGGTCTCGGGGGGTCGCAGCGCGATCAGCAACCAAATGACTCACGAGACGGATCCCGAGAGCAGCGCTAGACGTCCTGCCGGGGGGGGGGGACTGTCAACTCAACGCAGTGCCCGCAGATACCGTAGCGCTGTACAGGATAGACTCAGGAGCCCCAGAAACGCAGCAGGACGGAGCGTTTACCCCGAAGAGAGAGAGAGAGAGAGGACGCGGGGCTCGTGGAAGCCCCGGTGCTGCTGACCCGGCTGGGTCCTCTGAGAGTCTGTGCCATCTGTGCCCCCAAACAGCTTTTCAGTGCCCCCAAACCAAGCCATTTATTGGGGGGGGTCCTCACAGACCTCCAGTCAGGCGCTGAACCCCCCCGGGTAACACGCTGAGCGCCGGCGACGTCCTTGAAGTGCTCTGCGACTTGGTAGGACTCCCCAGAGAACAAGCGAGCGCGTCCAGGGCGTGCCGGGATAACGCAGATCGCAGATTTGTGAAATAAATGACATTTTTGGTGTCCTTAAATTTTAAAGCGGGGGGAGGGGGTTCCCAATCCAGGTGCCAATACTACCTACCCCCCCCCCCGATCCAGATCTCAGCCCACCGATCACGCCCTGAACAGCATCATATATATATATATATACGCTTCCTGATTATGGCACGAGGATCCCGGCCGCGGAGGGGTTAATGATTGTAAAGCGCAGGGAAGTCGTTACATCATAAAGGACAGAAATAAAACGTTTAAACGTCACGATTTTTCCTCTGTTGTGTGGGATCCCTGAAAGGGGCGGGGCTTGTGTCCGTGTCAGCCAATCAGGTTTACAGAAACTGACCTTGGGGATTTCAGAATTCCTCGAAGTGACATTTACTATGGATCCGCAGGGGGGGGGTTCTTTATACATTAAATACCCCCCAGGTGCAACTGTGTTACTTTTAGTTTTTATTAATCCCTACCAGGTTCTAGTAAAGTAACATAACTAGGGGTTCCGGGGGTTAAATGTAGCGTAAGGATGTTTTACTTTACTGAGAGGGTGGTAGATAAGTGGAACAGGTAGGAGGAGGTGGTAGAGGGTAATACAGTGAGGGTATTAAACACGCATGGGACAGGCATACGGCTCCTGAATCTAAGACGAGACCAACGACTGATTACGGTTTCAGTCTTTACAGCAGGGGAAGCGGGCGAGTAGATGGGGGGCCGCCGGGGGCCGATCTGCCGCAGGTTCTGGTTTTTCAGTCTGAAAATCCTTGATCTGTAAAATAGAAGCCGGACGATCCGCTCGGAATAAACGCATCCAGCATTTGGTGAAAGCTTCTCTGTGAATATATTCTGTAAGCGAACGCGCCCCGCAGACAGAGACGCCGGCATCGCCCGTCCCCACAGACCCATCGCGCTGCGACACGGCATATGGCGGCATACGGGCTGGTATTCTCAATGAAGTCACCTGTATTCAAGCAGGGATTCCAGCTGTGGAATAGCAGGGAGAAAAGCACCGATCGGGGTGCTCGGATATCATTAAATCAGAGGAGTCGGCTCCAGACTGTGTGACCCCAGAATCTGGCTCTTCATCCCAACACCGGGGTAGAAACCGACAGACCGGGGCAAAATTCCTTTTATAACCCAGATTTGGCTGCCATCCTGTCTGAGCAGCACCCCCCTGTGCAGCTGGAACCTTCTTTACTACCCCTTTTGTCTCAGGCACCCATATAATGCCTTTTTAGATTGTTAGCTCACGTGCAGGGGCCCTCTGGAGCCCATCGTACATGCCAGGAGCTGCTACTGAAAGGGTTCCATAAGGGTTTAAATGACACCTGAAGAAGAGACCTTTGAGACCTCAGATGATTGAGAGCCGCTCCGCTGATCTCCGGGAGCTAGCTAGTTAACTTGCACCCACGTGGGTAGTCTGTCCCCCCCACGCTTGAGATAACGTGATCCGTGGGTAACCAGGTCTGTGGGAGGGTAGTGGGCGTGGCTTGTCCCAGGTAACAGGCAGCGCTAGATGAAGCAGATCGCAATTGGAGGTGGTTTATTCAGTAGGCGGAGTTCACCCCTCCTGGATGGAAGGTGGTGGCTGGCGGTAGGTGGTGTCCTGATTGGGCACATGCATTGAAGGGGCGGATGGTTATGGCGCGAGGTTAGGAAGCGGTGAATGTGGTTGGCGGCAATGTTAGGTGGGCGTGGCTCCGGTCGGCTTTCGCTTCTCAGTGATCAGTATCGGTAAAGGAGGTAAGGAGTGGCCGGGTGTGGGGAGTAGTGTGTACGCGGACCGGTAACCCAAGGGAGGAAGCTCAGCCGGAGAGTGACAGAGCCTAGAGGAGCTGCACCTGAGCGAGGTGAGACCCGGGGACAGGCATATGTAATACGGGATCTGTCATATGCAAGGATCTACTGACTATCTTATATACAGGGATCTGCTGGGAGGGTGTAATATACAGGGATCTGCTGGTAGAGTGTATTATACAGGTGCCCCTATCAGTGTCTGACATACATGTTATATACGCTCTCAAAACTCACTTCTTCAGACACTACCTCTCACCCGTCACTGATACCCCCCCTACCTCTCACCCGTCACTGATACCCCCCCTACCTCTCACCCGTCACTGATACCCCCCCTACCTCTCACCCGTCACTGATACCCCCCACACTACCTCTCACCCGTCACTGATACCCCCCCACACACTACCTCTCACCCGTCACTGATACCCCACACACTACCTCTCACCCCTCACTGATATCCCCCCCACACTACCTCTCACCCGTCACTGATACCCCCACACTACCTCTCACCCGTCACTGATACCCCCCACACTACCTCTCACCCATCACTGATACCCCCCACACTACCTCTCACCCGTCACTGATACCCCCACACTACCTCTCACCCGTCACTGATACCCCCACACTACCTCTCACCCGTCACTGATACCCCCCACACTACCTCTCACCCGTCACTGATACCCCCCCACTACCTCTCACCCGTCACTGATACCCCCCACACTACCTCTCACCCATCACTGATACCCCCCACACTACCTCTCACCCGTCACTGATACCCCCCACGCTACCTCTCACCCGTCACTGATACCCCCCACACTACCTCTCACCCGTCACTGATACCCCCCACGCTACCTCTCACCCGTCACTGATACCCCCCACTACCTCTCACCCGTCACTGATACCCCCCCCACTACCTCTCACCCGTCACTGATACCCCCCCCACTACCTCTCACCCGTCACTGATACCCCCCACACTACCTCTCACCCATCACTGATACCCCCCACGCTACCTCTCACCCGTCACTGATACCCCCACACTACCTCTCACCCATCACTGATACCCCCCACACTACCTCTCACCCGTCACTGATACCCCCACACTACCTCTCACCCGTCACTGATACCCCCCCACACTACCTCTCACCCGTCACTGATACCCCCACACTACCTCTCACCCCATCACTGATACCCCCCCACTACCTCTCACCCGTCACTGATACCCCCACACTACCTCTCACCCGTCACTGATACCCCTCCACTACCTCTCACCCGTCACTGATACCCCCACACTACCTCTCACCCATCACTGATACCCCCCACACTACCTCTCACCCGTCACTGATACACCCCCACACTACCTCTCACCCGTCACTGATACCCCCCCACACTACCTCTCACCCGTCACTGATACCCCCCACACTACCTCTCACCCGTCACTGATACCCCCCACACTACCTCTCACCCGTCGCTGATACCCCCACTACCTCTCACCCATCAGTGATACCCCCCACACTACCTCTCACCCGTCACTGATACCCCCACTACCTCTCACCCGTCACTGATACCCCCCCTACCTCTCACCCGTCACTGATACCCCACACTACCTCTCACCCGTCACTGATACCCCCACACTACCTCTCACCCCTCACTGATATCCCCCCCACACTACCTCTCACCCCGTCACTGATACCCCCCACACTACCTCTCACCCGTCACTGATACCCCCCACACTACCTCTCACCCGTCACTGATACCCCCCTACCTCTCACCCGTCACTGATACCCCCCACACTACCTCTCACCCGTCACTGATACCCCCCACACTACCTCTCACCCGTCACTGATACCCCCCCACTACCTCTCACCCGTCACTGATACCCCACACACTACCTCTCACCCGTCACTGATACCCCCCACACTACCTCTCACCCGTCACTGATACCCCCACTACCTCTCACCCATCACTGATACCCCCCACACTACCTCTCACCCGTCACTGATACCCCCCACTACCTCTCACTCGTCACTGATACCCCCCACACTACCTCTCACCCGTCACTGATACCCCCCCACACTACCTCTCACCCGTCACTGATACCCCCCACACTACCTCTCACCCGTCACTGATACCCCCCACACTACCTCTCACCCGTCACTGATACCCCCCCACTACCTCTCACCCGTCACTGATACCCCCCACACTACCTCTCACCCATCACTGATACCCCCCACACTACCTCTCACCCATCACTGATACCCCCCCACTACCTCTCACCCCTCACTGATATCCCCCCCACACTACCTCTCACCCGTCACTGATACCCCCCCACTACCTCTCACCCATCACTGATACCCCCCCACTACCTCTCACCCATCACTGATACCCCCCCACTACCTCTCACCCGTCACTGATACCCCCCCTACCTCTCACCCATCAGTGATACCCCCACACTACCTCTCACCCGTCACTGATACCCCCACTACCTCTCACCCGTCACTGATACCCCCCCTACCTCTCACCCGTCACTGATACCCCACACTACCTCTCACCCGTCACTGATACCCCCACACTACCTCTCACCCCTCACTGATATCCCCCCCACACTACCTCTCACCCCGTCACTGATACCCCCCACACTACCTCTCACCCGTCACTGATACCCCCCACACTACCTCTCACCCGTCACTGATACCCCCCTACCTCTCACCCGTCACTGATACCCCCCACACTACCTCTCACCCGTCACTGATACCCCCCACACTACCTCTCACCCGTCACTGATACCCCCCACACTACCTCTCACCCGTCACTGATACCCCCACACTACCTCTCACCCGTCACTGATACCCCCACACTACCTCTCACCCGTCACTGATACCCCCACTACCTCTCACCCGTCACTGATACCCCCCACACTACCTCTCACCCGTCACTGATACCCCACACTACCTCTCACCCATCACTGATACCCCCCCTACCTCTCACCCGTCACTGATACCCCCCCCACTACCTCTCACCCATCACTGATACCCCCCCACTACCTCTCACCCATCACTGATACCCCCCCACTACCTCTCACCCATCACTGATACCCCCCCACTACCTCTCACCCGTCACTGATACCCCACACTACCTCTCACCCATCACTGATACCCCCCCTACCTCTCACCCGTCACTGATACCCCCCCACTACCTCTCACCCGTCACTGATACCCCCACACTACCTCTCACCCTGTCTCTGTGCGTTATGTTTGCCACCCCATTCCCTTTAGATTGTAAGCTTGCGAGCCGAGTCTCTCCACCTAACGTATCGGTTTGTCTCAGTCTGTCAGTTCTCATCTTGTCAGACCCCTTGAATTAATGTATAAGGGGGGGGATCCGCCGGCTGTGTGTTGGTTTATAGGGGGGGGATTCCCTCACTGTATTACCCTCTACCTCTTCTACTGGCAAGCTGTTCCATGTGTGTACAACTGGGATTATAAAGAGCTAATCACAGTGAAAATGGGTTGTATCCCGAAAGTTACTCAAAGACCTTGGAGGCAGAATGCGGCGTCGGGGGCTGGGAGCGGCTGAATGCGGGGATTCTGCCTCCGGAGTTAAGGTGAGGCCTCAGGTGTTGGCACCAGAACCGGGGCTTTCCAGGCGGCCCCCCGGGGTGATCTATAATAATTATAATTAATTATCATATAATAATTAATAGTAATATAATTCATAATAGTAATAATCATTTCTATCTTTTCATGGCCACAAAAATAGCTATTCTTATGGCCCTTGGGCCACTGTTTGGGCTTCTTCAACTGCCACGCAATGTGTGTCCGAGCTATGACATCACTCTACCCATCGCGCAAGTTACATGGCAGTTTGATGTCACAGGGCAGTCCCGCGTTGGAGACTGGCTCAGCAAATCGGGACAGTTGGCAGCTATGTTTGCCTTCGCGTGTAATCATTGGCCACCTTACGGAATGTCAGCAGCTCGTGCGAGACGCTCGTCCGCCCCGCTACGTGCTCAGCGCCCAGGTTCCGGGGTATGATGTCATACCCGTGTAAATAAAGATCAGGGATCCCCATGGTAACCGGCCCATGGTGTACTTGTTGCTCCCGTCCCACGGAATGCATGATATTTACTAAAGAAAAAAAAAATGTTTGCAAAATTGGGGAGATTCTGTAAAATTCCAACTGGAGCAGGGAATAAAAAAAAACTAAGAAAAAACAAAAAGAAAACCTACCCAAAACAACCAAAAATAAAGGGATTTCTCCAAAATTTCCCTAGGAAGAGCGATGCGGGGCGAGTCTGCGGCTGATCCCCTCTGCAAACATTCAGGGGCAGAAATCTCTCCACAATCCCTGCCTGCTGCCCAGAAGCATCATGGGAGGCAGAGGTGTACCTGAGACCTGTTATTCCACCCCTCCCCCGCCGCTTTATGGTCGGTCGGATCCCGCAATAATTATATAATCAGCAGATTTTCATAATGTTATGCTGGGAACTCTTTATTGACGCGCTTCTGTTTTTAGTTTTTTTTTGAAAGCAGTAAATGTTAAATAATTCTATTAAACTTTATATAGCGGGAGAAGTAGGATTTTATTAACTGTATAAATAAGATTTATTATACACAGTGCTGGAGGGGTTATATTACTGTATACAGTGCTGGCGGGTTATATTACTGTATACAGCGCTGGCGGGTTATATTACTGTATACAGCGCTGGGGGGTATATTACTGTATACAGCGCTGGGGGTTATATTACTATATACAGCGCTGGGGGTTATATTACTGTATACAGCGCTGGGGGTTATATTACTGTATACAGCGCTGGGGTTATATTATTGTATACAGTGCTGGGGTTATATTACTGTATACAGCGCTGGGGGTTATATTACTGTATACAGCGCTGGGGGGTTATATTACTGTATACAGCGCTGGGGGTTATATTATTGTATACAGCGCTGGGGGTTATATTACTGTATACAGTGCTGGCGGGTTATATTACTGTATACAGCGCTGGGGGGTATATTACTGTATACAGCGCTGGGGGTTATATTACTATATACAGCGCTGGGGGTTATATTACTGTATACAGCGCTGGGGGTTATATTACTGTATACAGCGCTGGGGTTATATTATTGTATACAGTGCTGGGGTTATATTACTGTATACAGCGCTGGGGGTTATATTACTGTATACAGCGCTGGGGGGTTATATTACTGTATACAGCGCTGGGGGTTATATTATTGTATACAGTGCTGGGGTTATATTACTGTATACAGCGCTGGGGGTTATATTACTGTATACAGCGCTGGGGGGTTATATTACTGTATACAGCGCTGGGGGGTTATATTACTGTATACAGCGCTGGGGGGTTATATTACTGTATACAGCGGGGGGTTATATTACTGTATACAGCGCTGGGGGGTTATATTACTGTATACAGCGCTGGGGGGTTATATTACTGTATACAGCGCTGGGGGTTATATTACTGTATACAGCACCGGGGGTTATATTACTGTATACAGCGCTGGGGGGGTTATATTACTGTATACAGCGCTGGGGGTTATATTACTGTATACAGTGCTGGGGGTTATATTACTGTATACAGCGCTGGGGGGTTATATTACTGTATACAGCACTGGGGGTTATTACTGTATACAGCGCTGGGGGTTATATTACTGTATACAGCGCTGGGGGTTATATTACTGTATACAGCGCTGGGGGGGTTATATTACTGTATACAGTGCTGGGGGGTTATATTACTGTATACAGTGCTGGGGGTTATATTACTCTATACAGTGCTGGGGGTTATATTACTGTATACAGCGCTGGGGGGTTATATTACTGTATACAGCGCTGGGGGGTTATATTACTGTATACAGCGCTGGGGGTTATATTACTGTATACAGTGCTGGGGGTTATATTACTGTATACAGCGCTGGGGGTTATATTACTGTATACAGCGCTGGGGGGTTATATTACTGTATACAGCGCTGGGGGTTATATTACTGTATACAGTGGCTGGGGGTATATTACTGTATACAGCGCTGGGGGTTATATTACTGTATACAGCGCTGGGGGTTATATTACTGTATACAGTGCTGGGGGTTATATTACTGTATACAGCACTGGGGGGGTTATATTACTGTATACAGCGCTGGGGGTTATATTACGGTATACAGCGCTGGGGGTTATATTACTGTATACAGCGCTGGGGGTTATATTACTGTATACAGCGCTGGGGGGTTATATTACTGTATACAGCGCTGGGGGGTTATATTACTGTATACAGCGCTGGGGGGTTATATTACTGTATACAGCGCTGGGGTTATATTGCTGTATACAGCGCTGGGGGGGTTATATTACTGTATACAGCGCTGGGGGGTTATATTACTGTATACAGTGCTGGGGTTATATTACTGTATACAGCGCTGGGGGTTATATTACTGTATACAGCGCTGGGGGTTATATTACTGTATACAGCGCTGGGGGGTTATATTACTGTATACTGCGCTGGGGGGTTATATTACTGTATACAGCGCTGGGGGGTTATATTACTGTATACAGCGCTGGGGGTTATATTACTGTATACAGCGCTGGGGGTTATATTACTGTATACAGCGCTGGGGGTTATATTACTGTATACAGCGCTGGGGGGTTATATTACTGTATACAGCGCTGGGGGGTTATATTACTGTATACAGCGCTGGGGGGGTTATATTACTGTATACAGTGCTGGGGGGTTATATTACTGTATACAGCGCTGGGGGGGTTATATTACTGTATACAGCGCTGGGGGTTATATTACTGTATACAGCGCTGGGGGGTTATATTACTGTATACAGCGCTGGGGGGATATATTACTGTATACAGTGCTGGGGGGTTATATTACTGTATACAGCGCTGGGGGGGTTATATTACTGTATACAGCGCTGGGGGGATATATTACTGTATACAGCGCTGGGGGTTATATTACTGTATACAGTGCTGGGGGTTATATTACTGTATACAGCGCTGGGGGGTTATATTACTGTATACAGCGCTGGGGGTTATATTACTGTATACAGTGCTGGGGATTATATTACTGTATACAGCGCTGGGGGGTTATATTACTGTATACAGCGCTGGGGGTTATATTACTGTATACAGCGCTGGGGGTTATATTACTGTATACAGTGCTGGGGGGTTATATTACTGTATACAGCGCTGGGGGTTATATTACTGTATACAGCACTGGGGGTTATATTACTGTATACAGTGCTGGGGGGTTATATTACTGTATACAGCGCTGGGGGTTATATTACTGTATACAGCGCTGGGGGTTATATTACTGTATACAGCGCTGGGGGGTTATATTCCTGTATACAGCGCTGGGGGTTATATTACTGTATACAGTGCTGGGGGTTATATTACTGTATACAGCGCTGGGGGGTTATTACTGTATACAGCGCTGGGGGGTTATATTACTGTATACAGCGCTGGGGGGATATATTACTGTATACAGCGCTGGGGGGTTATATTACTGTATACAGCGCTGGGGGGTTATATTACTGTATACAGCGCTGGGGGTTATATTACTGTATACAGCACTGGGGGGTATATTACTGTATACAGCGCTGGGGGTTATATTACTGTATACAGCGCTGGGGGTTATATTACTGTATACAGCGCTGGGGGGTTATATTACTGTATACAGCGCTGGGGGGGTTATGTTACTGCATACAGTGTTTAGGGAATCGGCCCCGTTGCCCCCCGCAGTGTGTGTGAGGGGCAGTCGGATGGATTCTGTGTTATGAAGCTGAGCGATAAATCCCCGAGCGTTTCCTCAATCAGCCGGCGTATTTATAGAGGAGAGGGATTGGCCGGAATCGGAGGGTCCGAGGCTGAGAGGGAAGGAAGTTTTACAAACAAAATAAATGACCCGCCTTTGGGAAACAAAGGGTTAAACCATTGATCGCTGGCATCAGGAGCTCCTGCGTTCTTCGGGGAGGAATAAACGGAAAGCCCCCGTTAATAATTAATCGTGTAAGAGGAAGCGCCGGGCAGATAAACAGCCCATCGCCCTTTCACCTGTTAGCTGTGTCTGCTGGCTTTCAGCGCCACTTAAGTCTCTTTCTTACGCGTCCGCAGGCTGTGCTTAGCATTAATGTACCCTTGTGATTTGCCCCCAGGCACCTGGGTACTCGTTAACAGCCCCGCTTACAGACCCCCGTTACTCGCTGATGGAGACTTGTCAGGAGGTAATTATATTCTGAATGGAGTCACCTGTATTCAAGCAGGGATTTCAGCTGTGATGTCGCAGGGAGAAGAAAGGGACGCTCGGATATCGTTAAACCAGAGAAGAACGTGAAGGGGTTGGGGGGAGGGGCATCAGGGATTTGGGGTTGAAGAGGGACTTGGCAAACTAAACCAGGAGAATTGGGTTTTTATGCATCAAATATTTAGCTCTTATGAAATAATTTGAGCATCGGGTGATGATATGGCAACAGAGCTCCCTGCCAATTGTCATGTTTCTATGAAAACCTGCGATTCACGCCGTCCGTTTCTGTCTTCGTTTTTTAAGGGATTTCTTCTACGTTTTCAGTCCCTTTTCAGTATATTAAAATTTTGAAGGTTAACCAAAAACGCTGTTATTTCCCCTAAATAGCAAATTTGCAGTCCCATATTTAAGGATCTGTACGTCGCGGTGTCCCTTTTATGGCTCTCAGCCTGCGTGGCACACCCCTGCTGGTTGGCGGATGCGCTCTTTCTCACTCCGCGTTCACCTACTAATGCCAGCAGTCACGCGGTGACCCAAACGGCAAATCCCGATCCAGAACCCGGACTTTAAATAACAGCCGTTTAACCCTCTGTGTACTAGAACAGTAAAAAAAAAAATTAGTTTACAATTTTAATTTAATTTTTTTTTCATGATTCATCATTTATTTAATATTTCTATTTATTTAGTTGGGTTTTTTTTTTATTTAAACGATCGGGTCCGATCCCCGGCGGGTCTGTAACCTCTCGGGTACCTGAAGACCGGAGGTATTGGTGGTGATGTCACCGCGAGAAAATGACAAAAATTGATCCAAATACTGGATTTATTTTTCAATTCTTTTTTCTGTTTTTATTTCTTGTTTTTATTCTCTGTTACGTTATAATTATAGTATTTTTTTTCAGTGTTCTTCCTGATTGGCTGCCTTTGGCATTACAAAGTTTGTATGGCTGCCCAAAATGCCCAACGCATGTTTGTTAATAAAAAAAAAAAAATAATAATAATAATAATACATTTTTTTTAGCAATAAATATCTTTTATATAGGATTTTTTTTATCTTCTACAGATAATTTTTAAGATTATTTGCAAAAATTGGAAAATAAAATTGCCTCTTCCCTTTATGGAAATACGTGTTTTTTGGGTTTTTTTTTTGTCCAGCATTATGATGATCCGTGATGTCACACAAGGTTTTAGGAGGTAAACAGTTGTGATGTTCCTGCTGGGCGATTTGGTGAAAAGTAGACAGAAAAAGGCTAGAAATTCCAAAAACGTCATTTTACGCCCATTTTCTTTCTGGGGCCGCGTTGGACTCTTCAGTAGCTCTCCCGGGTATACATTCAGCCGGGTCCGTCAGAATTGAGCCACACCACAATATCGTGGTCATTAAGCTCGTAGCTGGAAGGCGAGTCCCGTGAGATGTGTGTTGTTGCGTGATGTGTGTTGTTGCGTGATGTGTGTTGTTGCGTGATGTGTGTTGTTGCGTGATATGTGTGTTGTTGCGTGATATGTGTGTTGTTGCGTGATATATGTGTTCTTGCGTGATATATGTGTTCTCGCGTGATATATGTGTTCTCGCGTGATATATGTGTTCTCGCGTGCTATGTGTTCTCGCGTGATATATGTGTTCTTGCGTGCTATGTGTTCTTGCGTGATATATGTGTTCTTGCGTGATATATGTGTTCTTGCGTGATATATGTGTTCTTGCGTGATATATGTGTTCTCGCGTGATATGTGTTCTCGCGTGATATATGTGTTCTCGCGTGATATATGTGTTCTCGCGTGATATATGTGTTCTCGCGTGATATATGTGTTCTCGCGTGATATATGTGTTCTCGCGTGCTATGTGTGGTCTCGCGTGCTATGTGTGGTCTCGCGTGCTATGTGTGGTCTCGCGTGCTATGTGTTCTCGCGTGCTATGTGTTCTCGCGTGCTATGTGTTCTCGCGTGCTGTGTGTTCTCGCGTGCTGTGTGGTCTCGCGTGCTATGTGTTCTCGCGTGCTATGTGTTCTCGCGTGCTATGTGTTCTCGCGTGCTATGTGTTCTCGCGTGCTATGTGTTCTCGCGTGCTATGTGTTCTCGCGTGCTATGTGTTCTCGCGTGCTATGTGTTCTCGCGTGCTATGTGTTCTCGCGTGCTATGTGTTCTCGCGTGCTATGTGTTCTCGCGTGATATATGTGTTCTCGCGTGATATATGTGTTCTCGCGTGATATATGTGTTCTCGCGTGATATATGTGTTCTCGCGTGATATATGTGTTCTCACGTGATATGTGGTCTTGCGTGCTATGTGTGGTCTTGCGTGATATGTGTGGTCTTGCGTGATATGTGTGTTCTCGAGTGCTATGTGGTCTTGCGTGATATATGTGGTCTTGCGTGCTATGTGTTCTCGCGTGCTATGTGTTCTCGCGCGATATATGTGTTCTCGCGCGATATATGTGTTCTCGCGTGCTATGTGTGTTCTCGCGTGCTATATGTGTTCTCGCGTGCTATGTGTGTTCTCGCGTGCTATGTGTGTTCTCGCGTGCTATGTGTGTTCTCGCGTGCTATGTGTGTTCTCGCGTGCTATGTGTGTTCTCGCGTGATATGTGTGTTCTTGCGTGATATGTGTGTTCTTGCGTTGTGTGCTTGGAGGGCTGTTTGTGTAGAAGCGCGCCCCCCTCTTTTCTCGGGATGGGTTGTGGTGACAGCTGATGCACCCGGGGGCCGCAGGAAGCAGGTGATGATGCGATGCTCAAACACCCTGATGCCGCCGACTATTTAGATGCAAATGGTTGTCTTTAACCCCCCCCTTCCAGCGTATCCACCATCTGCCGACCCGCAGCCGCCGCCCGGGAGCATCGAGTGGGACTGATCCTCACCCACTCAGCCAGTCCTGTTTTATTAATGAGTTTCCTGCTTGGTGAATATTAGATGTTCTCCGGACCATTAAGGCAGAGTGTCCGGAACCGGAGGGATCTAGAACTCGCCTTCTACCCCCCCCTTTGCCTCTTTCTCTATGCTTCTCATCCCGCCAACTGTGTACCTCCGAGTCCTTTCCCCGTTCATCTTAAATTCGTGGATGGAATGGCTTTCGTGCCGCTGAGTTACCCCTCCTGATCCAGAGCATCTGTCGCGTCCCCCCGAATTCTACACTTTTATCAGGCTCAATCACCACACTGAGCTGATGCTTTATGGCGATGGTCTTCCTCCATAGACTTCCATTAATCAGAGGGTCAATATGTGACCCCATGTTCTGGCCTGGGGTGGGACCACCAAGTCGGCAGCAGCCCCTCTGCCCCATAACAGGGGTGCGAATCGCTCGATTGGCTCCCCATAGCACCGATCCTCAATGGAGAGATCGCTGAGCTCCCCAACTGGCCCATTAACACTATGGAGCACCGTATCGTCACAGCCTCCATAGTTCCCTCCTGCCCTGTGCTGTGCGTCCTTTAAAAAGGTATGATGTCATAGGAGGACGGAGGGGGTAGCACAGAAGGTAAATCCAGCGCTGATGTCACCTGTAACGATAACATTGTTCTCTCTGTCTCCGTAGCAATAAAGCTGGGATCGTTGAAGATGTCCGACGGCGTCTTGGAAGTGGAGGAAAAGCCCCCGGCCCCGCCCATGAGGATCACGAGCACGTTTATCGAGAGCAGCGCTAAAGACGAGGACGCGTTAAGCCATGGCTCCAAACCCCTACCCCCCAACCCCGGAGAAAAGAAAAGCCTCTTCCAGTCCCTCTTCCCCCGCACCGCCGATAAAGGTGACCTTTAATATTTATTAATGCCTTTTCCAGGGTCGTAAATATTCTGCGTTTCATAACGAAACAAAGTCGCCCCTCGGCTGCTTTTAACACGCGGCGGCGCGGAGGTGATAAATGCCATGACCAAAATGTCACAGCTCAACGTATAGGTCAAATAATGTACCCCGTGGGGGTTTATTCACTAAACGTGGAGTTGTAGCCCCAGGAAAGCATCTTAAAATACACCGTGCTGTGCTTACGAGATGAAACGCCCCGGTTAGTGTTTAGGCTCAGTAGAACAGCGCCTTTAAGGGGTTAATGCCTTTTTAGCGCTGTCAGCAGTGTGTCCGGCGTTCGCTCCGCGCATGTTTTGGGATTCCGTGGTACGGACGGGTTTGACGGAAACGTCTCCTGTCAGACGGAAGCCCGCGAAGCGTGACCTGCGTGAATATATTGAGCCGATAGAACCGGAACGTTCCCTCGCCACAGACCCGCATTTTAAACATACATTTTTTGTTTGTTTGTTTTTTTTTTGCCCAAATGGGAAAAAAACTAAAAAAAACTAAAAAAAAAAACCTGCCAATCACAGTGAATTCCCTCTAAATTGGCTTTTTTTGCCCTAGATAGACATTGGTTGGTAACAGACTATTATTAATATTATTATTAATTATTTTTATATTAATATTATTGTTATATTGTAATTAGTAATATAATACAAATAATAATATTGTTTTTATTAATATTATTTGTTAATAAAATAGTTTTGTTATCATTAGTATTATTATTATTGCTGTTATATTATTAATATTGTTATATTATAATTAATAATATATATATATTTTAATTATATTATTAATTATATTATTAATTATTATTATTATGGTCAGAAAAATTCCAAATATTTTTTTGAGATCTTCCAAAAAAGGATTCCTTCATTTATTTGGAAAGTACAGCTTGGCTGATAAAAGATGTCTAACATCCCTCCCAGCTATCCTGCTTTTTGCTAGACAGTCCCGATTTTGCCACTCTATCCCATGGCAATCTATGAATAGCTTAATGCCCCCTCCCCCCCCAATGAATAAATATATCGGTTCGCCTGATAAAGTTAAAGCTGTTTTACAAGATTTTTTTCTTTAAAGAAAATCTGCCTGACCTCCTGGGGAGGAAAAATATATCCCAATCCCTGGCACTCAAAGAGTTAAGTTGTTTTTAAATCACTTTCGCTGCTTTGTCCTTGACATTTTCATTAATTTTTGAAGCCAAAACAGTGTCAATTTTTAAAGATAAAGATTTGGAGCCGATGTACATAAAACGGGGTTTATTTCCGTTAAATATAATCTCGTTTTGGGGTTCGTTCATTCACAGATAGTTTTTAATTATTTACATTTCTTAAATAATTTTTTCTAAAATAAGAAATGTAACTAATTAAAAATCTATCTCTTATTTTATATGCATGATTTTTTTATATAGCGCGTGCACTGAGCAGGCCGTGTTATTATTACGCGCATGTTGGAGAACGTATTGCCGCCCCCGCCGCCGCCCCCCCAGTAGAACTTGTTATTTTTTCATTGCGTTCTGACCTTTTTTGTCCCGTTTTGTTTTCCTGCAGTTATTAAAAAGTCTGCTAAGCTGGAAATCTCGCTTCCCTCGGATTTCGAGCACACGATTCACGTTGGTTTCGACTCGGTCACCGGGGAGTTCACGGTACGAGGAATTCTGTCAACTTATACCCTCAAAAATGAGTTACCATCCTTCCTTTAACGGGCAGATCGGCCCCCATCCGGCCCCCGTCTAGTCGCCCGTTTCTCCTGCTGTAAAGACTCAAACCTTAATCAGTCGTTGGTCTCGTCTTAGATTCAGGAGCCGTATGCCTATCCCATGCATGTTTAATCCCCTCACTGTATTACCCTCTACCACCTCTGCTGGGAGGCTGCACCACTTAAAAATAACGTGTATAGAAACAGCAGGAAAGGGCTTTATAAATTAAACGTAAATTATTTTTCTTCTAGATGCCTCACTTAGTTATAACGTAGAAAAATGTGTAAAGTTCTGTTTCTATGACCTCAAAGGTCTCTCGGTCAGATAAAGGAAGAGGCCTCTGAGGTCTCACGTTCGCTCTGTCTCGCAGGGTATGCCGGAGCAGTGGGCCAGCTTACTGCAGACGTCCAACATCACAAAATCTGAGCAGAAGAAGAACCCGCAGGCCGTGCTGGACGTGCTGGAATTCTACAATTCCAAGAAAACCTCAAACAGCCAGAAATACATGAGCTTCACAGGTAATCGCAGTAATAACACCTGTCTGCCCCGCCAGTCCCTACACCCACTGCCCGCCAGCTGGACCTTCCCTCCGCTCCTTCATAAAATCTCCTGTCCCGTTTCTGCTGGGAGGCCTTTTGGCCTAAAGAGGATCTCCCGCCATTTCTTATCCCTGATATCAGATGAAAAATAAACTTTTCTTTTTTACCCCAGTTGTAGTTTTTTTGCCCCCATAATATAATGTTCTCAGGCGGCTGCGTATCAGCCGTTTTTTTTTTTTATTATTATTTTTCTGGCTTTTAAGACTCTTTCGGTTCTTTGCCTTTAAGAGCCCCGCGTTTCATAGCGAGGGATCCCCGCAGTAACCGTGTGATCCGTAGGATCGTGTTCATTTGTTTCTTGGTGGAGACTTCAGTGACCTCTGTCAGCACTTTCTGAACTCTGCCCAGATATTCGCGATAAGCTGCCAGGCTTTGTGCTTTTTACAAGGCAAGCAATAAACGCTGATTGTTTCCGATATGAGTCACGAGCGCCGTCCGGATCCGCTCCCCGGCTGTGTTTTGGCCGTGCCTGCGTTGTTTGGAGTCGCCGGCCTTCAGATAACTGGCTGCTGCTTCCATTACTCATCCTGGCTCAGATTAGTAAGGGTTGGCTTCCCTCCAAACATAATCCTCCTACCTTTTCTTTAATATTACGTTATGTACAGTTTATGCAAATTCCCCTCCGTTTCCCATGATCCCTCAGTGCAGACTGCATCGGAATCCTCCTGTCAGCCCGAGCAGGAAGTTGGAAGCCGCTTCCTGTTCTCTCCCTCCCGTCAGCCCGAGCAGGAAGTTGGAAGCCGCTTCCTGTTCTCTTCCTCCCGTCAGCCCGAGCAGGAAGTTGTAAGCAGATTCCTGTTCTCTCCCTCCCGTCAGCCCGAGCAGGAAGTTGGAAGCCGCTTCCTGTTCTCTCCCGTCAGCCCGAGCAGGAAGTTGGAAGCCGCTTCCTGTTCTCTCCCCGCGTTGTTTTAGCGGTTGGCGCAAGAGTCTCTAGCGCTAGAGATCATTTCCAGCCGCGCAGGTCCCTCCGTAACGCTGTTATCACAGATATCTCAGGGCGACGGGCGATTTATACCCTGTGTCGGGGTGAAAAATGGTGCTGGTACCCATAAGGGCCATGGGAGCCCCCAGATCCCCCCAGGTCTTTTTCCTTGGGGAGGTCGGGCTCCTTGAAGGGATGTGCGACCCCCTTCCTCGGGAGGGCCAGATGTTCTATCTGTTGGTCACGTGAGGGGCGTTTTCTGCACCAATTAGGAGGCAGCGGTAACAGACCCTGGAAACCAGGGGCATGAAGCCTTTGGCCCCCCTAATTGCCCCGTGTTGCCCTTTCTGATTGCAGCCTTTAGTATACGACTATAACAGGGCGTGTCTAAATTACAACCAATGAGGAGTGAGCAGCGTGCAGATTCTCTCATTGGCTGTACACAGTCCTGCGCTTCCTTACATTAATTTCCAGAGCTCCTGTAGTTAACCCCTTATATACGCACTGCTTAGAATTCTTTGTCTCATTGACCGCGTTCTGGTTGTGTATATTTATTCCCCGGTGATGATTCTCTGTCTCTTCCTCGCAGATAACTCGCAGGACGTCTATAACTCAACAGTGAACTCGGTAAGCGTCAATATATACAGAATTACTAAAAATCTTCCTACGAGATGTGATTTAATACATCATGATGTATGTCGTGTATGGAATGCCGTAGAGTCAGGGTTACCGGGGCTGCTACATTGTATCCGCTCTGCTGGAGGGGGGGCTGCCGGGGCTGCTACATTGTATCCGCTCTGCTGGGAGCGGAGGCTGCCGGGGCTGCTACATTGTATCCGCTCTGCTGGGAGCGGAGACTGCCGGGGCTGCTACATTGTATCCGGTCTGCTGGAGGGGAAGCTGCCGAGGCTGCTACATTGTATCCGCTCTGCTGGGAGGGGAGGCTGCCGGGGGCTGCTACGTTGTATCCGCTCTGCTGGGAGGGAGGCTGCCGGGGCTGCTACGTTGTATCCGCTCTGCTGGGAGGGAGGCTGCCGGGGCTGCTACGTTGTATCCGGTCTGCTGGGAGGGGGGGCTGCCGAGGCTGCTACATTGTATCCGGTCTGCTGGAGGGGGGGCTGCTACGTTGTATCCGCTCTGCTGGGAGCGGAGGCTGCCGGGGCTGCTACATTGTATCCGGTCTGCTGGGAGCGGAGGCTGCCGGGGCTGCTACATTGTATCCGGTCTGCTGGGAGCGGAGGCTGCCGGGGCTGCTACATTGTATCCGCTCTGCTGGGAGCGGAGACTGCCGGGGCTGCTACATTGTATCCGGTCTGCTGGAGGGGAAGCTGCCGAGGCTGCTACATTGTATCCGCTCTGCTGGGAGGGGAGGCTGCCAGGGGCTGCTATGTTGTATCCGCTCTGCTGGGAGGGAGGCTGCCGGGGCTGCTACGTTGTATCCGGTCTGCTGGGATGGGAGGCTGCCGGGGCTGCTACGTTGTATCCGGTCTGCTGGAGGGGAGGCTGCCGGGGCTGCTACGTTGTATCCGGTCTGCTGGGAGCGGAGGCTGCCGGGGCTGCTACGTTGTATCCGGTCTGCTGGGAGCGGAGGCTGCCGGGGGCTGCTACGTTGTATCCGGTCTGCTGGGAGCGGAGGCTGCCGGGGCTGCTACGTTGTATCCGGTCTGCTGGGAGCGGAGGCTGCCGGGGCTGCTACGCTGTATCCGGTCTGCTCAAATCTGCTGTCTTCGGCACCCGACTTGACCTATAAAATAATAAAGGGGTCAAGCCAGTGAAACACCGCTTGAAGCCCAATGTATAGAAGGGACCATTGGAGCGGGCAACAATCACACCATGCGCAACTTAATGCCCCCCCGCCCCGTGGATTACCCTCCTTTTTTGAAAATGAAAGAGTTAAAGGGACCCTTCCATACATATGATAGCAGAGCGGCCCCTTTAGATTTCCACATGGAAGGGTTCTGCAGAATACCCCCATTTCCCTACCCCCAGCTCCTTGTATTCTCGGATATACCTGCCCCTGGGCCGCCGCAGGTTCTAGACTCCCCCCCCATGCAGATACGCGGAAAGCGCTCGCGTTAATCGGTGGCAAAAATGATCCGACGGGGGGCCTCTTATAAGGACGGATTTAATATTTGCGGGTGTTTTACGTTCCGTCTTCCATGCAGAGAGTGAAGTCCGTGCTGGAAGTTCCCACGGTCCCTCCTGTGTCTGAATACGAGGACGACGCTTCCCCTCCTCCTATCATCGCCCCCCGTCCAGAGCATACGAAATCGGTGAGTTTAAAGCAGAAATGCCTTCCAAAATCTTGGGTCATAACCCTGTGCTGTACTTATTTTTGTAAGGAAGTTTTACTTTAGTGAGAGGGTGGTAGAAAAGTGGAACAGCCTCCCAGCATGGGTGGTAGAAGCTAATAAAGTGGGGGCATTTGAAGCAGGAAAAACAGGCAGACTCGAGGAAGACTCTGTGATATCTAGCAGCTATTATCGGTATCCTCGTGTTGCAGATATGCACCCGGTCTGTGATTGAGCCGCTGCCGCCTCCGCCTGTTAAAGACGAGGTGACCGCGCCGGCCCCTGAGCCGTCAGAAAACGACTCGCCGCGCGTCCAAGCGCCGGCAAAGAGCGCCGAAAAGCTGAAGAAAAAGCCCAAGATGACGGACGAGGAGATCCTGGTGAAGCTGCGTATGTATCGCCGGCCGTTACGGAACGTGTTCTGCTAGGTACCCCCCCCCGGCAGGTATGGGGGTAATTATCAAATTCACGTGGGGGGGTTAGAGATAAACCAGGATGCTACAAGTCATCTGCACCACCCACACGAATATTATTACTGTATATCGATAAATGTATAGCGCCACCATATTCCGCAGCGCTGTACAACGGGTAGGGAATCCGGGATACACGAGTGCCGAGTAGTTTGTGTATCAAGAACAGAACGCGCCGCATTCAAAAGAACTTACAATCTATTTTTTTTATTCCAATTTCTTCACATTTTTTTTTATTATTTTTTTCTTTTTTTAGCTCCATGTAGCGGAATAGCAGATTATTTTTTTTTTCGTACCGTGTGCTAGGTTTTAATCCGTAGACAGTTCAGCCTTTTATTTTAAGAAAGAAAGAAAGAAAGAGAGAAAAAAACACTCCTTGTTTTTTTTTTGTTTTGTTTTTTTTACAGTTTATTTTACTGTAAATTACTTTTGTGCCCGGGATTCGGCCCCCTTCTTTACCCTTTGTTTAAATACCCATTTTTAATTATTTCCTTAGGATAGCTTTATGCACATGTCGAGCTTTCTTGAGTTTGCTTAAAATACTCCCACTGGAAGTCTGTTCCAGGCATCTACTACCCTTTCTGTAAAGGATAATACAGTGAGGGTATTAAACATGCATGGGACAGGCATACGGCTCCTGAATCTAAGACGAGACCAACGACTGATTAAGGTTTGAGTCTTTACAGCAGGAGAAACGGGCGACTAGACGGGGGCCGGATGGGGGCCGATCTGCCGGCGGGTTCTATGTTCCTAATGCAATGTTTGTTTGTTTTTTTTCTTTTAGGAAGTATTGTAAGCATAGGGGACCCGAAAAAGAAGTACACGCGGTTCGAAAAGATCGGTCAGGGGTAAGAACTGATTCTGTCCGCATAGACGCTCTAATCTCAGAACCCTTTAACCCTTTGAGTGATGCAGGCGAGAGCAGAGCGTAGACTCGGAATGGAGCGCTCGATGGGATTTATAACGGCTTATAATGCTTGGCTTGTATAGTTGGCCGTTCTCTCAGCAGCCGGACTTGAAAGGGTTAATAGCGGATACTCCGTTGAGCCAGGGAAACGAACGAAAGAAACATTTAAATAAAGGAGTATTTTATGAACTAATTTTATAAAAAGACGTACATTGTTCCAGCGTTCCCGCGAAGGTGATCAGTTCGGCACTGAGGTGGTTAAATGCACTCAGCAGGACGGACCGAACCGGTCCTCTATGCCTCATCTAATAGGCTGCTGCCGGCTGGCCGAGCGTCATGAGATTTGTAATTCTAAAATGACCGTAAAGCGGTAAAATCCGGATGATGTCAGAAGCAGGGGTTTTTGTCGCTGCTCGGTATGGAGACACGGCAGATTAAAGGGGCATTTTCCCCTAGGGAGGGGGGGGAGAGGGGCAGTTAACCGTGATAAATGAAACCGCCAGCATCTGTTTGGCGCTGCCCAGAGAAGCAGGCAGGAGATCGTATGTCTGGGAAACAAAGTCTCCTTTTATTTCTGCCGACACCTATAATTAATCAGGAACGCTCTCCCGTTACTAAGCCGTTTCCGCGGCGAGCCTTTGTGTTTTACCCCTATGAAGGAGGTGAGATGGGGGGGGCAGGGGGTAGTAGATACAGTGAGGGCATAATAGTAATCCCTGTATGCATGAAATATCATATTCAGAGAGTGTCTTACTTTCTGTTGTCAGACTGTGTACGGGGCGCCGGCAAATTGTTTTATATAGCGCCATCATGTTCTGCAGCGCTGTACAACGGGATCACGGTTGTTTTTGTACTCGTAGCCCCGGAAGAGTTGTACCACAGTTCTTCGCTGTATTTGGAGTTGGTGATTTCCCCGACTCAACTCCTTTTAAGATTAAACAATAGGTTTATTTTTCCCAAATGCGTAACTTTGCATTCATCAACATTAAATTCGCTATATGGCTGCCCAGTCCTCCGATTCGCGGAGATCTCCACGCAGAGAAGCAACTTTATTATGTTACCTAACTCTGTGTCGTCTGCAAACGCCAATAACTGAGTTTTAATGCCTACGGCAAGATCTTTGACCCCTTCGTGCGACAGGATGTAGTATTACGTCATGTACAACGTGCTCAGGATAACAGAGGATGTGATGTAATCCTATGGTTTTTGCACCGGCGAGGACGTTTCCCGGCCAGTGTGCAGGAGGTCAGGGTGTCCTTCGATAGTTTGGAGTCTCCCAAGTCGTCGGGAGCCGACATCGCTAGTTTCCTGCTGACCAATCCAACATGTCGCCGGAATATCGGTGTGTTCGGACATTCTCTGCCGGCTGCGTCCGTCCTGACAACGCCAGAAACAATATTAAGTGGATCGGTCCAGACCCTCCTGAAACCTCTATGATCAGCAGCAGTGGAGATCAAAGTGAATAGAGGGAGGAACGGTGTCTTAAAAATACTTAGAACAAAAAAAATAATTTAAAATAGTGTTAAAATAATAAAAAGGGGCGTCATGGTTGCAGAAACCTATTTCTTTCGATTTTTAGGGCCTGCTCAGACGTAAAGTTAAATTCAGCTAAAGAGGAGAAACTCCAATTAACTCCAATTAACGTCTTCCATGGGTTTGAGGGCTCGGCAGGGACAGCTAATTAATTAATTATCCTGTCTAATGACCCCCCCCCCCGAGCGTTAATTATCTCCGTAACGGGTCCCGGTGGAAACGGCTCTGGGGGTTTCTCCTCTCGTTCTTCCATGAAGGTAGATTAGATTAAAGCCCTCGCCCGCAGGCGCTCAGAATACCTTAACGACGCATTATTAACGCCGATGAGTTTGAATGCCCCGCCTGAGCTGGTTTTTGCCCCCCCGGGGACATTAGTGCTCGTCCCCCGGGCGCGAGGAATGCCTCTGTCTCGATGAACGACATGAAAGTCTCTCTTTGTCTCCGGTCATCAAACGCTGGCAGAAGATCAGAGGGACCTTCGCCCGCCGGGTCACGGGACGCAGCCTGCGCAGGTTCATCCAGAGAAGCTTCTAACGCCGTGCGATCTCATTCGCCGATAACTCGGCTGCTTCAGGCGCGGACATTCTCGTTTTAAATTGATTACCGTGATAAAGTTACGGACGCCGCTGGAAGCTCGCCTCATTGGTCACGCGGATTTGATTGACGGCTTGCTATCGCAGCCTTTACCATAGCCAAGTGCATTGATTATGGAAGCTGAGGCCGGTGGCAGCCTGTGGCAAAGCCAGCATTATCTGATCGACTTCCTGAAGTTCTCAGCAACTTAACAATGGAGGAGAAAGAAATAATTTGCATTATTATTCCCCAATATCCTGTTAGAACATTATATATATTTATATTATATTATATTTTCCACGTCTTGTATTCTGAAGGAATAAACAAGCAGGGATCTAACGCTTGTCCTCTTGTTGAGCGGGCGCTGAGGGTTTCCAAGGGAACGGGATACAGTTTTTTTTTTGTTTTTTTTTTTAATCTCCAAAGCTTTATTCAAGACCCATTTACATTAACCCTTCGTGCTAACCTCTTTCTTCTGTCTATCAGAGCGTCTGGGACGGTGTACATTGCTGTGGATGTAGCGACAGGCCAAGAGGTGAGAACCCTTTACGTGACTTTCGTATATAACGATTGTAACGATGGAGGACGCCGATGTCCAGAATATCACCGATTCTTATGTTGGTTTAATAACCATGTTCTACATTCTTTCCACTTAATAAAAAGTGCATTTTATGCAAATTCCCCTCAGTTTTCCATATCAGAATACTTCCGTCAGCCTGAACAGGAAGTTGGAAGCCGCATCCTGTTCTCTCCCATCAGCTCGAACAGGAAGTTGGAAGCCGCTTCCTGTTCTCTCCCTCCCGTCAGCCAGAGCAGGAAGTTGGAAGCCGCTTCCTGTTCTCTCCTTCCTGTCAGCCCGAGCAGGAAGTTGGAAGTTGCTTCCTGTTCTCTCCTTCCCCTCAGCCCGAGCAGGAAGTTGGAAGCTGCTTCCTGTTCCCTCCCTCCCCATCAGCCCAAGCAGGAAGTTGGAAGCCGCTTCCTGTTCCCTCCCTCCCCATCAGCCCAAGCAGGAAGTTGGAAGCCGCTTCCTGTTCCCTCCCTCCCCATCAGCCCGAGCAGGAAGTTGGAAGCCGCTTCCTGTTCTCTCCCCGCGTTGTTTTAGTGCACGGCGCATGAGCCTCTAGCGCTAGAGATTGTTTCCAGCCGCGCAGGTCGCTCCGTTACGCTATTATCACAGATATCTCAGGGTGGCGGGAAATTTATACCCTGTGACGGGGCAGCAAGATGGCGGCTTCTGCATACAGCACTGCCGGGTGTAACTTTTACATTAATACTTTAATCCTGATGCCGTTCCTTTCGTCGTGTTTCCCCGCGTAGTTCGTCCTTCTTCGGGATTGTAGAATTTTACAGCTTGTGTATCCGGCCCTTTGGACTTCACGTAGATTATTTCCTCCTCTTCCCACGTTCAGGTGGCCATTAAACAGATGAACCTCCAGCAGCAGCCGAAGAAAGAGCTAATTATTAACGAGATCCTGGTGATGAGGGAAAACAAGAATCCCAACATCGTCAATTACCTGGACAGGTGAGAGGGATTTATCTCGCTGACGGCGTAATATCCGCCTTCCGCAGATTAACCTTAAAAGAGCAGAAATCGTGATTTATAACGCGCCGTCGCGATAAGGATCCTGGGATTTATGGGGTTCTGCTGTCTGATAATCTCCGGCTGATGTCATGATTTGTGGAGGAACTTGTGCTTGCGCTCTATTACATCGTATACGCGTTAGGGACTTAAAGGGGAATCTATGAATTCTTCCGCCATGTTCATAGACGGCCATTTTGAAACGGCGGATTCATGGCGGTTTACGCCATAGGCGCCGATGTGTCGTGTAAGTGGCCCCTGACGTGCTAACGGTCCAGTGAGTGAGCCCTGAGTGTGCTTGTGTGAAGACTCATCCGGTTCTGCCGCACTCTCTCTCTCTGGCGTCTTCCAGTTACCTGGTCGGGGACGAGCTGTGGGTGGTCATGGAGTACCTGGCTGGCGGATCTCTCACCGATGTTGTCACGCAGACCTGCATGGACGAAGGGCAGATAGCAGCCGTGTGCCGAGAGGTAATGAGCTAGCTCGGGGGCCGGTACGGACAGTGGACGTTTGGGATCTGAGATCTCAGGTTTACCTCTCCCTGTCCTTCTCCGTCTCCAGTGTCTTCAGGCTTTGGAATTTCTGCATTTAAACCAAGTTATCCATCGAGATATCAAGAGCGACAACATCCTGCTGGGAATGGACGGCTCCGTGAAGCTTAGTAAGTAACTGAAAATATCTGCGTCTCTAGGAATAACATTTAAATACGGGGACTGTCGCCCCAAAAATCACCCAGCCCGGACTCCCTGACTAATGAAAGTCTATGGAGGAACGGACTTCATTAGCATCGCCATAAAGCATCAGCTCAGTGTGGTGTTTGAGCCGGGAAAGTCCCCCAAAATATCACATGACTGACAGCAACGGCGGCTCCAGGGCTGCAGATAAAGGGGGGGTTATTGGGGAGAATGAGATAAAACCAGGTTTATTACTGTATACAGCGCTGGGGGTTATATTACTGTATACAGCGCTGGGGGGTTATATTACTGTATACAGCGCTGGGGGGTTATATTACTGTATACAGCGCTGGGGGGTTATATTACTGTATACAGCGCTGGGGGGGTTATATTACTGTATACAGCGCTGGGGGGGTTATATTACTGTATACAGCGCTATGGGGTTATATTACTGTATACAGCGCTGGGGGGTTATATTACTGTATACACCGCTGGGGAGGTTATATTACTGTATACAGCGCTGGGGAGGTTATATTACTGTATACAGCGCTGGGGGGTTATATTACTGTATACAGCGCTGGGGGGTTATATTACTGTATACAGCGCTGGAGGTTATATTACTGTATACAGCGCTGGGGGTTATATTACTGTATACAGCACTGGGGGTTATATTACTGTATACAGCGCTGGGGGGGTTATATTACTGTATACAGCGCTGGGGGGTTATATTACTGTATACAGCGTTGGGGTTATCTTACTGTATACAGCGCTGGGGGGTTATATTACTGTATACAGCACTGGGGGTTATATTACTGTATACAGTGCTGGGGGTTATATTACTGTATACAGTGCTGGGGTTATATTACTGTATACAGTGCTGGGGGTTATATTACTGTATACAGTGCTGGGGGGTTATATTACTGTATACAGCGCTGGGGGTTATATTACTGTATACAGCGCGGGGGTTATATTACTGTATACAGCGCTGGGGGGTTATATTACTGTATACAGCGCTGGGGGGTTATATTACTGTATACAGCGCTGGGGGTTATGTTACTGTATACAGTGCTGGGGGTTATATTACTGTATACAGCGCTTGGGGTTATATTACTGTATACAGTGCTGGGGGTTATATTACTGTATACAGCGCTGGGGGTTATGTTACTGTATACAGCGCTGGGGGTTATGTTACTGTATACAGCGCTGGGGGTTATATTACTGTATACAGCGCTGGGGTTATATTACTGTATACAGTGCTGGGGGGTTATATTACTGTATACAGCGCTGGGGGTTATATTACTGTATATAGTGCTGGGGGGTTATATTACTGGTATACAGCGCTGGGGGGTTATATTACTGTATACAGCGCTGGGGGGTTATATTACTGTTATACAGCACTGGGGGTTCTATTACTGTATAACAGCGCTGGGGGTTATAGTTACTGTATACAGCGCTGGGGGGTTATATTACTGTATACAGCGCTGGGGGTTATATTACTGTATACAGCACTGGGGGTTATATTACTGTATACAGCGCTGGGGGGTTATATTACTGTATACAGCGCTGGGGGTTATATTACTGTATACAGCACTGGGGGTTATATACTGTATACAGCGCTGGGGGGTTATATTACTGTATTCAGCGCTGGGGGTTATATTACTGTATACAGCGCTGGGGGGTTTATATTACTGTATACAGCGCTGGGGGGTTATATTACCTGTATACAGCGCTGGGGGGTTATATTACTGTATACAGCGCGGGGGGGTTTTATATACTGTATACAGCGCTGGGGGTTATATTACTGTATACAGGGGAGGGTTTATATTACTGTATACAGTGCTGGGGGGTTATATTACTGTATACAGTGCTGGGGGTTATATTACTGTATACAGCGCTGGGGGTTATATTACTGTATACAGCGCGGGGGGTTATATTATATATATATATATTATATGGTACATTTGGAAATAATAACGATGATAAAAGCTGCCGCCGCTGCTCTTGTGTTTGGCCTTCGGAACGCTCTATGTTCTAAGGTTCTAGGCCTGAGTGGTGCAGGTAATTCCCGCACTCCGTGTAACGCGTTCACTCTTTGCAGCGGACTTTGGGTTCTGCGCGCAGATTACGCCGGAGGAGAGTAAGCGCAGTACCATGGTGGGCACCCCTTACTGGATGGCTCCCGAGGTGGTGACGCGGAAAGCTTACGGCCCGAAAGTAGACGTCTGGTCTCTGGGAATCATGGCCATCGAAATGGTGGAAGGAGAACCTCCGTACTTGAATGAGAACCCTCTGCGGGTAAGGTCAAGTTATGTTCCAAAAACTACTGAGACTGTAGTAAATAAGTGGAGCAGCCTCCCAGCGGAAGTGGTAGAGGGGATAGGCTATCCTAATTATCTGTGACTCAAAACGTTATAAGGCTTGCAGTTTGAGATGTGATCAGGTAAGCTTTCACTCGCTTTCTGTCTTGTTGTCTGTGTTTGTTGTGGGGCTGGGTATGAAAATGTCCTGCTCGGCACAGATAAAGAGCTCTAAACCTGAGCGTCTCGTAGAGCTCGCCGTTTAAAGCAAACGTCTTTCCTTCGCCCAGGCTCTTTATCTGATCGCTACAAACGGCACCCCGGAGCTCCAGAAGCCGGAGCGGCAGTCGCCCACGTTCAGAGATTTCCTCAACCGCTGTCTCGAGATGGATGTGGAAAGGAGAGGCTCGGCCAAGGACCTCCTGCAGGTGTGTGAGAGGGGAACGTAAGGGAGTTTTACTTTGCCGAGAGGGTGGTAGATGAGTGGAACAGCCTCCCAGCAGAAGTGGTAGAGGCTAATACAGTGAGGGGATTTAAACATGCATGGGATAGGCGTATTGCCGGGGGCCAGATGGGACTCGATTGAGGGGGTTTGTTGAGTTCCCGTTGACATTGTTCCTTCGGCACGCCAGATACCGGGATATGAGCAGGTGGCATCTCCCCCGGCAGCGGCCAGACACCCGGCAGACTGAAACGTGACCGCTGTGATTGGCAAAGTATTCAGCGTGAACAGACGCTCTGACATCATGCCTTAAAAATAGAGCGCTCTCGGGATGTGCGAAAAGATTTCAGCGAAGGAGGTTTCTGAGTTGTATGAATTTAAGGCTTGTGGGGCAAGAAAGACTTTGATTGCCTGACTTGTGGGATGTAACTCCCATGGCCCTCAGCCAGCACTTTGCCCTGGTGTTATTTTGGTGAGTTGAGAAGGGTAGGAGTAGCAGTTTGTTTTAACTGGAGAACTCTAGAGAGACCGAATCATAGTGTGCGGAGCGGAGCGGAGGTAGAAAAGAGCGGAAGTCAGAAGAAAAAGTAGAGGAAAGGGGGAGAGAAGAAAGAGAGAGAAGAGGGCTGAAGGAAAAACCAAAGAGAGGGAGAGCAAGATGGAGATAGAGAAGGGGGATGGAGAGAAGGGGAGATATGGAGAGGGAAGAAAGATGAGAGAGGGAGTGAAGGAGAGAGAGACTAAAGGGAGAATAGAGAGGGAAACAAATAATAGGGTAAAGAGAGTGTCGGGGCGAAGGATGGAAATGGGGCGTTGGGTTTATATATCTTTATTTTGGGTTTAAATGTCTTTATTTTGGGTTTAAGTGTCTTTATTTTGGGTTTATATAACTAACTGGATATGTTTGAAGAGCAACTCTGATTTCACAAATCTAAAACTAGACAAAGTTTTACTTTACTGAGAGGGTGCTGGGTATGTTGAACAGCCTCCCAGCAGAAGTGGTAGAGGGTAATACAGTGAGGGTATTAAACATGCATGGGATAGACATACGGCTCCTGAATCTAAGACAAGACCAAGGTTTGCTGAAACATTCCATTCGTTGCCATGGTTATTGCACCACTGGTAAAACGTTAGCCCGGTCGCTGCCGGTTTTGGCTGATCCGGTGAACCCATCTTATTACGACGCATTTCACATTAACCCTTTGTGTTTATCCCACCTCTCCCCGCAGCACCCATTCCTGAAGGTTGCCAAACCTCTCTCCAGCCTGACGCCGCTGATAATCGCAGCAAAGGAAGCCGTGAAGAACAACCCCTAAAATGAGGAGCCAGTTTACCCCGGGGGACACTTTTTTTCCCCCTTTTTAAAATAATTGGAGTGATTGAGCCCTCTGAGACCTCCCTCTTTGACCTCGTCTTCAGGCTGCTGGGCACCAGGGACCAGGATCGCCAGTGCCATCGATGCTAGTGTTAGCCCTTTAGGAGTCGCATGTTCGCTCCTCGTGGGAGGGGCTAAACTACAGACTTTTTACAAACACCCCTTAGGGGACAAATAGAACATTTTTGTGTTTTGATTGAATATTTTTAAATACTTTTGGAACCTTCGGCGTTCTGAATAAATGAAAACAATTTGTTCTCGTGTCTTTCTATTTCCCTAAAAGGACGTGGTTGGTTCCGGCTTCAGCTTTGAAATTAACGATGGCTCCTTTACCCAGGGGCAGGTATAAAAAAAATATTTTAATCAAATCTGAGCCTGGGGGCAAAATTCTAATAGCCCCCTACAGTTTTATATATTGAATAATTCCCACCAACAGAAAATACCTATTTATTGAGGGTTTTAAGGAAATAAAAGGTGGCTGATTATGCCACTTTTTGCCACAGATATCGGGTCCCGGGGAGGGGGGCCTAACATTTAAACTAAACGTCTGCAAAACAATTACCCTGATTTACAAAGTAATATGTAGTTAGGCGGAACGGGCATTTTATATGGCTGCCTGTTACCATGACAACATACATTTATTGTGGGGTCAGTTAACCATGCGTGGAAAAAAACCTCCGATCTCTGCTTGAACCGGAGAAGCAGCAGCGCACGCCCGGCAATCTCCGGTCAAACCCAGAGAGTTCCCAGGAATGCTCATTTCCCATCTTGACTACTGCAACACTCTACCGGTCGGCGCTCCACTGTCTCCACTCTCTCCTCTACAGTCTGTCCTAAATGCCGCTGCTAGGCTTATCTTCCTTGCACGTCGCTCCTCTTCTGCTTCCCCCCTCAGTGAATCCCTCCACTGGCTCCCAATTACCTTTAGAATTAAATTTAACATCCTGGTACTGACATATAAGGCCATCCATAATACTGCTCCCCAATAATACCCCCCATAACACTGCCCCCCCATAACACTGCCCCCCATAACACTGCCCCTCCATAACACTGCCCCCCCATAACACTGCCCACCCCCATAACACTGCCCCCCATAACACTGCCCCTCCATAACACTGCCCCTCCATAACACTGCCCCCCCCATAACACTGCCCACCCCCATAACACTGCCCCCCATAACACTGCCCCTCCATAACACTGCCCCCCCATAACACTGCCCACCCCCATAACACTGCCCCCCATAACACTGCCCCTCCATAACACTGCCCCCCCATAACACTGCCCACCCCCATAACACTGCCCCCCATAACACTGCCCACCCCCATAACACTGCCCACCCCCATAACACTGCCCCCCATAACACTGCCCCTCCATAACACTGCCCCCCATAACACTGCCCCCCCCATAGCTCCTTACATTTCTGCCCTTATAAGCAAATGCTCTCCTACTCGATCCCCACGTTCTCCCCATGGGCTAAGGCTCTCCTCCTCACTCATCACCTCTTCCTTTTCCCGAGATTTCACTCCTTGCCCCCAAATCTCTGGAATCTCCTCCCCCCCCAACCTTCAGCTTCCACCCCCCCCGACATTCAACAAACATCCAAAAACCCACTTCTTCAGAGAAGCCCCCATAACCTCCCTGTCACTGATACCCCCACACTACCTCTCACCCGTCACTGATACCCCACACTACCTCTCACCCGTCACTGATACCCCCTACCTCTCACCCGTCACTGATACCCCCCGCACTACCTCTCACCCCTCACTGATACCCCCCCACTACATCTCACCCGTCACTGATACCCCACACTACCTCTCACCCGTCACTGATACCCCCCACACTACCTCTCACCCGTCACTGATACCCCCCGCTACCTCTCACCCCGTCACTGATACCCCCCCCACTACCTCTCACCCGTCACTGATACCCCCCCCACACTACCTCTCACCCGTCACTGATACCCCCCCACACTACCTCTCACCCATCACTGATACCCCCCCCCACTACCTCTCACCCATCACTGATACCCCCCCACACTACCTCTCACCCATCACTGATACCCCCCCACACTACCTCTCACCCGTCACTGATACCCCCCACACTACCTCTCACCCGTCACTGATACCCCCCGCTACCTCTCACCCCGTCACTGATACCCCCCCCACTACCTCTCACCCGTCACTGATACCCCCCCACACTACCTCTCACCCGTCACTGATACCCCCACACTACCTCTCACCCGTCACTGATACCCCCCCGCTACCTCTTACCCGTCACTGATACCCCCCGCTACCTCTTACCCGTCACTGATACCCCCCACACACTACCTCTCACCCGTCACTGATACCCCCCCACTACCTCTCACCCGTCACTGATACCCCCCACACACTACCTCTCACCCGTCACTGATACCCCCCACACTACCTCTCACCCGTCACTGATACCCCCCCGCTACCTCTTACCCGTCACTGATACCCCCCACACTACCTCTCACCCCTCACTGATACCCCCCCACTACATCTCACCCGTCACTGATACCCCCCCCACTACCTCTCACCCGTCACTGATACCCCTCGCTACCTCTCACCCGTCACTGATACCCCCCACACTACCTCTCACCCGTCACTGATACCCCCACACTACCTCTCACCCCTCACTGAGACCCCCCCCACACTACCTCTCACCCGTCACTGATACCCCCACACTACCTCTCACCCATCACTGATACCCCCCGCTACCTCTCACCCCGTCACTGATACCCCCCCCACTACCTCTCACCCGTCACTGATACCCCCCCACACTACCTCTCACCCATCACTGATACCCCCCCACACTACCTCTCACCCGTCACTGATACCCCCCCCACTACCTCTCACCCGTCACTGATACCCCCCCCACTACCTCTCACCCCGTCACTGATACCCCCCCACTACCTCTCACCCGTCACTGATACCCCCCCCACACTACCTCTCACCCGTCACTGATACCCCCACACTACCTCTCACCCGTCACTGATACCCCCCCGCTACCTCTTACCCGTCACTGATACCCCCCGCTACCTCTTACCCGTCACTGATACCCCCCCCACTACCTCTCACCCATCACTGATACCCCTCGCTACCTCTCACCCGTCACTGATACCCCCCACACTACCTCTCACCCGTCACTGATACCCCCACACTACCTCTCACCCCTCACTGAGACCCCCCCCACACTACCTCTCACCCGTCACTGATACCCCCACACTACCTCTCACCCATCACTGATACCCCCCGCTACCTCTCACCCCGTCACTGATACCCCCCCACTACCTCTCACCCGTCACTGATACCCCCCCACACTACCTCTCACCCATCACTGATACCCCCCCACACTACCTCTCACCCATCACTGATACCCCCCCACACTACCTCTCACCCGTCACTGATACCCCCCCCACTACCTCTCACCCGTCACTGATACCCCCCCCACTACCTCTCACCCGTCACTGATACCCCCCGCTACCTCTCACCCGTCACTGATACCCCCCACACTACCTCTCACCCGTCACTGATACCCCCCCACACCACCTCTCACCCGTCACTGATACCCCCCCCACTACCTCTCACCCGTCACTGATACCCCCCACACTACCTCTCACCCGTCACTGATACCCCCCCACTACCTCTCACCCGTCACTGATACCCCCCCACACTACCTCTCACCCGTCACTGATACCCCCCACACTACCTCTCACCATCACTGATACCCCCCACACTACCTCTCACCCCATCACTGATACCCCCCACACTACCTCTCACCCGTTACTGATACCCCCCACACTACCTCTCACCCGTCACTGATACCCCCCCACTACCTCTCACCCATCACTTATACCCCCCCGCTAGCTCTCACCCGTCACTGATACCCCCCCCACACTACCTCTCACCCGTCACTGATACCCCCCACACTACCTCTCACCCGTCACTGATACCCCCCACACTACCTCTCACCCGTCACTGATACCCCCCCACACTACCTCTCACCCGTCACTGATACCCCCCGCTACCTCTCACCCATCACTGATACCCCCCCGCTACCTCTCACCCGTCACTGATACCCCCCCACACACTACCTCTCACCCGTCACTGATACCCCCACTACCTCTCACCCATCACTGATACCCCCCCCACTACCTCTCACCCGTCACTGATACCCCCCACTACCTCTCACCCGTCACTGATACCCCCCCACTACCTCTCACCCGTCACTGATACCCCCCACACACTACCTCTCACCCGTCACTGATACCCCCCACACTACCTCTCACCCGTCACTGATACCCCCCCGCTACCTCTTACCCGTCACTGATACCCCCCACACTACCTCTCACCCCTCACTGATACCCCCCCACTACATCTCACCCGTCACTGATACCCCCCACACTACCTCTCACCCGTCACTGATACCCCCACACTACCTCTCACCCGTCACTGATACCCCCCCCACTACCTCTCACCCGTCACTGATACCCCTCGCTACCTCTCACCCGTCACTGATACCCCCCACACTACCTCTCACCCGTCACTGATACCCCCACACTACCTCTCACCCCTCACTGAGACCCCCCCCACACTACCTCTCACCCGTCACTGATACCCCCACACTACCTCTCACCCATCACTGATACCCCCCGCTACCTCTCACCCCGTCACTGATACCCCCCCCACTACCTCTCACCCGTCACTGATACCCCCCCACACTACCTCTCACCCATCACTGATACCCCCCCACACTACCTCTCACCCGTCACTGATACCCCCCCCACTACCTCTCACCCGTCACTGATACCCCCCCCACTACCTCTCACCCCGTCACTGATACCCCCCCACTACCTCTCACCCGTCACTGATACCCCCCCCACACTACCTCTCACCCGTCACTGATACCCCCACACTACCTCTCACCCGTCACTGATACCCCCCCGCTACCTCTTACCCGTCACTGATACCCCCCGCTACCTCTTACCCGTCACTGATACCCCCCACACACTACCTCTCACCCGTCACTGATACCCCCCCACTACCTCTCACCCGTCACTGATACCCCCCACACACTACCTCTCACCCGTCACTGATACCCCCCACACTACCTCTCACCCGTCACTGATACCCCCCCGCTACCTCTTACCCGTCACTGATACCCCCCACACTACCTCTCACCCCTCACTGATACCCCCCCACTACATCTCACCCGTCACTGATACCCCCCACACTACCTCTCACCCGTCACTGATACCCCCACACTACCTCTCACCCGTCACTGATACCCCCCCCACTACCTCTCACCCGTCACTGATACCCCTCGCTACCTCTCACCCGTCACTGATACCCCCCACACTACCTCTCACCCGTCACTGATACCCCCACACTACCTCTCACCCCTCACTGAGACCCCCCCCACACTACCTCTCACCCGTCACTGATACCCCCACACTACCTCTCACCCATCACTGATACCCCACACTACCTCTCACCCGTCACTGATACCCCCCCACACTACCTCTCACCCGTCACTGATACCCACCCACACTACCTCTCACCCGTCACTGATACCCCCCCGCTACCTCTTACCCGTCACTGATACCCCCCACACTACCTCTCACCCCTCACTGATACCCCCCCACTACATCTCACCCGTCACTGATACCCCCCACACTACCTCTCACCCGTCACTGATACCCCCACACTACCTCTCACCCGTCACTGATACCCCCCCCACTACCTCTCACCCGTCACTGATACCCCTCGCTACCTCTCACCCGTCACTGATACCCCCCACACTACCTCTCACCCGTCACTGATACCCCCACACTACCTCTCACCCCTCACTGAGACCCCCCCCACACTACCTCTCACCCGTCACTGATACCCCCACACTACCTCTCACCCATCACTGATACCCCCCGCTACCTCTCACCCCGTCACTGATACCCCCCCCACTACCTCTCACCCGTCACTGATACCCCCCCACACTACCTCTCACCCATCACTGATACCCCCCCACACTACCTCTCACCCATCACTGATACCCCCCCACACTACCTCTCACCCGTCACTGATACCCCCCCCACTACCTCTCACCCGTCACTGATACCCCCCCCACTACCTCTCACCCGTCACTGATACCCCCCGCTACCTCTCACCCGTCACTGATACCCCCCACACTACCTCTCACCCGTCACTGATACCCCCCCACACCACCTCTCACCCGTCACTGATACCCCCCCCACTACCTCTCACCCGTCACTGATACCCCCCACACTACCTCTCACCCGTCACTGATACCCCCCCACTACCTCTCACCCGTCACTGATACCCCCCCACACTACCTCTCACCCGTCACTGATACCCCCCACACTACCTCTCACCATCACTGATACCCCCCACACTACCTCTCACCCCATCACTGATACCCCCCACACTACCTCTCACCCGTTACTGATACCCCCCACACTACCTCTCACCCGTCACTGATACCCCCCCACTACCTCTCACCCATCACTTATACCCCCCCGCTAGCTCTCACCCGTCACTGATACCCCCCCCACACTACCTCTCACCCGTCACTGATACCCCCCACACTACCTCTCACCCGTCACTGATACCCCCCACACTACCTCTCACCCGTCACTGATACCCCCCCACACTACCTCTCACCCGTCACTGATACCCCCCGCTACCTCTCACCCATCACTGATACCCCCCCGCTACCTCTCACCCGTCACTGATACCCCCCCACACACTACCTCTCACCCGTCACTGATACCCCCACTACCTCTCACCCATCACTGATACCCCCCCCACTACCTCTCACCCGTCACTGATACCCCCCACTACCTCTCACCCGTCACTGATACCCCCCCACTACCTCTCACCAGTCACTGATACCCCCCCACTACCTCTCACCCGTCACTGATACCCCCCCGCTACCTCTCACCCATCACTGATACCCCCCCACACTACCTCTCACCCGTCACTGATACCCCCCCACTACCTCTCACCCGTCACTGATACCCCCCACACTACCTCTCACCCGTCACTGATATCCCCCCCGCTACCTCTCACCCGTCACTGATACCCCCCACACTACCTCTCACCCGTCACTGATACCCCCCACACCACCTCTCACCCATCACTGATACCCCCACACTACCTCTCACCCATCACTGATACCCCACACTACCTCTCACCCGTCACTGATACCCCCCACTACCTCTCACCCGTCACTGATACCCCCCACACTACCTCTCACCCGTCACTGATACCCCCCCCGCTACCTCTCACCCATCACTGATACCCCCCCACACTACCTCTCACCCGTCACTGATACCCCCCCACTACCTCTCACCCGTCACTGATACCCCCCACACTACCTCTCACCCGTCACTGATACCCCCCCCGCTACCTCTCACCCATCACTGATACCCCCCCACACTACCTCTCACCCGTCACTGATACCCCCCCACTACCTCTCACCCGTCACTGATACCCCCCCTACCTCTCACCCGTCACTGATACCCCCCACACTACCTCTCACCCGTCACTGATACCCCCCACACTACCTCTCACCCGTCACTGATACCCCCCCGCTACCTCTCACCCGTCACTGATACCCCCCCACTACCTCTCACCCGTCACTGATACCCCCCCGCTACCTCTCACCCGTCACTGATACCCCCCCACTACCTCTCACCCGTCACTGATAACCCCCACACTACCTCTCACCCGTCACTGATACCCCCCACACTACCTCTCACCCGTCACTGATACCCCCCACACTACCTCTCACCCGTCACTGATACCCCCCCCCACACTACCTCTCACCCGTCACTGATACCCCCCCACACTACCTCTCACCCGTCACTGATACCCCCCCGCTACCTCTCACCCGTCACTGATACCCCCCCGCTACCTCTCACCCGTCACAGA
Source organism: Spea bombifrons (assembly GCF_027358695.1). Lineage (NCBI taxonomy): Eukaryota > Metazoa > Chordata > Amphibia > Anura > Pelobatidae > Spea > Spea bombifrons. The sequence goes on along the minus strand of NC_071088.1, from coordinate 139,112,076 downwards.
TACCCCCTACCTCTCACCCCGTCACTGATACCCCCCACACTACCTCTCACCCGTCACTGATACCCCCCACACTACCTCTCACCCATCACTGATACCCCCCCGCTACCTCTCACCCGTCACTGATATCCCCCCCACACTACCTCTCACCCGTCACTGATACCCCCCCACACTACCTCTCACCCGTCACTGATACCCCACACTACCTCTCACCCGTCACTGATACCCCCCACACTACCTCTCACCCGTCACTGATATCCCCCCCACACTACCTCTCACCCGTCACTGATACCCCCCCACACTACCTCTCACCCGTCACTGATACCCCCCACACTACCTCTCACCCATCACTGATACCCCCCACACTACCTCTCACCCGTCACTGATACCCCCCCGCTACCTCTCACCCGTCACTGATACCCCCCACACTACCTCTCACCCATCACTGATACCCCCCTACACTACCTCTCACCCGTCACTGATACCCCCCCACACTACCTCTCACCCATCACTGATACCCCCCCCACACTACCTCTCACCCATCACTGATACCCCCCCACACTACCTCTCACCTGTCACTTATACCCCCCACACTACCTCTCACCCATCACTGATACCCCCCCCACTACCTCTCACCCATCACTGATACCCCCCACACTACCTCTCACCCGTCACTGATACCCCCCACACTACCTCTCACCCCATCACTGATACCCCCCACACTACCTCTCACCCGTTACTGATACCCCCCACACTACCTCTCACCCCGTCACTGATACCCCCCCACACTACCTCTCACCCGTCACTGACACCCCCCGCTCTACCTCTCACCCGTCACTGATACCCCCCCACACTACCTCTCACCCGTCACTGATACCCCCCACACTACCTCTCACCCGTCACTGATACCCCACACACTACCTCTCACCCGTCACTGATACCCCCACACTACCTCTCACCCGTCACTGATACCCCCCACTACCTCTCACCCCATCACTGATACCCCCCACACTACCTCTCACCCGTCACTGATACCCCCACACTACCTCTCACCCGTCACTGATACCCCCTGTGACAGAAGCCTCCATCACTGGGGCCACTGGAGAGGCCTGGCTGCCAGCCTCCTCCCTATTGACTATGGGCCCTGGGTTTCTAAAGACTTCTGTGGCTACCCCCAGCAGTATCATCTCATCACTAGCTGAGGGGATTATCTCCAGCAGACAGCCAGGATCTGCCACCAGGGAGTGACCGCCATTGTTTCAGTCTAATGTATAAATCAGTCTCCCCCACCTATTGTATTGTTAATCCCGTTACTGCCCCTGTTGTCTCTGGGAGGCAGATTAAGGGGGTTGTTTGTGTCCCAATATCTTGTTTTTTGTAAATGTGTGTTTTGCTGGATATATCCAGCTCTGTGTGTGAGAAATAAATCAGTCTTCGTTTGGTTTTCCCCTACACTGAGTCTCGGCGAGTGACTGGGGAACCGGGGAAAGAGTGTTGTCCCAGGCTAAGGGAGGACAAGACAGCGGAGGTAGTCGGTCAGACTAGCCAGCTCCGTTACATTGGTGGCAAGCGGCGGGATTTCGTCTTAGTCTGAGAGACACTTACTTTCTACCGGGATTGACCGACAGGACGGCAGACTTCGGTCGCCTTGACGAGGACATGGATGTGGTATCAGAATTCCAGGGGCTGCTGCGGGTCATCCTCTCCTGCTACACCACTGCCCTGCCTACAGAACAATACCAGAACCTGAGGCAAGTGGTTCGACGGTCAGTTTGGCAGAGGGCTGTTATATGCCGGGGTCAGTGTCTTCCAAGCTCCGAACAAAAGATTAGAGACCAGCGGGAACTACGGATGTCCTTCCTGGGACAGCAACCCCAGGAGCAATGGGTATCCGAATTGGACAAGCTGGTCCAGCAGGAGGTAGAGCTGGAAGATCACTATAGGGATCTGCAGTGGTATACAGAGCAAGCATGTTGGGGAACTGCGAAAGAATGTTCTCCAGAGGGCTATGACTGCGGTGGCCCTGGATTATTATGGGATAGTCTGCAGGAGGATCCGGACTTCGGCAGCACAGCGGAGTGGCGGATCGAGGACATCCGGGATTTCAGGGAGTGGGACCTCCCAGATGCACTAGGATTTAAAGGTGATTTAGACTTTTTAATTACACAGGAGTGGGAACTGGAGAAGGCATATAAAAAACTGTTGGACCGCGTTCAACAGAATGCCCCAGTGTCCAGGGATTGTGTGGATTTTGTGGATGTGATTGAGTGGTCAGCTGAGGATGTTGACCCAGGCGGGGTGGATGGGACTGCGGTCTCCACCCCTGAGTCAGAGGGATACTGGGCACCTAATCCAGATCCGATACTGGAGCTGTGCGACTGTGCTCCACAACCGGATCCAGAGATTGTGGATCTAACTGATGTAACATCTGAAGATGTTGGTCCGGGAGGGCTTGCAATTGGCTTTCCTTCCCAGGGAAAGGAAGAAAGTTTTCTGGGTGTAGTGGATGGGACTGCGGTCTCCACTAGCACCCACCCAGCTGAAAAGCTAGCAACAGGGCAGAGCGCTGCTGGCTTCTGCCCCACACCTTCAGTGGCTACAGGGGTCCAGGGAGATGCGGCACCCGGCCCATCTCCCCAGCGGCAGCTCACATGTCCGGGAGCGGAGGAACCGGTCCTCCCTCCCCAGCGGCAGGCCCACCCACAAGATGCCCTAACCCCAGCTGAAGTGCTGGCAACAGGACAGAGCATCGCTGGCCTCTGCCCAGCACCTACCAAAGCCGCAGGAATTCAGGGAGATCCAGCAGCCGACCCGCATCCCCAGCTGAAGCAGGGAGGTGGAACAGCCGGTCCATCTCCCCAGCGGCAGAACCTAATTCCAGGACCGGATCAACCTGAACTCCCTCCTCAATGGCAGCAGGAGCACCAGGGAGGGGATGCAGGAGGCATCACTCCCCAGCGGTACCCAGGAGATGGCGCAGCCGGCCCATCTCCCCAGCAGCAGCAGGAGTACCAATTTTGGGAGGGCATTAATGGGCCAAATAAACTGACTGACTACGGAGTCAACCCGTTTGGGGTCTCATCCTATGTCAGTCCAATTCGAAGGGGGAAGAATTGTGACGGAAGCCTCCATCACTGGGGCCACTGGAGAAGCCTGACTGCCAGCCTCCTCCCTATTGACTATGGGCCCTGGGTTTCTAAAGACGTCTGTGGCTACCCCCAGCAGTATCATCTCATCACTGGCTGAGGGGATTATCTCCAGCAGACAGCCAGGATCTGCCACCAGGGAGTGACCACCATTGTTTGATGTTTAATGTATAAATCAGTCCCCCCCTATTGTATCATTAATCCCGTTACTGCCCCTGTTGTCTCTGGGAGGCAGATTAAGGGGGTTGTTTGTGTCCCAATATCTTGTTTTATGTAAATATGTGTTTTGCTGGATATATCCAGCCCTGTGTGTGAGAAATAAATCAGTCTTCGTTTGGTTTTACCCTACACTGAGTCTCGGCTAGTGACTGGGGAACCGGGGAAAGTGTGGTGTCCCAAGCTAAGGGAGCACAAGACAGCGGAGGCAGTCGGTCGGACTAGCCAGCTCCGTGACACCCCCCCACTACCTCTCACCCATCACTTATACCCCCCCGCTAGCTCTCACCCGTCACTGATACCCCCCCCACACTACCTCTCACCCGTCACTGATACCCCCCACTACCTCTCACCCATCACTTATACCCCCCCGCTAGCTCTCACCCGTCACTGATACCCCCCCACACTACCTCTCACCCGTCACTGATACCCCCCACTACCTCTCACCCGTCACTGATACCCCCCACACTACCTCTCACCCGTCACTGATACCCCCCCTACCTCTCACCCGTCACTGATACCCCCCCCACTACCTCTCACCCGTCACTGATACCCCCACACTACCTCTCACCCGTCACTGATACCCCCCACACTACCTCTCACCCGTCACTGATACCCCCCACACTACCTCTCACCCGTCACTGATACCCCCCGCACTACCTCTCACCAGTCACTGATACCCCCCACACTACCTCTCACCCGTCACTGATACCCCCCACTACCTCTCACCCCTCACTGATACCCCCCACACTACCTCTCACCCCTCACTGATACCCCCACACTACCTCTCACCCGTCACTGATACCCCCCCTACCTCTCACCCGTCACTGATACCCCCCACACTACCTCTCACCCGTCACTGATACCCCCCCACTACCTCTCACCCGTCACTGATACCCCCCCACACTACCTCTCACCCGTCACTGATACCCCCCACACTACCTCTCACCCGTCACTGATACCCCCCACACTACCTCTCACCCGTCACTGATACCCCCCACACTACCTCTCACCCGTCACTGACACCCCCCGCTCTACCTCTCACCCGTCACTGATACCCCCCACACTACCTCTCACCCGTCACTGATACCCCCCCTACCTCTCACCCGTCACTGATACCCCCCACACTACCTCTCACCCGTCACTGATACCCCCCACACTACCTCTCACCCCATCACTGATACCCCCCACACTACCTCTCACCCCATCACTGATACCCCCACACTACCTCTCACCCGTCACTGATACCCCCCACACTACCTCTCACCCCATCACTGATACCCCCCACACTACCTCTCACCCCATCACTGATACCCCCCACACTACCTCTCACCCCATCACTGATACCCCCACACTACCTCTCACCCGTCACTGATACCCCCCACTACCTCTCACCCATCACTTATACCCCCCCGCTAGCTCTCACCCGTCACTGATACCCCCCCCACACTACCTCTCACCCGTCACTGATACCCCCCACTACCTCTCACCCGTCACTGATACCCCCCACACTACCTCTCACCCGTCACTGATACCCCCCCTACCTCTCACCCGTCACTGATACCCCCCCACTACCTCTCACCCGTCACTGATACCCCCACACTACCTCTCACCCGTCACTGATACCCCCCACACTACCTCTCACCCGTCACTGATACCCCCCACACTACCTCTCACCCGTCACTGATACCCCCCGCACTACCTCTCACCAGTCACTGATACCCCCCCACTACCTCTCACCCGTCACTGATACCCCCCACTACCTCTCACCCCTCACTGATACCCCCCCACTACCTCTCACCCCTCACTGATACCCCCCCACTACCTCTCACCCGTCTCTGTGCGTTATGTTTGCCACCCCATTCCATTAGATTGTAAGCTTGTGAGCCGAGTCTCTCCACCTAATGTATCTCGTCTTGTCAGATCCCTTGGATTTATGGATTGTGTTAAGCGCTGCTTAAATTGTCGGTGCTATATAAATAAAAGATAATAATAATATAACACCGTAATGCAGTGAGGGCATTTAAACATGCTGAGAGGGTGGTAGATGAGAGGGTGGTAGATAAGTGGAACAGCCTCCCAGCAGAAGTGGTAGAGGGTAATACAGTGAGGGTATTAAACATGCATGGGATAGACATCCGGCTCCTGAATCTAAGACGAGACCAACGACTGATTAAGGTTTGAGTCTTTACAGCAGGAGAAACAGGCGACTAGACGGGGGCCGGATGGGGCCGTTGCGCTTAGCGAAGAGGTTATTGAAATGTTAATGTGATTACAGCGCCACCTAGTGATGTGATGCAGTAATGTTACAATGTAGCACACCTGTCGCAGTATAACACAAAACACAGCAAATACCGGAATAATAAACAGAAATGAGTCCTACTTGTTCTCCGCCTGTCACCCACTCGTCCCGTCTCGGGGTAGGTTGGGTGGGGGACAGAGGGGTTGATTTCCAAAACCACAATGTGAGATAAAATGAAATAGTTTTCATTTATCGGGTTCTCTCTGTATTGTGAACGGCCATCGCTGGCGCCTCTTCTGCAAAAAGAACCTTGCTGGCCTCGTGAAATTCAAGATAAAGAGAATTTCAATGAAAAAATATAATTCCGTATAGAATTATTCTGCAGCCCTGAAGAAAAGTGTGACTTCCCCCAATAAACCCCCTTAATCTGCAGCCCTGGAGCCGCCGTTGCTGTCAGTCATGTGATATTTTGGGTGACTTTCCTGGCTCAAACACCACACTGAGCTGATGCTTTATGGCGATGCTAATGAAGTCCGTTCCCCCACAGACTTTCATTAGTCAGGGAGTCCAAATGGGTGATTAAGGCATTCTGTTGTATACCACACATGAGAAAGAACTGAATTCACTTAAAAATAGTGTTTGTCTGAAAGAAAAAGAGAAAGACTTTCACTCAATGTGTATATAGCCGTATTATGAGGTAAAAACGATTATTGTTTTAAAAAAACAAAACAGCATTTAATTATAAAAGCGACAGTAGTATTAAAAAAAACTCCAGTGCTCGTTCCCCTTTATATATTGCTTCAAGGATTTCAATTTGGAATGTGGGGCGCTTGGGTTGGACATTAATTACACATAGTGAATTAAATAGAGAATATTGAAATTACTGAAAAGTCTTTATTTTCCTAGAACATTAAACCTGTGAATTATTGTAAATTATGTTGTAGAAATATTTCCAATGAGCCAATGACCCATAGAAATCAATATAATAATAATACTAATAATAATAATAATAATAATAGTAATAATACTAATAATAGTTCTTTGATTCGGCCACTAGATGGCGCTCCAAAATAGTACAAGAAGAACTTAAACACCCAGCACCGCAGAATCAGATTAAATATCTCTAAGCAGATATGTTCGAGACATTAAAGGGAATCTACCAGCACTTTTATCCCTAGTATTGGATTAAAACTAAGATTTTAAAAAATATTGTTCCGTTTTCTTTTTTTAAACCAGTTTTTTTTTGCCCCATAATGTTTTTAGACAGCTGCATATCAGCCGTTTGTATGATTCTCGCTCTGTTATCTGATCCCCAAACTACTAAACACCCCGACTCCTTATCATACTGCCTGTGGAAAACAATCACACAGCAATAATAATAAAAGGAAAGGCACATAAAGGATACAGGCACGGTGTAAATGATGCCTGATGCTCTGGTTGCTATAATCCCCCTAGTGGCTGTTTGTAAAATTGCAGCAAATAGTTCCCCCCCCGACCCCCGCCTCCCACATCTGGGTTTTTTCTGTTTGTTGCGGATCGGACGCCGGCGCCGGAGCCAAAATTCTAGAAAGTTCAGCCAAACATTAAAATCCTGGGAAACCAAAAATGTGGAAACAGCGGCCGTTGCGTGGGGTTTCTCGTTATTTTGACACTTTTGAGTCATTTTGTTGAGTCTCGTTTTGCAACCTTTTCCAGCCGAGGTGCCCTTTAGTAACCGATTCCCCCAAGATCCACACGAGGCTGCGGATACACGGTGTATAAAACATTGGCAGGAACATTCTGTTGGTTGCTATGGTGATTGCACATTTAACACTTTGGACTAGAATTGCTCATTGTACATAATTCTTAATGCATACCTGGGAGGTGTCCCTGTTTAGTTTTAGTAGTCCCTCTTTGGTCCCAAAACCCCTGTCCTCCCTTTCCTCCACTGATGCTCCTCCCCGATACCCCTCTCCTCCCCTGATACCCCTCTTCTCTCCCATGTGCCCCTCCTCCCCAATGCTCCTCCTTTCTAGGAGGTCAGAATGTTTGCTGGGTATGAGATATTATATTATTGCCCCGGGGTGAAGGGGCAGATTCTCTGGGTAAACAATCTGGAGCCGACTCCTTCCTATTCTCCCCGCTGTGATCATCTATAAGACCCTCAGTTGGACCGCCCAGTATGTTATGGCTGATATTGCTGCTTGAATTAAGTGTATATCTAAATAATGACAAAGTCACGGTTTCCATGACGACTGGAATTAGAGCCATTTGTGTAACACAATCGGAGAGTCACTACATAGAATCTTCAGCACGGGCTATTAAAGGGTTAATATTTCCAGAATCTCAGGGTCAGCTGGTTTAGAAAGTTCCCAGGTGTGCTCAGGAGCTCACAATCTACTAATAAATATGCAGGAAATGTAAAATATTAGTGAAAATACTACCCTCCACCTATAAGTGGGGAGATCCGTGCGGCGAGGGTTAATTCATTTTACAAACTGTCTCAAGTTGAAATGTAACGTACATTTTTGGCGATGACGATGATGAGGATGATGATGATGATGAGGAGGATGAGGAGGATGATGAGGAGGATGAGGAGGAGGATGTAAGAGTTCAACAACTTTTATTTGTGGAAAATATTCACTTTTTTGCCCAATAATTTGTCTCCTTTTCATAAAATGCATGTTTACAGAAATAACGTTTCCCCCTCAAAAAAGAGAATGACGCCACAAGATGTGCCCCCATTCACAGGACGGACGTGGGACTGAGGCCTCGGCGTGCCCGCTTTGGATGTGCGGAGGAGGGAGCCGCGGATAATCCACCGCCGTCTGTGTTAATGTTTAGTGCTGAAAAGTTTCAAACATTTCCACGCGTTAAATAAACACGCCGATTATCTGCGTTCCACACCGTGACTCAGATCCACGCGTTACGCACGCGGCTCCCAAACATTTCCCGTCTGCTACGGTGTCACCGGGGTACAGAGCCTCCCTACAGACATGCCACAACCCCTACAACCCTCAGCCGGATAACGGAATTCCCTACAGACATGCCACAACCCCTACAACTCTCAGCCGGATAACGGAATTCCCTACAGGCATGCCACAACCCCTACAACCCTCAGCCGGATAACAGAATTCCCTACAGACATGCCACAACCCCTACAACCCTCAGCCGGATAACATAATTCCCTACAGGTATGCTATAACGCATACAACCCTCAGCCGGATAACAGAATTCCCTACAGACATGCCACAACCCCTACAACCCTCAGCCAGATAACGGAATTCCCTACAGACATGCCAGAACCCCTACAACTCTCAGCCGGATAAGGCGATAACCCACACATGTGCTACAACCCCTACATCCCTCAACCAGATAACAGAATTCCCTACAGATATGCTATAACTCCTACAATCCTTAGCCAGATAACGTAATTCCCTACAGAAATGCTATAACTCCTACAACTCTCAACCAGATAAGGTTATTACCTACATATATATACTACAACCCCTACAACCCTCAGCCAGATAACGGAAATGCCCTATATATATGCTACAACCCCTACAACCCTCAGCCAGATAACTTAATTCCCTACAGAAATGCTATAACTCCTAAAACCCTCAGCCCGATAAGGCGATTACCTACAGACATACCACAACCCCTACAATCCTCAGCCAGATAAGGGAATTCCTTACAGACATGCCACAACCCCTACAACCCTCAGCCGGATAAGGGAATAACCTACCCATGTGCTACAACCCCTGTAACCCTCAGCCAGATAAGGGAATTACCTACAGATATGCTACAATCCCTACAACCCTCAGCCAGACAACAGAAAGTCCCTATAGATATGCTATAACCCCTACAATCCTCAGCCAGATAAGGGAATTATCTACCAATGTGCTATAACCCCTACAATCCTCAGCCAGAGAAGAGAATTACAAGCGGTGGCTCCCTGTAAATGATGTTGAGGTAATGGACAAAATAAACCCAAAGTAATAAACAATCCCAAATGTCATAACACACCAGGGAACTCTCAGGGTTTTTGCCCCAATCTCGGGGTAACGGGGCAGATTCTCAGGGGTCACACAGTCTGGAGCCCCCTCCCCCGCTGTGATCATATATAAGACTCCCAGTTGGTGCTTTTGCTCCTAGTATGTTATGGTTGATCTCCCTGCTTGAATACAGGTGACTCAAATAAGTGTATCTTTAAATAATGATAAATCAAGGTTTCCGTGACGACCGGTATTAGAGCCTTTGGGTAACTCATTGGGCGTTACTATTTTAGTGTCAATGTATAAGCCGTAGGATCCCTGGGGTCCCATAATATATGGGGGCCACCGGATCTGACACTGTGACGCAGCGTAATGGCCACTGACGGTCCTTGGTGGCTAATGTTCAGTATGAGGAAGCGACTCCAGGGAAATAATGTCGCCGGATTAACTATTAACGTTAATCAGGGTGAGGAGGACTCCCACGCGCAGAGTTCACTGCTTCGCACCAGAATCCCGGTGCCGGCAGCTGCCATTGGCCGATTTCCCCACTGATAGGGAACCTTCTAGTCACCGTCTTATCGCTTTTCTCATCTCGATTGAGATCATAAATATCGAAACCTTCATGTCTTGTGACTTGGAGATGTCTGTGTCCTGTCCCCAAACATAACCTTTTGGACCTTTTTTTTCTTCAAAGAGATTGTACATTTTGTTTCCCATGATCCCTCAGTGCAGACCCGAGCCGCTTCCTATTCTCTCCCTCCCGTCAGCCCGAGCAGGAAGTTGGAAGCCGTTTCCTATTCTCTCCCTCCTGTCAGTCCAAGCAGGAAGTTGGAAGCTGCTTCCTATTCTTTCCTTCCCGTCAGCCCGAGCAGGAAGTTGGAAGCCGTTTCCTATTCTCTCCCTCCCGTCACCCCGAGCAGGAAGTTGGAAGCCACTTCCTGTTCGCTCCCTTCTGTCAGCCCGAACAGGAAGTTGGAAGCCACTTCCTGTTCTCTCCCTCCCGTCAGCCCAAGCAGGAAGTTGTAAGCCGCTTTCTGTTCTCTCCCTCCCGTCAGCCTGCGCAGGAAGTTGTAAGCCGCTTCCTGTTCTCTCTCTCCCGTCAGCCCAAGCAAGAAGTTGTAAGACGCTTCCTGTTCTCTCCTTCCATCAGCCCGACCAGGAAGTAGGAAGCCGCTTCCTGTTCTCTCCTGTCAGCCCGAGCAGAAAGTTGTAAGCCGCTTCCTGTTCTCTCCTTCCGTCAGCCCGAGCAGGAAGTTGGAAGCCGCTTCCTGTTCTCTCCTGTCACCCCGGACCTTTTATTTAATGCCTGCAATTCACCAAATAGCCGCCAGAGGGTGTCTAGAGCAACAGATGCTTTCGTCTGTATTTCCACTGTGTCTGGATCCTTTCTGTGCTCCGATTTGAAGTTTTTTTTTATTTCTGTGGGGCAGGAATAGATTGCGTGCAGTTAGCATGTTGTCTGATAAACATGCCCGAGGCTGTTGTGTTACTGGGGAAGCCTGTCTAGGGCTCCCCATGCCACGCCAGACACACTTTTCTTCCCGCGGAATGAATCGTAGGTCCGGTTCCAGGCTTGCCTGCTCATGCATGCGCGTCTGTTTCTTATCCAGTTCACAGTAAATCTCTTTGGGTCGTGGTGGTGGTGATTTCCCACACAACAACCTCGCTTTACCGCAAGTCAGAAGCTTCTCGTTTTCCATACAAATAGTGATGAATATAACGTGATGGTGAATGATTTCCCAGCCCACCCATTTCGATCTACGCTGTCATATGATGTCATAAGTTACGGAGCCTGGAGCTCTTTACTCACCACGGAAGATAAGACCAGATAAGGCAGGAATGTTTTTACAAATCATCGTAAAGTAACGCAGATGCCGCATCCCCCGGGAAGCAGATCCAGAAATACGCTAATGTTCAGAAGGAAAACTTTTTTACTGAGAGGGTGGTGGATAAGTGGAACAGCCCCACAGTAGAGGTGGTAGAGGGTAATACAGTGAGGGGATTAAACATGCATGGGATAGACATACGGCTCCTGAATCTAAGACGAGACCAACGATTAAGGTTGGTTTGAGTCGTGACAGCAGGTCTCAACCAAAACATAATCCCCAATTTTTTTTAACTAAAATAAAAAATCCCCCCCCCCAAAATCCTGGAATTTTAGCTTAAATCATTTTTTATGGTTTTTACCCAACTATTTTACCAAAAGCTGACAAGCGGATTACAAAGCATGGCTGTTTTACTTCTTACTTCACATTTTGCAACATTCGTATTGTTTTGCCAATAAATGAATAAACGGAATGTTGTGAAAACACAATTTGCGACGTTCTAAAAACCTTGAAGTCGGAACGAACCGGCCCCCGACCCCCCCCCCCGCCTGATGGCATCCAGACCCCGACGGTGGTCCCAGTGATGGAGGCTTCGTCACACAAACCGGCCCCCGAACCCCCCCCCGCCTGACGGCATCCAGACCCCGACTTTCACAACACGCCGAATTATCCCAGCGCAGAGAAAAATGTTGGACGTAAACCATTAAAAAGTGGGAGTTTTTAAAACATTTTGCTTAATGCTATTGATTGTGAGGCTGGATTTACATTAGAAGAAGAGACCTCTGAGGTCTTCAAAGCTTATTGGACCCAGCATAATACTCCCTTATTCATTTTTAGCATATTTCTTTGTTATAAGTGATATTTGTCCCAAAAAGTCATATAAAACCTTTGGGAGATTGGGGGGAAAAGCATGAATCTATAACTAGACCATTAGTCCGTACCACCACTGCAGGGAAGCTCTTCCATGTGTTCACAATCATCTCCAAAAACTGGCATAATGTACCTTTTTTGTTTTTCAGACAGAATTTAGACCCCACATTATCAGAAAACAGTCATACGTTTCATATATTTTTCTAAATGTGTTTAACCGGCGTCAGGGCATCAAATGGCCCAAACGGGTAAAAACATATTATATGTGATATTTTACAGCGAGATTCTGTCCTACAATAATACAAAACACTCAATGTGTACAATGCGAAGAATAAACCCAGCGCCGGGGGTTATATTACTGTATACAGCGCTGGGGGTTATATTACTGTATACAGCACTGGGGGTTATATTACTGTATACAGCGCTGGGGGTTATATTACTGTATACAGCGCTGGGGGGTTATATTACTGTATACAGCGCTGGGGGTATATTACTGTATACAGCGCTGGGGTTATATTACTGTATACAGTGCTGGGGGGTTATATTACTGTATACAGTGCTGGGGGTTATATTACTGTATACAGCGCTGGAGGTTATATTACTGTATACAGTGCTGGGGGGTTATATTACTGTATACAGCGCTGGGGGGTTATATTACTGTATACAGCGCTGGGGGTTATATTACTGTATACAGCGCTGGGGGTTATATTACTGTATACAGCGCTGGAGGTTATATTACTGTATACAGCGCTGGGGGGTTATATTACTGTATACAGTGCTGGGGGTTATATTACTGTATACAGCGCTGGGGGGTTATATTACTGTATACAGCGATGGGGGTTATATTACTGTATACAGCGCTGGGGGTTATATTACTGTATACAGCGCTGGGGGGGGGTTATATTACTGTATACAGCGCTGGAGGTTATATTACTGTATACAGCGCTGGGGGTTATATTACTGTATACAGCGCTGGGGGGTTATATTACTGTATACAGCACTGGGGGTTATATTACTGTATACAGCGCTGGGGGGTTATATTACTGTATACAGCGCTGGGGGTTATATTACTGTATACAGCGCTGGGGGTTATATTACTGTATACAGCGCTTGGGGTTATATTACTGTATACAGCGCTGGGGGGTATATTACTGTATACAGCGCTGGGGGGTTATATTACTGGATACAGCGCTGGGGGTTATTACTGTATACAGTGCTGGGGGTTATATTACTGTATACAGCGCTGGGGGTTATATTACTGTATACAGTGCTGGGGGGTTATATTACTGTATACAGCGCTGGGGGTTATATTACTGTATACAGCGCTGGGGGTTATATTACTGTATACAGCGCTGGGGGTTATATTACTGTATACAGCGCTGGGTTTTTTTCTCTACTAAAAACATGTAGTCCGGAGCAGTCCAAGGAGCCGCCTCCCGTGGGATGGCCGTCTGGTTTATTCCTCTCCTGAATCGCTGAGCAGCCGGCATTTGCTCTCCAGGATTATTATAAGCAGAGGTCGGAGCACCGTCTGCCGCCGTCACCTCCAAGAAGAGGGCATCCCGGTCCCAGGGGCACAGGTGAGAAATGGGGCTTTTCTGTAATGATATTCTAAATGCCAAGTACAGGACATGGTTGCTTATAGATCACAGAGACCTAGAACCCACCTGCAGATCGGCCCCCGGACGGCCCCCGTCTAGTCGCCCGTTTCTCCTGCTGTTAATGACTCAAACCTTAATCAGTCGTTGGTCTCGTCTTAGATTCAGGAGCCGTATGTCTATCCCATGCACGTTTAATACCCTCACTGTATTACCCTCTACCACCTCTGCTGGGAGGCTGTTCCCTGTATCTACCACCCTCTCAGTAAAGTAAAACTTCCTTCCATTCTATCTCAGTCTCTGACCCTCTAGTGTTAGATTCCGGTCTCTTGTTGAATAAACTCCCCTCGTATTGTCATTCTCTGGCGCTTTATACCGTCCTAAATGGGGTTTACTATTTTTAACGCTAATCCCACTTTTTACTCTTTTCAAGTTCTTTTTATGACCCTGTTTCTCAGTTGCACATGGCTCCAGTTCTTAGAGAGTTAATCCCCATACTGATGCTGTGTATATAGGGGCAGTTTAATGTCTCAGGCAGCACTAAAGGGCTTTAGGAGACGTTTAATGTAAAAGAAAATAAGAAAATAATAGAAAGAAAAAAGAAAAGAAATGAAGGAGCCGGTGAAGCAGCCAATCAGGGGCAGGAAAGCTCTCCCGTTGTAATATAAGTATCGCGGTGATCATATCTCGTGCCTCTTTAAGGCCAGCCATGATGCACAAAGGGTTAATGGTTTGGATCTGGAGGAGAATACATATGGGTAGACTCTGCTATTGGGTGCCAAGGGGGCCAACAGTGATTTTTACTGTCCACCCTTCTAGCACCCACAGGGTTAATTGTCCCACAGCCTCCATAAATGGTTAAATGTTATTTTTAACCCCGTAATGGCGCAGTGTACTGGGTGCACACGGTGACGGTTATATGATGGCCGGAGTGTCCCTTTAAATATCCATCATTGAAGGGACAGTTTTATTGCCCCAAGAGCCCTTCCAACTGGAGAGGGGGTAGAACTTCAAACCCCTCCCCCCATTCACTTGTATAGGGACACCATGTGTATTTAAAGGAAGCGCATCCATTGGCCGGAGCAGTCGTGGTGTAGAAGGGACTATAATTGGTCATTTTAAACTTAGTTATTGGCAGAAACTGGAAATTGTTAAAGTCACCATAACATGGATTAGGTTGGACCATTTCCCAATCAAAAATGTTTACCATAATCAAACAACACTATCACACCTGTTCTAAAGCAGGGATTAAAGCTGCCGTTACACATACTCTGTTATATATAACACACTGGGCCAGTTCCAAGGTAGCCAACCAGCCCACCAAGACCTGCGCTTCACTAGCGAGGCCGATTCCACAATAAGGGGCCACTGACCCCTATTAATAAGACTGAGGGGATGATCTGCCCTGATCGGGGTAAGATAATGCCACTCTCAGGGGTTGGGGGTGGGGGTGGGTGGCATTGGCCGTACCCTGTGCCCGGGTTCATATTATTCCCCATATCATTGCTGCATTTTCATATTCACACCATGACTGATAAATTAAAGAGACTTCTTCTACACCAGCTGCTTCACACTATAACCCCCATCACTCCCAGGCAGGTGACAGTAACATCTCCCTGAGTCTGTGCTGTTGTGAGTGGAAGTGCTTTAGGGCCTCTTCAACCAGCAGAGGAGGTTTTGGATCATCTGCTTCACTTTAGTTGGAGTTATATTTCCGCAGCAGCTGGGGGTTACCCACGGGGGGGGTACTGAGCTGGGGGTTACCCACGGGGGGTGCTGAGCTGGGGGTTACCCACGGGGGGGTACTGAGCTGGGGGTTACCCACGGGGGGTACTGAGCTTAGGGTTACCCACGGGGGGTGCTGAGCTGGGGGTTACCCACGGGGGGTACTGAGCTGGGGGTTACCCACGGGGGGGACTGAGCTGGGGGTTACCCACGGGGGGTACTGAGCTGGGGGTTACCCACGGGGGGTACTGAGCTGGGGGTTACCCACGGGGGGTACCGAGCCCGGGCCCTGGACTCTGGAGCAGGACAAAGAGGCTGCTGTGCGGCTCGGTGACGGCAGGTGGCGCTGTGGAGCTCCTGCGGCTGCCGGCTGTCGCCCTGCCTGCCGGCTCTCCGGTGGCATTTCATTCTTGGCATGTGCGGCGTGTAGCTGCGGGGGGGTTTGTTGCCCCGGGCCGGGGCATTTATTCCTTCTTGGAATCGCAGACTGAGCGGTCAGAGCCTCCATGTGTGCGGCGTCCGGCTAGATCCTCATCTACTGCTGCTGGGGGCTCAGATCTGACCCTTTGTTGTTGGGGAAGCCACACAGCCCATTCCTGCCTGTACACAGGTGACCTAGCCTGCCTCATCCTTACATCCCTGCCTGTACACAGGTGACACAACCTGCCTCATCCTCACATCCCTACATATGCACAGGTGACCCAGCCTGCCTCATCCTTACATATCTGCCTGGACACAGGTGACCCCACCTGCCTCATCCTCACTTCCCTGCTTGGACACAGGTGACCCCACCTGCCTCATCCTCACTTCCCTGCCTGGATACAGGTGATACAGCCTGCCTCATCCTCACTTCCCTGCCTGGATACAGGTGATACAGCCTGCCTCATCTTCACTTCTCTGTCTGGATATAGGTGACCCAGCCTGCCTCATCCTCACTTCCCTGCCTGGACACAGGTGACCCAGCCTGCCTCATCCTCACACGCAGGAAGGACCTGTTGGATTCTGCTTGAAGGTTGGTGCTGGCTCGCTGATCACCGGCTGCTGCTCTCTTCCCTGCTGGTAAGCTCCGTGTTCATTTTCATTTCCAATTCATCAGAACATGCTGCATGGCTGCACCATGCCCCTGCTTTAACACAGGAGGCGCAGTGGAGTGGCACAGGAGGGGTTAAAACATTCAGTTGTCTCTGGATCATTTCAGTTGGGAATTCCGGTGTCGGTGTGATTTCCTCCTGTGCCCGGGGTAATAATAACGGGCGATATAAACGATGGGGTGATAATAACGGGCGATATAAACGATGGGGTGATAATAACGGGTGATATAAACGGTGGGGTAATAATAACGGGCGATATAAACGGTGGGGTAATAATAACGGGCGATATAAACGGTGGGGTAATAATAACGGGCGATATAAACGGTGAGGTAATAATAACGGGCAATATAAACGGTGGGGTAATAATACCGGGCGATATAAACGGTGGGGTAATAATAACGGGCGATATAAACGGTGGGGTAATAATAACGGGCGATATAAACGGTGGGGTAATAATAACGGGCGATATAAAGGGTGGGGTAATAATAACGGGCGATATAAACGGTGGGGTAATAATAACGGGCGATATAAACGGTGGGGTAATAATAACGGGCGATATAAACGGTGGGGTAATAATACCGGGTGATATAAACGGTGGGGTAATAATGTTTTATTGGACTAATTAACTCATTTAACGCGGAATAAATTAACTGACATCATTCCTGTGGTGCGTATCAAATGACCGTATATACCGAGTGCAGACACCATGTGCACCGGCTGTATAATAAATGACACAGGAGTGAGTGTGAGTGTGTGTGAGTGTGAGTGTGTGAGGGGACGGTCCCCTAATGAGAACTACACCCCCCCCCCAGGTCCCTGGAAGTGACCCCTGAGCCCAGGGAGGATTTTCTAACTGCGATATTTGGAGAACCCGCGTGCGCCGACTGAGTATAATAATATGAGCTGTGCAGAATACGATCAGGAAAGGCCTGGCATAGGGGTCGGGGCAAAAGGGGCTTGGGGCTCAGGGCTCGGGGGTGCATATGCCCCCTGGGCTGCTCTGTTTTATGCGCACTAGCTTAAGCTATTATGTGTAATTTACTTGCAGTTCCTCACACAGCCGCTAGGTGTCTAGAATATTCGAGACCATTTGGCATGTGACGATTGGATCCTTTCTGTGCTCCTTCCTGTAAATGTGTTTTGCGCTGGATGGTGCCGTCGAGCAGGTCGTCCCCCAAGCTTTGGCCTGTTTTATTACCGTTGGCTTGGCTTTACTCGCCGCCAGGGATGGACGTTTCTAACCCTCCGTCGTTTAAGGCACTCTGGTTATGTATGTGATGTCGCGCATGCTGGCGGTGGCGCAGCGCTCTGGAGAAATGATATTGTGTAGAAAAGCGAGGGTTGTGTTACAATCGGTCGGGTAAAGTCATCAAAATGGGCTTGATTGCTAACAAAGGAGGGAACGTTGTGGCGGCTTCCCCGGCCCGTCATGTCTGCCCATAAAGAGTCAAACCTTAATCAGTCGTTGGTCTCGTCTTAGATTCAGGAGCCGTATGTCTATCCCGTGCATGTTTAATCCCCTCACTGCATTACCCTCTACCACCTCTGCTGGGAGACTGCTCCACTTACCCAACCACCCCCTCAGTAAAATAAAAGCAACCTTCTGGAACCGTAAAGGTTAAAGATGCCGTTTTTCTGCAGCAGCGGTGAGTGGGCCTGAAAGCTCAATTCTTGCATTACCTCCTGCAGACGGAGAAAGAGAGAGTTGGGTTGCCATGACAACTAGACATTGTACTACCTGTCAATCGAGTCCCAGATCGAGTTCCTCCGTTGCCGAGTCTCACGAAGTCCCTTCTGTCTGCAATTTCTGACCGCATTTCATTCATCCGCGATGAGCCTCTTCGTGGAGTCCATCCAGGGGGACAGAAGCTCGAATTTATCCAACTAATTCCTGAACGACCATCGGTGTATTTTCATATAAAACCCTTTTCTGTGTGCTGTGACTTGGCTGGAACAGCCTCCCAGCAGAGGTGGTAGAGGGTGATACAGTGAGGGGATTTAGACGTGGATAGGACTCCTCAGTCTGACAGGAAGGGGCCGGCGTCTCAGGAAAGACTCTTCGATTACATGAAGCCATAACCGGGTCCAATCTGGATCGTGTTACGGAGCGGGAGGCTTAATGGTCTCTTATTAGGGAAATATTAGTCAAATCTACTGTATTTTCCTTCCTGTTTGACCACATGCATCATTAACCCCTGCCTCTCCTCCGCGCCCCTCCCCCCGGCCCGTTTCACACATTGGGGGCCCCGTTCCTGGTAGCGCTAACAGTACCCACAATACATTCTGTCCACGGAATCCCTTACCCCAACCCCCCCTCAAATCATGCGCTGCCCACCTAAAAATCTCCAGCTGTCCCAATGATCAGGATACTGGCCGCAACACGCGTCTGGTTATTGTGCCAGTCCCTGCAAGTACAGGATTGCTGGGCGCTATGGTCTCCTGTTGCGCACACAGATTTATTACTGGGTCGTCTCGCTTGTATTTTCCGGAGCGGCTTTTTTTTCTACGTTGGCCCAATAAAAAGTTTTAAGTTAAATTAACTTTCGGGAGCTCAGAGGTCTCTTCTTCAGATGGAATGGATTATGAAAAATGTAAGGGCAAAGTGTTTTCTCCGGATATTATGCAATTATTTATGGAATTTTATATGAAAAGAAGACCCTGCACCCATTGTTTTATGACTCGTTTCTCCTGACTCCTTATCATACTGCCTGTGAGAAACATTGGAATGCCTTGGTCTTGATCACCGAGTTGGACTCTCTGACTAATGAAAGTCTATGGAGTGAAGGACTTCATTAGCGTTGCCATAAAGCATCAGTGTGGTGTTTGAGGTACAGACGCTGCCGGAAGGGGTCCTCACTACGTCTGTTCTTGCCAAGTCCTTTTGCACCGGCTTTGCTGAAAATGTTGGAAAACGAGCTCATAGACTCTGTGGACAGGAAGTTCCTCTCTTTGCGGACAGGAAGCTCCTCTCTTTGCGGACAGGAAGCTCCTCTCATTGTGGACAGGAAGCTCCTCTCTTTGCAGACAAGGAAGTTCCTCTCTTTGTGGACAGGAAGCTCCTCTCTTTGCGGACAGGAAGCTCCTTTTTTTGTGGACAGGAAGCTCCTCTCTTTGCGGACAGGAAGCGCCTCTCTTTGCGGACAGGAAGCGCCTCTCTTTGCGGACAGGAAGCGCCTCTCTTTGCGGACAGGAAGCGCCTCTCTTTGCGGACAGGAAGTTCCTCTCTTTATGGATAGGAAGTTCCTCTCCTACCGTTCTGTTTTCTATGGACTCTTTCCAGGAACTCACACGGACGGCGCCATGGAAGAAGCCCGGCGTCTCGCCTGTTGTGTTACCGACGCTTTTGTGGTTTGCCGGGAACGTCCGGATCGCGAGGAGGGAGCAGGGGGCGCTGTCCCAGACGGTGGCTTTTGGGGGAAGCTGCTGAGGTTACGGATGGGGGGGTACTTGTTACTGTTAGGGGTACCGCGGCCTACGGGGTACCTACGTCAGCTGTAGGCATTCCAGAGGGCTTTCTAAATCCCCCCCAAAGTCCCGAGCTGTTCTCAAACGTCAAACTCGGCTCATTGTCAGGGAGAGGCTGCTTATCCCAACCAAGTTTCCCTGTTTAGTTAATCCAGTCCCTCTCTATGCCTAAAATCAAATCCCTCTCCCCTGATGCCCTTCTTTCCTTCTCAATGCCCCTCAGAATGTTTACGACGTTAACGCCAAACCCATCGATACAATGTGTCATGTCATCTAATTCCTCGCCATGGCAACTGCTTTTATCTGCCGGGGGCCATGTTGGATCAGTGTCTCCATCCACCTCCTGCTTCTCGTTGCGTGATGGAGTCGGTCCGTCCCCAAAGTCTATTATCACCCACAACAAAAGATCAAGGGCAACGCAACACCAAGGGTCCGACCATCAACACTGGATTTAACTGGGGGGGGGGGGCTGGTACCTTCTGGCCCAGGGGGCAAGAAAGCTGATTACCCCCAGCCCCTGCCCCAGCCCCTGCCTCCTCTGTACATAACACGCATGTACACACGCTAACCTTGTCCGGCGCCTTCCTTCACAGCAGCTCATGCACCGCTGCAAGGTCTTCTACAATACGCCGTATGAAGAGGCATTGCTAGTCTGGAAAGCTTGCAATCTATTACAATTCAATTGGCCAATAAATGGATTGCTTTAGCCGTGGGAAGCTGTGATGTGTATGAGGAATGCAGCTCCCTGGCATTGCATGGAGCGGGGCAGAGACTCGATTCTAATGATTGTCCCAGATAAATGACTTTTACTCAGAACAATCCTAACCTCTGACCCCCTAGATTTGATTGACAAGATTTATTTTATGTTTCTTTCCACGAAAACAAAGGAAATACAACCAAAAGTAGGCTCTTCAGTTGACGTTATTTCCTTTTTTTAAGGGTAACATACAGAAAGACGGACCTCGGATGTCTCTTCTTCAGATAAACAATCCACGAAAGCACAGCAATGACTCTAATACCGGACCTCATAGAAAGCTTGACCATGTCATTATACTCGAGTCACCTGCATTCAAGCAGGGATATCAGCCATAACATAAGAAATTATCAACTGGGAGCATAGGAAAGAGTCCTCTTCAAAATGTGTGACCCTGAAAATCTGCCCCTTCACCCTGGGGCAAAAACCCTGAGAGTTTGCAGAGATGGGCACGTGAGGTTGGTAGCCCACGGCCGCTATTATTAATTCAAAGAACGTCATCGATAATCGCTTGTCCAAAGTAGGTTAATTACGATGATTCCGTTACATGTCCCAGCTTACAGAAAATCAATAACTTTTACACAGAGAAACGGGACGGAAACGGTAAAACGACCACATGGAGCGCAACATGCGCGCCACACACTCCTAAACCCCGTGCACTGTATACAGTAATATAACCCCCCCAGCGCTGTATACAGTAATATAACCCCCAGCGCTGTATACAGTAATATAACCCCCAGCACTGTATACAGTAATATAACCCCCAGCGCTGTATACAGTAATATAACCCCCAGCGCTGTATACAGTAATATAACCCCCCAGCGCTGTATACAGTAATATAACCCCCAGCACTGTATACAGTAATATAACCCCCAGCGCTGTATACAGTAATATAACCCCCAGCGCTGTATACAGTAATAAAAACCCCCAGCGCTGTATACAGTAATATAACCCCCAGCGCTGTATACAGTAATATAACCCCCCAGCGCTGTATACAGTAATATAACCCCCCCAGCGCTGTATACAGTAATATAACCCCCCAGCACTGTATACAGTAATATAACCCCCAGCGCTGTATACAGTAATATAACCCCCAGCGCTGTTTACAGTAATATAACCTCCCCCAGCGCTGTATACAGTAATATAACCCCCCAGCGCTGTATACAGTAATATAACCCCCAGCGCTGTATACAGTAATATAACCCCCCAGCGCTGTATACAGAAATATAACCCCCAGCACTGTATACAGTAATATAACCCCCAGCACTGTATACAGTAATATAGCCCCCCAGCGCAGTATACAGTAATATAACCCCCCAGCGCTGTATACAGTAATATAACCCCCAGCGCTGTATACAGTAATATAACCCCCCAGCGCTGTATACAGTAATATAACCCCAGCGCTGTATACAGTAATATAACCCCCCCAGCACTGTATACAGTAATATAGCCCCCCAGCGCAGTATACAGTAATATAACCCCCAGTGCTGTATACAGTAATATAACCCCTAGCGCTGTATACAATAATATAACCCCCAGCGCTGTATACAGTAATATAACCCCCCAGCGCTGTATACAGTAATATAACCCCAGCGCTGTATACAGTAATATAACCCCCCCAGCACTGTATACAGTAATATAGCCCCCCAGCGCAGTATACAGTAATATAACCCCCAGTGCTGTATACAGTAATATAACCCCTAGCGCTGTATACAGTAATATAACCCCTAGCGCTGTATACAGTAATATAACCTCCAGCACTGTATACAGTAATATAACCCCCAGCGCTGTATACAGTAATATAACCCCCAGCGCTGTATACAGTAATATAACCCCCAGCGCTGTATACAGTAATATAACCCCCCAGCGCTGTATACAGTAAAATAACCCCCAGCGCTGTATACAGTAATATAACCCCCAGCGCTGTATACAGTAATATAACCCCCAGCGCTGTATACAGTAATAAAAACCCCCAGCGCTGTATACAGTAATATAACCCCCAGCGCTGTATACAGTAATATAACCCCCCAGCGCTGTATACAGTAATATAACCCCCCCAGCGCTGTATACAGTAATATAACCCCCCAGCGCTGTATACAGTAATATAACCCCCAGCGCTGTATACAGTAATATAACCCCCAGCGCTGTTTACAGTAATATAACCTCCCCCAGCGCTGTATACAGTAATATAACCCCCCAGCGCTGTATACAGTAATATAACCCCCAGCGCTGTATACAGTAATATAACCCCCCAGCGCTGTATACAGTAATATAACCCCAGCGCTGTATACAGTAATATAACCCCCCCAGCACTGTATACAGTAATATAGCCCCCCAGCGCAGTATACAGTAATATAACCCCCAGTGCTGTATACAGTAATATAACCCCTAGCGCTGTATACAGTAATATAACCCCCAGCGCTGTATACAGTAATATAACCCCCAGCGCTGTATACAGTAATATAACCCCAGCGCTGTATACAGTAATATAACCCCCCAGCACTGTATACAGTAATATAGCCCCCCAGCGCAGTATACAGTAATATAACCCCCAGTGCTGTATACAGTAATATAACCCCTAGCGCTGTATACAGTAATATAACCCCTAGCGCTGTATACAGTAATATAACCTCCAGCACTGTATACAGTAATATAACCCCCAGCGCTGTATACAGTAATATAACCCCCAGCGCTGTATACAGTAATATAACCCCCAGCGCTGTATACAGTAATATAACCCCCCAGCGCTGTATACAGTAATATAACCCCCCAGCGCTGTATACAGTAATATAACCCCCCAGCGCTGTATACAGTAATATAACCCCCAGCGCTGTATACAGTAATATAACCCCCAGCGCTGTATACAGTAATATAACCCCCAGCGCTGTATACAGTAATATAACCCCCCCCCAGCGCTGTATACAGTAATATAACCCCCAGCGCTGTATACAGTAATATAACCCCCAGCGCTGTATACAGTAATATAACCCCCAGCGCTGTATACAGTAATATAACCCCCCCCCAGCGCTGTATACAGTAATATAACCCTTCAGTGCTCAAACACCGCACTGAGCTGATGCTTTATGGCGATGCTGATGAAGTCTCTTCCTTCATAGACTTTCATTAGTCAGAGAGTCCGGCTGGGTGATTAAGACTGAGCCATTCTATACTTCTCCACAGGCAGTATGGAGGGGCGGGCTGGGCTGGGGGGCAATTGCCCCCCAGGCCGCCCTGAATCCGGGCCGGTGGGCCGGACGGATGGCCGGCAGACGAGCATTCATTACAGCCGCTAAGTTAAAAACTAAGCAGCTGCAAGCAGGATTGAATGCGGCCGTCATGCCAGTAGCGTACCTGGTGGGGTGCCACCATGCCGGCACGCCTTCAGAAACGCTGTGCGCCGTGTCAATTCCCGGAATACAACACTGAAGCCACGCCCACCGTCTTCCGCGCTCAGTGCGAGAAGAAGAAGAGGAGGATGAAAAGTGAGAGTGACAGAGGAAAGGTAGGACAAGATTCAGGGAGAGTGGATTAGTGAGTGTGTGAGAGTGATGGGTGTTATGCTGAATGTTTGTGAATGAGGGTTTGAGATAGCATGGATGTGTAAGTGTTGGGGGATAGCTTGGCATAGGGAGGCTGTAATCACATTCCTTTCATGCACAGATTCCAGCATGTAGTGGCTGCCTAGGCATGATAGGAGTGTGATTGCTGTTATCAATTATTTTTTTGGTCCAACTTCGGTGTGTTAACACTTTTATTGCACAGAATAATTCAATAACAGTATTAATATATATATATATATATATATATATATATATATATATAATTGCAAACAGCAATCACACTCCTATCATGCTAAGTCAGCCAGCACATGCTAGAACCTGAGCATGATAGGATTGTGATTGTTGTTATATATATGTATATATATATATATATATATGTTAATATTGTTCTTGATTTTTTGTGTCTAATGTTGGTGTTACTTTTAATAAAGTTTTTGTAAAGTTTTTTTTTTTTCAGTTTTGGCCAAGTGAATGCTGAATTTTCAGTTTCAGTCCAGAATTTTCATTTCGGTGCATCACTACTATATACTATGCCAGTCACTAAAGTGGTAAGCCTACACCACATCAATGTTTGGCTTAGTATATAGTGATAGGGGTTGTCAGTGTCTGGCTCAATGTATAGGCACACATTGACGGTGGTACCGCGTAATCCCTAAGTATATAATGATAACAGTTATGCTGTACCCCTGTCAATGTGTGCCTCAGTCTATAATGAAAACAATTATGCTGTACCCTGTCAATGTTTGCCTAACCATAGAAACTATGCAGTTTTAAAGTGTGTGTGTGTGTGGGGGGGGGGTGCCACAGGTGCCAACTACTCTAGGTACGCCCCAACGGCCGTGCCTCAGCTCCTCTTCCCACGTATTAAAAGGGGTGCGATGAAGAGCTGAGGCATGCAGTGTTTGCACGCCGGCCACTTTAATTTCATTAGGCGCCGGTGGAGTGACTGCCGTCAATGTCGCTCGCAGCCGCTTTGATGGTGCAATGGGCCAGTTGACTAGACTTGTCCCCCAGGCCTTAGGCTGCCAGCCCTCCCCTGGCAGTATGATAAGGAGTCGGGGGGGGGTTAGTAGATCGGGGGTCAGATAACAGAGCGAGAATCATACAAACGGCTGATATGCAGCTGCCTGAAAGCGTTATATAATGGGGCAAAAAACTACAACTGGGGTAAAAAAATAACAGAGCGATATTTCTGAAAACTTATTTTTAATCTGAGACAAAACGGTGAGATTCCCGTGTAAAGCGTTTACACAGAACGTTTGTACTGGAAATTCCAGGGGATGTTTTTTTTGTGTGATGTTCATAAAACAAGAAAAATGTTTCCTGCTTTTCTAAAGCCCTCTTTTCTGTGTAAAGATGTCGCTCGGTCTCTCTGCTGTCCAGGCACAGAACGGGGGGAGAAGCGATGCGGGGTCCCGGTTTGTGATGTAATAAATACAGAACGTCTATAATTAGAGCGTTTTTCGGCTGATACCGGGAACTCTCCCGAGTGTGCAGACCTTGGCCGCTCGTCGGTGTTAGATTAGGATCGCTGGGGGTCCGTGGAGGGTTTATTTATAGGAAACCAGCGTACAAAAAAAAAATCAGGGGTCCCAGCGAATGAGTTAGACGTTCAGGTGTTTGGATTCTTGCGCGGCTACCGACCCGTTCTTATATCTGTTTTAAAACTCCATTTTCTGCCTTATTTTTCCACCCAAAAAACTAAACTGGCTCTAAATTGTAATATTTTTGAAGCCATAAAATTTATTTAATTTTTTTATGCAGTTCCTAGGGAAATAAAAAGCAACCAGCAGTGAAAACAGAATTTTTTTCTTTTTCGGTTAAAATAAAAAAAAAATCTCAAAAAATGCAGCAGTTCTTTTTGTTTTGTCCCCCCAGAATGGGTAAATATGTCCTTTGTTCTATTTTGTGGTCAGTCTGCCCTTGACCTCAAGTCGACCTTCGCTTTACAATGATGGTTTCCGTCAAAAATGTTTTTCGTGCAGGTATGCAGGCAGGTGCAAAAGCATTATTAACCCCTTCATAGCCATTTTAAATAAATAAATAAGTAAATAAATATATTTTTATCTTTTGTGAGTTTTTTTTTTTAAAGAAAAAATAAGCTTTACTTTTGATACTATTTTTCTTAATTATAGTCCAATTTTAATTGTGAAGAAATTAATTATTATGAATAATAATTATTAAAATATAGAAAAATAAAAATGTTAAACAATCGTATTTTTTGACCATGTAAATTGTCACTAAACTGCTTAAGTTGATAAAAGTAGTTGGACATTAAATAGCGCCTTGATTTTGGAAATACTATATTTTTATACATATTTTTCATATTTTTCGGGCAATTATTTTAATTTGTTTCCTCTTTAATTATAATACATAAAGCAAAGGTATTAATTTCATTTTTTTATGTATTTCTAGCAAAAAATAAATAATAAAAAAATAAGAAAAATACAAAATGTTCACAAAATATGGCACGTTCCCGCTACTTTCCATTGGCCCTCCTGGCCCTCCTCTTGGTGGAGGGGTAAGGTTATTATTATTTTTGGATTGGGGAAATATATATTATATGTAAGTTCGTCACTTATGAAAGAAAAAAAAAAAACATGCACTCACACAAATTATATATTTTTTTTTTTTTAACAAAAGATATGGCTTTTTCTTATTTTTATTATAATACCAAATTTGTTATAAAAGAGATATATTTAAAGAAAAATAGCTTAAAATTGGAAGAAAATGTAAAATTGCTTCAAAACTTGTTGATAAAGCCGATAATTTGATAAAAAATAGCCCAACATTTAGTAGCATTTTGATTTTGGAAATATATTTATATACACATTTTCTCATATTTCTAGTAATTATTTGAGGATTTGCATGTTTCTTTGTTTTTTTAATGTATCATTTGTTGCATTTTGCACATTAGTTGGGATTTGCGTTGCTTAATTTTGTCTTATTTTGTTGAACGCGTTACGAGGCGTCACATATGTGGCTTCTGCTGCACTATTAATAAATTAACCCCTTAAGGACAGCGAGTTGTCCTTAAACCCATTAATGGCAATGCATTGTGAACCTGTACATCCGGCGGAGGGCTGAGGGCCAGGGGGGCTGCCTTGGGACAACAATTAAATACAAAAAGGGGGTGGCTGGGGTATAACTACATAACACATAAATCAATATACAAAGTGGGGTGGGTGGCTGGGGGCAATACACATGGGTACATTAACCAGTACAAAAGGTGGCATCAATACACAAGCGAGGGGGGCTGGCTGGGGACATTACATAAATCAATACACAAGGGTGTTGGGGCATAATGTACAAAGAGGGCTGGCTGGGGCATCAATACACAAGGGGAAAAACACACAAACAACAAACCAGCAGAAACATTTTTTATGCTTTGCGTAGCTCAACCTGTCCTGATGTGTGTGTCTGGGTGTCGGTGTGGCAGAGCCTGTCCTGGTGTGTGTGTGTGTGTGTGTCTGGGTGTCGGAGTGGCAGAGCCTGTCCTGGTGTGTGTGTGTCTGGGTGTCGGAGTGGCAGAGCCTGTCCTGGTGTGTGTGTGTTTGGGTGTCGGTGTGGCAGAGCTTGTCGTGGTGTGTTTGTGTTTTGGTGTTGGTGTGGCAGAGCCTGTCCTGGTGTGTGTGTGTTTGGGTGTCGGTGTGGCAGAGCCTGTCCTGGTGTGTGTGTGTTTGGGTGTCGGTGTGGCAGAGCTTGTCGTGGTGTGTTTGTGTTTTGGTGTTGGTGTGGCAGAGCCTGTCCTGGTGTGTGTGTGTTTGGGTGTCGGTGTGGCAGAGCCTGTCCTGGTGTGTGTGTGTTTGGGTGTCGGTGTGGCAGAGCTTGTCGTGGTGTGTTTGTTTTTTGGTGTTGGTGTGGCAGAGCCTGTCCTGGTAGGAGACCACTAAGATCTTGAAAGCCTATGTAACTTCACACGATCACTAAATTAGCTGAATAAAGGATATTAACTTCTACCAAAGACTCGGAAATACAACTGCAACATATATGAAGAGCTGAAATGTGTTTGGATATTGAACCGTGTTTTACTTGGCTTTTCTGGACGTGATGATAAATGTGAACTTCTCCAGATGGGCGGCGCATCCATCAACCTCGAGAGGTTGAGGTTAGGAAAGCTGAAGATCGTGAGAAGAAGACTTCTTCAGAGATATGAGCACCAGCCGTTCATCTCCCTTCTGGCCGGCCTCTACAGCTGCCGATGGAAACGTTATCAGCGCCAGAAGACAGAGCCTGGGCAATGGTGCTGCAAGAAGGTAAGAGATGGTGGACTCCAAGCCCACCACGCGAACACAAGGTCCATAGGATCAGATACGGTACATTGGTTATGGAAGGGCTTGAATGCAGACCTGTAAGTCTGGCAGTAGGTTCTCCTACTTTTTATACGGAACTTTTTATTCAATATTGGTTGAAAAAGACCTAAGCCCACCAAGTTCAACCTTTCTACCAATTTTTCCTGCTTTTGATCCCCCCAATTAAACTCATTTTTGGAAATACTCCTTCTTGACTCCCAAAGCCAATCAGATTTCTCATTGGATCAAGAAGCTCTAAAATATTCATATTTATTCTATCGTTTATGGCCCCCAGATTTCAGATAACTTTTCGCCGGCTCCTGGGATGATCGTAGAATTAGTAGATAAATATGGAGACCCGGTCCAGGGGCAATGTGTTTTTCACCCTTTTTCAGTTTTTTTTTGCACCAAATTCTTCCATTCTCATGTTATAGACGAAAGGTCATCTGCCGAACTACATGTCCCATTATCCTAACGCCGTCTTTAAATTTCCGAAATGTTTAGCACCTAAACTGGTATGATAGGATGATAGGGATTGTAGTTTCTCAGCCGATGTATCTGGGTCACCGTGGGCTACCGTCAGGAGATCTGTACAGACGGATTATTTTTTCATTTTGTATTTATTTTTTATTATGTTTTTTTTTCTTTTCTGAAATGCTTCATTGTTAGTAAATATTTATCAGGGGGGGGGGTCTTAATTGGTTCACGGGTTTCAGCCGAAGGTTTTAGGATAAGAACAGAAGATTGCATTGTGTCACCAAGCAGGGGTTAAATTACAGATTGCATTCTGCGCACAAGCAGAAAATCTAATAAAAACACAAAAATGTGTTAAAAGAATGAAATATTTTATATTTGGGACAAAAAAATAACAGGAAACTGTCAGGGTACGCCTCTAAATCTCAGAATTTTTACCCCAGGCTCAACATCTCAGGGTAGATTCTCAAGGGTTTTACCCCAATCTTGGGGTGAGGGGGCAGATTCTGGGGTCTCACAGTCTGGAACTGACCCCTTCATATTCTCTTCTGATTTAATGACATCTGAGCATCCTGATTGGTGCTTTTCTCCCTGCTATATCACAGCTGGAATCCCTGCTTGAACACAGGTGACTCCATTCAGAATATCTTTACCTCCTGACAAGTCTCCATAAGGGCCGGTGTTAGAGCCATTTGGCCCGTGGGCTATTAATCAGTTGATATTTGGAGATTGATGGCTCACAATGTGTATAAAGCGTCCCTGTATGCTAATGAGTGACATTATTATGCGTTTCAGTCTGTAATCGACAATCTGTCCCACGGGGAGACTTCTGTTCCCTGCCGTAATAACTGCTTTTCGCGTTTACAGGTGGAGAACGTCTTCTTCCTCCTGCTCATCGCGACGTTTTGTCTGTCGCTGGTTTTCCTCTATTTCTGGGGAGAAGCGCAGAACGACTACAATGATTTCGACTGGTGGGTTCCTCGCCTGAGACGGTGGAAAATAACAGGAATGACAAAAAGGCCCATTTTTTATTTATAGCTGATATTGTCCAGGAACCATACCTGGGCTACCAGGAGCCTTCCTTTGCGGGACGCGGCCAGGACTGCCCACTGACGTCAGCGGGCGGTCCCCTGACCTCGGTGGGCGGTCCCGTGATGTCGGTTGGCAGTCCCATGACATCGGTGGGTGGTCCAGTGGTGTTGGTGGGCGGCGGGAGGCCCTTCTGACGTCGGGGGCGTTCCCGCTGATGTCAGCGGGAAAAACCCCCATTTAAAGGGCAAATGGACGGAGAGTGGGCGTGTCAAGACATATGTTAATCTCTTTTCATGCGTCTTTGCCTTTGCAGTAACTCTCTATCCCCTCTTTTTTCAGGTTCATCTATGGAAATGTGGGCTCCTGGATCCTCTGGTCCATATTAATCCTCATAGCCTCGGTGTTCCTGTTTACGTATGTCGCCATTTTAGTGGTAAGTATATTGCAGTCAAACAAAAGCCACAGGGGCAATAAACCACTGCAAGGGCAATTATTTGGTCAACTTCTCTCACAAATGTCCCGGTGCGTTATTCTTTGGTGTTTGGTGCCGTTTGGGGTGTCGAAACGCCTGGGTGAGAGTTCTACCCGCTGATGTCACTCTTACACGACACATTGTGACATCACACAAGCTCACATATTACAAATACATAAAATTATGAGCGCACATTTTGGGATAAAATGCGCTCGTTCGCAGTATAACCCCTTTAAAGATCTATAAAATTGTAATATTGACTAATTTAACCAGTTAGCGTCCGAAGCTGGTATAGTAATATATGACTAAAAATTAGTATTTATTTTTCATGCATCAGAAGCAATTTGCTGGACAAGATATAAAAAAATAAATATATAAAAAAAAAAGTTTTCTCAAATCCCAACCAAACGTAAATTTTGGTTTAAACAACTTAACTTTCATGTATAATACAGAAAGAAAATGAGTTAAAAAATACATACAAATATCAATAAATTCACATAAATATGCAAATATTAATAAATTATTCATCATTATTCATAAATGTTTGTGAAAATATATTTCTATAAATAACTAAATAAAAAAGTTAAAAAAAGTAAAAAGAAAAAATACATAAAAATATCAATACGGTATATTCCTATAAATAAGCTGCTGTAATATTCCAGATATTCATTCTAAAGATTTATTTGTGGCAAAAAAAATATAATTCAGAATATTTGTGAAAATATATTACTATAAGTATATAAATAAGGCTTTGTGAATGAGCAGATCTTTTCATTTAGGTATACCTGTGGAAGCAAAAAAAACTAAAAAACAATTCATCAAAATGTTGTGAAACTATATTTCTATAAATAACAAAATAAAAAAGTAAAAAAAAAAAAAAGTAAAAATAGATTTATCTGTGGCAAAAAAATTCATCAAAATGTTTTAAAAATATATTTCTATAAATACATAAATATTCAGATAATTATTCCAAGATTTATTTGTGGCAAAAAAAAAATATTCATGAAAATGCCTGTGAAAATATATTTAAATAAATATATAAATCAGATGCAGATCTATATTCTTAAATATAACCGTGCAAAAAATAAAAAAAATACATACAAATATCTATCTATATAAATCCATATAAATAAGCCTCTGTAATATTGCAGATATTCATTCCAAGGTTTATTTGTGGCAAAAAAAAAAAAAAAAAAAGTTTGTGAAAATATATATTATAAATTATAAAATAAATTATAAAATTATAAATATATATAAATAAGCCTCCGTGAATATATAGATTCCACGGTGTGCCGATGGCAAAAATAAATATTCTTCAGAATGTTCTCGTAGAATTCGAGGATCCCTCAGAGCTCGATAGATAGAATCGCCGACTCGTGACCTGGATACGGATCCGTTTATCTTCCTCTCGGCCCTGCCTGCAATCAGATAACATTCAACGTTTTGAATTTACCCATTTAACCTGAGTTGACCAATATTCTTAATCCAAAAAGTATCTTTTTTTTTTTTTTCTCTATGGGTTTGAATGGGATATAAAACGGATCATGAAGAAAGACATCTTCAATGGGCAGGACACTGAAGTCCTTGTCTGACGGGCAATTGTGCCGACGCTGGCAGCCGGCTCCCCTTCTCCGCGTTTCTGTAACGGGATTGTGATGTTTCCAATATTTAAAATAATCCACAAGGAGGATAAAGGAGTTTTCAGTCTGCGTACAAAGAACTAAACTCTTTATTTTTTATTGTGAATACTTATTTTTATTTTTTTTTTAATTAGGATCACTAAGAAAGGGGAAAAAAACGCAGTGAAAAAAAATAATAAAAAAAATGGATTTACAAAAAAAAATTAAAATACTTGGAAAAAAATTATTAAAAAGAATGGATTTACCAAAAAAAAATAAAAATACTTGGAAAAAAATTATTAAAAAGAATGGATTTACCAAAAAAAAATAAAAATACTTGGAAAAAAATTATTAAAAAGAATGGATTTACAAAAAAAAAATAAAAATACTTGGAAAAAAATTATTAAAAAGAATGGATTTACCAAAAAAATATAAAAATACTTGGAAAAAAATTATTAAAAAGAATGGATTTACCAAAAAAAAAAAAAAAATACTTGGAAAAAAATTATTAAAAAGAATGGATTTACCAAAAAAAAAAAAAAATACTTGGAAAAAAATTATTAAAAAGAATGGATTTACCAAAAAAAAAAAATACTTGGAAAAAAATTATTAAAAAGAATGGATTTACCAAAAAAAATAAAATTTAGACGTGAGTTATGGATGGTGGCCACTTTGGGCCATAATGTGTATCCAAATTGTTGAGATTAGTCACCTTATTTAATGAATGAGCCCCAGATTGTTTTGGTCCATTTATTTAGTAGTATTTTTTTTTTTTTATTATTATTATTATTTTTTAGGTTTTAGCGGTATGCCTGCTCTCTGAAGGTCAGCAGTTACACCTGCACTGGAGTCACAAGGTAGGAAGTGATTAAAGAGTAACGTCATTAAAAGAGCAACAAAAACAATGTTTTTTTTTAATAGCCCAAGGGCGGCTGACACACTTTGTATCGTAAAAAATGGATGGAAAGAGAGACAGGAGACTTTGAGCTTTAACCAGAAAGACTTCGTAAAAATATCTCCTCGAA
This sequence comes from Spea bombifrons, assembly GCF_027358695.1. Classification (NCBI taxonomy): domain Eukaryota; kingdom Metazoa; phylum Chordata; class Amphibia; order Anura; family Pelobatidae; genus Spea; species Spea bombifrons. Next base: position 139,078,698 of record NC_071088.1, on the reverse strand, counting down.
CACCACAGTGAGCTGACGCTTTATGGCAATGCTAATGAAGTCCGTTCCTCCACAGACTTTCATTAGTCAGAGAGTCCGGCTGGGTGATTAAGACTGAGCTATTCTATTGTTCCCCACAGGCAGTATGATAAGGAGTCGGGGGGTTTAGTAGATCGGGGATCAGATAACAGAGCAAGAATCATACAAACGGCTGATATGCAGCTGCCTGAAAACAGAATATTATGGGGCAAAAAACTACAACTGGGGTAAAAAAAGAAAACCACAATATTTTTAGAAAATTCTTTTTAAGTTGATATGTAGTTTTTTTGTCTATTTTTATCTTGTTATGAAGCTTTTGTTACATTCGGCACCCACTGTTTTTTTTTTTTTTAGCTGAGATCCATTTTTAACTTTGATTTCCATAATGTGAAATATTTTCCACAGATTACAGAACGGACTCTAGCCCGTAATACCATTTGCTGATTTTTACAGCCTTTATGGCAGAAAAACTTTCCTAATGGACGTTTTTTCCTTTGCAGGTGGGAACCCTGGTGGTCCTGGTGGTCTCGATAGCCGCTTTGGTGGCTTTGTCTAAATTATGGAGCCCGGAATGGAACACTATTCTTCTCTCTTTCCAGGTTTGTCCTAAATTTTATTTAACCGTATATAAATTAAAAAAATAAAATACATAATAGTTTATATATAATATATAAATATAATATATACCGCATTTACTCGATTATAACACGACCTCCCAAAATTTGAATATTAATTCAGTAAAAAAAAGAAAAAGCCTGATTATAAGACGATCCTATAAGAAAAAAGTTTTACCAGTAAATGTTATTTCATGTAAACCATTTTTTCATATTTATTAAAATAAACTATGAAAAAATGCATTTTTTGTTTTTATTTCCTTTTATTTGCCAACCTGCCCCCCCAGTTATGCACATCTGCCCCCCAGAAATGCCTTGTACCCCCCTATATGCCACTCTGCCTCCCTGATATTTCTTTTAACCCCCTAAATGCCACTCTGCCTCCCTGATATTCCTTTTAACCCCCTATATGCCACTTTGCCTTCTATGAATGTACACCAGCTGCCGGAGAGGAGGATCCGGGTCTCCTGCAGCGCTGCGGGGTGATCTGGATCTTAGTCTCATAGTCAGACCTCTATTTGAGGCCTGATTATAAGATGACCTCGAATATATTCTGAAAAAAACCCTCATCTTATAATGGAGCAAATACGATATATATTTATTATATTATGAATGCATAAAACAGACTGTAAGCTCACAAGACCAGAGACCCCCCCCCTCTACACCTGTATGTTTTCACATGTGTTAATGTTATTGGGAAATATTTTAATAATATTTAAAGTGAATTTTAATGTTATTAGTAATTTCCGTGGCGTGGAATAGCGCTACGGGATCTGCCGGAGCTCTATTAATAAATGTAATAATAAATGTAATAAAAGCTGCCGCCTCTCTGTTGTTGAGCTGAAAGGGTCCCTGGATCTTGTGACGTTCTGTACAGCGCTGCGGAATGTGATGGCGCTATAGAAACAAATGATTAATAATACTAATGACCCTGTCTATATTTCCCGTAGATCACTGCAGCCTATTTACACATCGGGGCCATTGCCGTGATGGTGGTCTTGTCCTGGCCGGTGGCTCTGTACTTTGTCCGGATGAATAAAACGGGTAAGATCTGGGGGGGTGCCGGGTATTTCCAAGACAGACAGCCCCACCAACAAAGAATCTACATTAAATGCGTAATACCTGCTCTATTAAGCATTCTTCAACCTGTAAGAACAAATCAAAGGAAACAGGGGCATCGGGGAGGAAATAGGGCAATCAGGAGTTTGGAAGAGGGACTGGCCCAATGAAACAGGGACACTTGGCAGATATGTATTTCACTCCCCTTTATCAGAAGTAACTCCTGATAGAATTGATTGTCCTTTTACGCTGTAGTTTGACTGATCAGCCAAAGAGACAAGGAAAGAAATGATGACATAATAAGCCTTTTTATTATATTATATTTACTAAAACATGTTTTTTTTGGAATGAAGGATTATTCAAATGTTCGTCAGTGTGTTCTCCCGTTTGCTCCAAAAACGTGACGTTTCAGGCAGCCGCGGGGACAGGCGGCTCAAACCGTTCATTTTTAAAATCAGAATTAAACAACAGAAATAAATAAAATAATAATAATAATAAAAAAACACCAGTTGTAGATTGTCAGCCTTTGGGACAATAGATAAAGGCACCCCAGGCCTGCATGGAATACATTTTTGTAAATGTAATTTATTTAAAAAAAAACAATTAGCATAATTTTATATTTAACCCTTTACATTAATGCCGCTAATCCACAGGTTCATATAATACTGAACAACAAGCTATAGGTCACTATAAGGTTCTTTCCCATACGTGCCAAGTGTCTCTATTTACATATATATATTTTTTCTCTGGACTCTGTGTCCCTTTTTCCTCCCCGGCTTGTCCCCCATCTATAAATTCAGAGTATTCTTTAATCTTTCTTTAATGTAAGGAAGTTTTACTTTACTGAGAGGGTGGTAGATAAGTGGAACAGCCTCCCAGCAGAAGTGGTAGAGGGTAATGCAGTGAGGGTATTAAAGACGCATGGGATAGACCTACGGCTCCCGAATCTAAGACGAGACCAACGTCTGATTTAGCAGGAGAAACGGGTGACTAGACGGGGGCCGGATGGGGCCGATGAGGGCTGATTGGCGGCTACTGATCTGTTTGTCTGCAGTTTCTCAGGTGCTGATAATTACCCCCTTCCTGATCACTCTGGTGTTTTTGTACCTGATACCCCTGGGCATGTACTCGCCCTGCATCCTGGAGGAGGGGACCCTGCCGCCCAAGCCGTCCCTTATTGCACACAGAGGATCGCCCCAGGTAAGGGCAATTCCGGGTGTATCCCAGTGTACAGCGCTACAGAATATGATGGCGCTATATAAAACAATAAATAATAATAATGTTTCTGATTATCTCCCTATTAGAGAGAAGCCTTAATAACGGACCACGAAAGCATCCGAAAAAGCTGGGGGGGGGGGTGAGGGAGAGAAGAGAGAGAGAGAGAGAGGGATGGGAAAGAGCGAGGGAGAGATGGGGAGAAAAGGGAGAGGGGGATGAGAGAGACAGGGGGGAGACGAGAGAGAGAGGGATGGGAAAGAGCGAGGGAGAGATGGGGAGAAAAGGGAGAGGGGGATGAGAGAGACAGGGGGGAGAAGAGAGAGAGAGGGATGGGAAAGAGCGAGGGAGAGATGGGGAGAAAAGGGAGAGGGGGATGAGAGAGACAGGGGGGAGAAGAGAGGGAGAGGGATGGGATGGGAAAGAGCGAGGGAGAGATGGGGGATGAGAGAGACTGGGGAGAGAAGAGAGAGGGGATGGGAGGGAGAGAGATGGGGGGGAAAGAAGAGAGAGGGATGATGGGAGAGAGACATTTAAATACATAAAGTAATTTAACAAATTAGGTTACAACAAGGGACCGTAATCTAACACTAGAGGGTCAGAGGTTTAGATGTAATGGAAGGAGTGGTAGGTAAGGGAACAGCCTCCCAGCAGAAGTGGTAGAGAGTCCAGCGAGGGAACTTAACGCACCGGATACCGTTTTAGTTCACGTTTCTCTTTTCTCTCGGCTGTAGCTGGCACCGGAAAACACACAGATGTCATTTGAGAAAGCCGTTGAACTCGGCGCCGACGGCTTGGAGACGGACGTCACCATCAGGTGAAAGGAATTTATGATAAATGCCCCCCCCAAAAAAAATAATTAAAACATTTCTGAAAAAAACTGGCATAGATAAACTGTTTTGGGCCCAGCCAAGCTGTTTGGGGTAAAGATGGCACAGGCAAGGTGTTTGGGGTAAAGATGGCACAGGCAAGGTGTTTGGGGTAAAGATGGCACAGGCAAGCTGTTTAGGGTAAAGATGGCACAGGCAAGCTGTTTAGGGTAAAGATGGCACAGGCAAGCTGTTTGGGGTAAAGATGGCACAGGCAAGCTGTTTAGGGTAAAGATGGCACAGGCAAGCTGTTTGGGGTAAAGATGGCACAGGCAAGGTGTTTGGGGTAAAGATGGCACAGGCAAGCTGTTTAGGGTAAAGATGGCACAGGCAAGCTGTTTAGGGTAAAGATGGCACAGGCAAGCTGTTTGGGGTAAAGATGGCACAGGCAAGGTGTTTGGGGTAAAGATGGCACAGGCAAGCTGTTTAGGGTAAAGATGGCACAGGCAAGCTGTTTAGGGTAAAGATGGCACAGGCAAGCTGTTTGGGGTAAAGATGGCACAGGCAAGGTGTTTGGGGTAAAGATGGCACAGGCAAGCTGTTTGGGGGAAAAGATGGCACAGGCAAGCTGTTTGGGGACGAAAGGCAGCACTCACAAGCTGTTTGAGGGCAGAGCTGGCATTGTGGGACGTGCTGCTCGGTGAAGTTGACTGGCCTGGGGCACTATGTGGTTTCTAGTAATGCCGCTGCTTCGAGTCCCGCGCGAGTTGTAAAGTCAGATAGAGCAGTGGCATGAAGTGAGAGTGGAGCGACACTGTATTCACTGAAATGTGTTTAATTCTGGTAAATCCTGTAGATCGCTTTTTTTTCTCGTATGTTTTCTTTAAATGTTTTGTTTCTACAAAAGGAGGTCTTTAAAAAAAAAAAAAAAAACATCCATTACTGACGATCGTGCCCTAAAAATACACGTTTGTGTGGGCGGCTCGCTCTATAACAGCCGCAGCGAGCGAGATCTATATACGAAACCGCGGCTTGGCCGGCTTCTCAGTGTTTCCACGTTGATGTTTTCTCTGCGTGATCCCATTGTACAGCGCTGCGGAATATGGCGGTGCTATATCACTCAATTATTGCAGAATAGCTAATGATTCCTCTTTGCTAGCGTATCTCCTAAACCTGGAAACCAAATTTCATTATATTCTTAAAGGCAAAAATATATACCCCCCCCCAGCACTGTAGACAGTAATACATTTTTTATCTAATTTTACCCCAATAAACCCCCTTTATCTGCAGCCCTGGAGCCGCCGTGGGTGTCAGTCATGTGATATTTTGGGTGACTTTTCCCGGCTCAAACACCACACTGAGCTGACGCTTTATGGCGATGCTAAGTCCGTTCCCCCCACAGACTTTCATTAGTCAGAGAGTCCGGCTGGGTGATTAAGACTGAGCCGTTCTATTGTTTCCCACAGGCAGTATGATAAGGAGTCGGGGGGGTAGTAGATCGGGGATCAGATAACAGAGCGAGAATCATACAAACGGCTGATATGCAGCTGCCTGAAAGCGTTATATTATGGGGTAAAAAGTAACTACAACTGGGGTAAAAAAACAAAACAGAGCGAGATTTCTGAAAATGTGTTTTTTTTTATCTGATACGGGGAATAAAGCTGTGAGGATTCTGATGGATATGGAAATACTCTGCTGTGAGAGGAGTCCGCCGGGTCGGATGTTTCCACCCCGTGTATTTCTGGATAGGCCGCCTTTAATTATCCGCCACCTGTCAAGGATATAAAAAGATTTGGGTTCTATAAATGTTTTTGCCGCCTGCAATTTAGGATAAAAGAGGAAAGTTTGTATATTCTTAGATTAAAAAAACACATTTCTGCTTACGGTGCAAATCTTACTGCAATATAAATCTAAAAATAATAAAAAATATTTAATCAATGGTTCCTTTTGATCATTGTTTGCGTTTAACTCCCCCAGACGCTGCCCCTCCCCCTCGGGGGGGGGGAACCTTTATGGGCTCCTAAAATTCTAAAGCATTTTACTGGTCGAGGTCGCAGGAGTTTAATTAGATTCCCCTGCAGCTGCCCTGTGATTCCTGTCATCGATTGGCTGTTTAAATTCACTCACTGTATTAGCCTCTACCACTTCCCCTGGGAGGCTGTTCCACGCATCTACCATAAAGCTTATACCTCTTATGCGTTACTCGTCAGGAACACAATGTAAGCTTTCTTGCGAATGTTTTCCTCTCCCTTCAGCTTTGATGGAGTGCCGTTTCTGATGCACGACCGCACTTTGAAGAGAACGACCGATGTACAAGACGTCTACCCCGACTTGGCCGAGGTCAACGCCGCCACGTTATCCTGGGACAAGCTTTCGCGGCTCAATGCCGGCAGCTGGTTCCTGAAGGTACTGGGTTTTTGCGTCTGTCTTGTTGCCATCCGGCGGCTTTTATCGCCACTGTAATAATCGGATCTCTCATCATAAGAATGACTGCATAGATCAAGAACTGGCGCTAGAAAATGTTACTGATCGAACAACACGGGTGGCCTCTGGAATCAGCCGTTGGTCGCCATGCAGAGTTTTTCCCCGATCGCCTCTGCTTTCAGACTGGCGTGTCATTGGCCGAGGAGGGTCCAGCCTCCCACCAACCACTGAGTTAAGAGATGGATTCCTTGAGCAAGATGCACAGATCAAATGTCCCATGATCCCTCTGTATCAGAATCCTCCCGTCAACCCAAGCAGGAAGTTTTTAGCCGCTTCCTGTTCTCTCCCTCCAGTCAACCCGAGCAGGAAGTTGTAAGCCGATTCCTGTTCTCTCCCTCCTGTCAGCCCGAGCAGGAAGTTGTAAGCCGCTTCCTGTTCTCTCCCTCCCGTCAGCCCGAGTAGGAAGTTGGAAGCCGCTTCCTGTTCTCTCCCTCCCGTCAGCCCGAGCAGGAAGTTGGAAGCCGCTTCCTGTTCTCTCCCTCCCGTCAGTCCGAGCAGGAAGTTGGAAGCCGCTTCCTGTTCTCTCCCCGCGTTGTTTTAGCGGACGGCGCAGGAGCCTCTAGTGCTAGAGATTGTTTCCAGCCGCGCAGGTCCCTCCGTAACGCTATTATCACAGATATCTCAGGGCGACGGGCGATTTATACCCCGCGACGGGGCAGCAAGATGGCGGCTCCTGCATACAAGAATGAGGAGCATTCCGCCACTTGCTTTTGGGGGACCCAGGCGTCAGACAGATGTGTTAAATTGTTAGCCATGCGCGAGGAACCTCATGGGGACGATATAAGTGACCTCTCCTGTTCCTTCTTACTTTCCAGAACAAGCCTTTTTCCAACGTGGCGTCTCTGACACCGGAAGATCGGAAAAGAGCGTTAAACCAGTCGATTTACAAACTGAGCGATTTCCTGGAGCTGGCTCATTGGAATAATAAGAGTGTTGTGTTCGACCTCTACCGGCCCCCAGACGGCCATCCCTACAGCGATTCCTGGACTGGCCAGATCGTGAAGGTCATCCTCAACGAGACGTCCATTGATCCTCGGCTGGTACAAGAGTTTTTTTTGCTATTATCTGCACTCATTTTAACCCCTTAATCACTGGTCTCGTCTTAGATTCAGGAGCCGTATGTCTATCCCACGCATGTTTAATACCCTCACTGTGTTAACCTCTGCCACTTCTGCTGGGAAGCTGTTCCCCGTATCTACAACACTCTCAATTTCTCCTCCGTCAGGGATGTCATTGGGCTTAAATAATAAGGAAATAACGTAATAAAAAAAGGGGAGCATCGGGGAAACCCTGCGGTCCGACTAATTATCTGTGTATTTCAGGTCTGTTGGTTAACCAATGATGTGACGTTAGATGTCCAATCCATGTCACCCGAGTTTCAGAAGACCCTGGGGGGCAAGGCACCCGTCAAAAAGCTCGTAGCCAATCGCGTTGTGAAACTCAACCTTCCGTACAACGAAATGTCCTCTGACGATATCAGGTAAAAAAAAAAAAAAACACGTTTGGTGGGGGGCTTTTTGCAAAGATTTGGTTAAATTGGAGGAAAATGAATGAATTTTTCATAGAATTATCCGAGCGAGTCGATGAAATGAGTAGGAAGGTCTGATGTCATTTGTAACGTCTCAAGGATGATGGATCCCTAAGACGCTGACTCGACTTCTTCGTTTTGGGAGAGCCCATCTAAAAAACGTTTGAATTTGCAGCTGCTGTAAAACGAATCTCCCAGCATTTTTTTTTTTACTCCTCCTAGAATCAAATTAAAAATATGTTTTCCAAAATATTGCTGTTTTCCTTTAAACCAGTTGTTCTTGCCCCCTAATATGTTCTCAGGCAGCTGACCCCAGATCTACTTGACAAAGACCCCCGACTCCTTATCATACTGCCTGTGGGAAACAGTAGAATGCCTCGGTCTCATTACGTTTCTGGGGATTCTGACGTTTCGTTTTATTTGGAAAAGCTCCAGAATGGCTCCCCTGTTGTGTTGTAGAGACAGCCCTGGCACAGACAATAACATTTTATATTCTTGATTCTGTCCCTTTAAATCTGTTTGGCCAATCAGGGCCTTTCCAGGGTTCCCTTTATTAGTTGGCACAGAATTAACGCTCCGTATTGTGATGCAGGACGTACGCCGCTGCCAATATATCCACCAATCTGTACGTGGTCAGCGAGCCGTGGCTGTTCTCTTTGGCGTGGTGCTCTGGCGCTTACTCCGTGACCACGAATGATGTGCTGGCCCTGAAACGGATGGATCGGCCATTGTTTCTCATGGTGAGCTGTCACAGTATGGAGCGCTAACTGAGATACGTTTTACTTTACTGAGAGGGTGGTAGATACGTGGAACAGCCTCCCAGCAGAAGTGATAGAGGGTAATACAGCGAGGGAATTTTTTAACATGCATGGGGCCGGCACCTGACAGTAAATTCCACGTTTCTATGATGTGTTTGCCGTATTGTTTTTCAGACTCCGGCAGAATACCGCGTAATGTGGATTCTCACAGATTCCGTTTCCGCGCTGCTGATCGCGCTGATCTTTCTTCTGCATTGGTGAGTCCGACGAGCGCCATCTAGAGGAGGCCCCGGGAATGGCGGCGTTTTGGTGGAATATTGACCAGCAGCATTCATTATCCTGACTACAAGTCCCAGTTTAGGGTGATAAATGCTATTTACCTACACTGCCTCTGGAATTGGGGTCCAGGGCCACTAACGGGAATCTTGGGGCTTGATATAAATCCCGCCTCCCATTCTATGCTCCTTCCACCACCTCATATTCCATTCGCTGCCCGGCCCCATGCTCCTCCCACTAGGAGCCACAAGGACTTAATGCCAAATAAAGGGCCATCTGGGCCCTAAAGCCTGCCAGGACCCAGACACCAGTAGCGGGCCACAATGACCAATGAGGGAGGTTGCCCCCCCCCCCCGGCTTGCCAGGGCCCATATAGGGGTAGTCATTGTACCCCTGTGATGGCGGCTGTCTGTGTATATATACTTATATATATACTGATATCCTCGCCGACATGTATGCAGCGTCTATACCCCCTTATCTGCTTCTTCCAGCACCATGGACAGGGGTGAGCCACGGAGGGCGCCCCCTCATGGTCGGGTGAGAAAAAGTAGCCACAACCCTCCCGTAATACACTCCTGCTCGTGGCCGGAAGAGATAGAACGACAGAACAAGAAGATGCCGGGCATTATTCCGTTTCCTTTTTTCCTCCTTAATAATCAGCATAAAGCGTGAGGCTGTTGGGGAGAGCGTTTTCGGCACCAAGATGGAATTTGCTGACACGTCGGAAATATTATCCCATAATCTCATTAGCATTCCTTCCATTAACCATTTCACGCATTACCCAGCGAAAATTACCCAAAACCCGCCAAAATCGCGGCAAATGTCTAAGATTCTCCAAAGGGGTGGATTAAGCGCTGCCGTGACTTTATATTTCTCGCTTTCCAGTTGGTGGACGGATACATTGTCGAAACAAAAGTATAACTCAAAGCTTTGGCCCTAAAGGGGTTAATATCATCCGTACCCTGCACCATCCCCCCTCCGGTAACGTGGCATTCCGTTGCTGGATTCCGTTGTTGCCATAGTTTGGAATTCTCGCAAAATTTACCCAAACTCTTGGGTTTTCGAAAATAACGGGACTGGGTTTTGGGGTAAAAGGGCAGATTCCTGTGCTTTCTAAACATTTTAAATGACCAAAGAGACCCAAAACTTTTGCGTAAGGGGTGTGGGGCTGGAGGCGTGAATTCATTTCATTTATTTTTATTACACATTTTATGCTACTCGCTACCGAGGATTTCTAAGTTTGGTGAATTTATGTATTTATTTATTTATTTTGGTCTGGCCAATTCATAAAATTCATTTTATTACCCTATTTCAGGTGGCGGGAGAGAGGACTCTCATGTTGCCCCGAAAACAACGGCCTGCTTGAAGGTAGATTTTTATATTTCTAAGTAAAGTTGTAACTGCTGATTATCGCCCCCTGCTGGAATGATTACAGAATGCAAATGGCATGGACCGACTCGCACAACATTGTTTTATAAAATACATTTAAATATTCTATATATGACAGACAGGACTACAGGGGATATATTATTATTATTATTATTATTATTATTATTATTCTTTATCATTATTGTCAGGAAAAGTATAAAATCAATGGTTTTTATGCAGACTTTCAACTTACTTGTAAGGAAAATATTAAAAATCCAAATTCCAAAAATAGAAATAATAATAAATTTCAGGATCACAATTTAGTAAAAATTTATTTTGTTTTGTGTTAAAAAAATATATTTTAGAACCAAAGCTATTTTTGTTTCTTTAAATTTTCTGCCTTTTAACCCCTTAAGGACAATAGGGGTTTTTACTCGTAGTATATTGCGGGACAATGGCTATTTTAACATTTTTCGGTGTTCCTGTTTAGCTGTGATTTTCTTCTTTCTCATTTCGTGCTCCCACACATATTATATATTGTTTTTTTCAGGACAAACAGGGCTTTCTTTAGATACTATTCATTTTATCATATCATCTAATTTACTATAAAAAAATGATAAAATATGGGGATTTTTTGTTAAAAAATTACCTTTTCTCACTTTATAAACAGAAAACTTTTACTCGTCTGCAAAAACTAATGAAAAAACCTGCTAAATAGATTCTACTATTTGTCCTGAGTTTAGAAATACCCAATGTTTTTATGTTTTTTTGCTTTTTTCTGCACGTTTTGGGGCAATAAGTACAGGTAGCGTTTTGCTATTTCAAAACCTTTTTTTCCAAATCTGGTAATTCTTCCCCCCATGTGCCATTTCGGGTATCTTTGAAGCCGGCCAATGCAATTTACCCCATCAAGTCATATATTTTTAAAAACTAGACACCCCAAGGTATTTCAAATGCTGGTAATTTAACCCTTTCCATGCACTAATTTTACCACCAGCCTTTGTGAAACTTTATGGTAGTAAATTTTTTTGTATTTTTTTCACACATGTTGTACTTCAGGTATAAATTTATCGCTCCTGGTATATGTCCGTGTCACACAACACCCCAATATGTGTTCAGTAACATCTCCTGAGCGCAGTGATACCCCCATGCATGGGTTTGTTGGGTTATTTGGGAGATAAAAGGCCGCCTTTGTGAGGTGTGTATTTTTTTGCCATTTAGACGTCTGATCCCATGTCCCATATTTGGGACATCTTTGAACCCCCCGGCCAATTCAATTTACCCCATCAAATCATATATTTTTTAATACTAGACACCCTATGGGCATTTGTAATGCCAATATTTTAACTCTTTCCATAATGGAATTTTTGTAAAGATACACATTTTTAGGACTTGCTTATTAAAAACTTTTTTTTTTGGTGACAGTGGGGATTTTTACATGTTACCATATTTTTTTAATTTTTTTTAAACATTTTTGACCTTTTTTTTAATTTTTTTTTTTTTTTTTTTTTTTTTACTAGTCACTCTCATTAGTGAGCTGGGCTCCATTGACCTTGCATGGTTGGACAGACCCTCTGTGAACTCATATCTATTGTTAATGCCATCCTGTGAATGACGGCAACGTCATTCACAGGATGGCACTTGTGGTTGCTCCTCGGAGCAATCACAAGGCGATCGGGGGTCGGGGGGGTTGTGTTGCTACACGGCTCGATACTGAGGCATGTCAGCAACACAGTTTATGCTTAGGAAGCGATTCCGATCGCTTCCTAAGCAGTTTTAGCCGGGCGCCATTTTTCTTCCGGGGAGGGCTGCCGAGGGCTGCCCTCCCCGGATCCACGGTCAGCCTCACTTGTGAGGCTTCCGTGGATGCTGCAAAGCCGCCGATCGCGGCGAAAACGCCGCGTTCGCGGCGATGCAGCTATTTAACGGCAGCCCGTACATGTACGGGCATTGTCGTTAAAACGTTGCACGGCAACCCCGTACATGTACGGGGTTTGTCGTTAAGGGGTTAATAAACATTTTTGTTTGGCTTTAAGTGGTTTTATTTAACGATGCTTGGAAGTTTGGCTTAAACCTTAACCTACTACCTGTAACCTATGACATCACTTTCATTGGTTCCCCTTTGCAGACATCCAGATGTCTGATGTCACCGCAACGTCATGATGTCATGTTCTTGTTTTGCAGAGCTTGACATGTCGCTGTCAGAAGAAGGATATGGCAGAAGTCAACCCACATCTCCAGCGGTGCAATGCGACACGAAAAGCCTCGGTTGTGCCGAGACTAAATGAGGCTACCGACTGGCGACGTCATAATGGATCTCATATCGGTGTGGTTGGATCACAGATCGCTTGAGGTCATTTTACACCTTTTGGAAGCATGGACGCATTGAGAAGACGTCATGGAAGGGTGGGACAGTTGGGTGCGGTGGTTCTGGAGTTGTACTTGTTCTCATCTGTTGGGTTCTCCTACATCTACACTCCTCCTACTACTACACTTTTTGCTGCTATCGTAAAGTGATGATCACGCTGGGGTGGGATTTATTTTCTCCCCGTGAAGCTCATCCGGCCTGACACATTTTATATGCATTAGTAAGGAACTGTTAAGCAGTCATTAAATGTCACAGTCTCACCTAGAACGTCCCTTCGCTGCTTCCCGATGGCAGAGTAATGCTGACGTTCTGCACAATGCGACAAAGCCCTTTCTAGACACGAGCTAGAACGGGGGATTTGGGTTGTTTTACGATCCTACGAAGAACCCAATTTTAAGGTAATGTCATTTTAATGTCATTTTAATGTAATTTTGGGTGGTCACAGGGCGGCATGGCCATCGACCAGAACTTGAGGAAACCACCAGAGAAGCTTCTAAAGGCAGCGGCCAAAGAATGTCATTGTAAGAAACCTCCGCTCACTCACTCTGGAGCGGCTCACTTTCCGCGTGTCTCTCGTTCTGGTGCGCCCCCGACATCCACACCACGCAGTCCGACGAGGAAAGGGACGCTGTTGGGTGGACGTTGAACGTTGGACTTTATCCCCCATTAATGAATCCCTAATAGAAACGACGGAGACCACTGGGAAGCATTGGGACAGCGCAACCAAAGGGTGAATTAGGGGGTGAATTATGACATCATAGGGGAGTACTTACATAACCCCGACAAAGAGGAAGTGGCTTTTTATCACCTGGTGTATTAAACGGAGCATTTTATTATAGTTTTTGGATGTTTTGTCTAAGGGTAATCAGACTTTCAGGTCGACTTAACCCATAGTTTGTGGACTCCAACGATCGAACCCCAAGTTCCAAGTTTGCGAATTTACATAAACATAAAACCCAACGTTAAAAGGCGCAGATCTGGGAAACGTTACTGTTTTACTTCCCTTTCAAATATATTTATTTATTTTTACTTCTGCTTCCCATCACGGAATGAATGATTGTTTTTAGCGTTTAATGTTCTGTTTTAATATTTGCCTGTCATTTAATAGACGGTAATTTCTATCCGCTGGTATTTTTATTTTTTAAACGTACTGAATTATTGGATCAGAAATATCGAGTTGTCCAAAAAATTCCTAATTTTTTTTGTAAAAAAAATTCTATTTTGTACTCCAAGTAGTAACGTTGCTTGCGTCAATGTGCCGCAGTCTGCCGCCTCTGTCTTCCTGGTAAACGATCCGAGGATTGTGTGTAGTTTTAAGCAATTTTAGAACTCGCTGGCGCTTTAACCCTTTAGTTTTTTACCGTAATCATGAATTTCTGAATTCCGTTAATGCTGCATCCAATCAGATTCCGTGCACGGGGGACGAACATGATTTTTTTTTTTTGAATAAAATATTTTTATGGATATTATAACTTTTCAGTCAGTGGAAACCTCTTCTCACCTCTGGCACAGATGGATAATGGGTGTTGTAGTCTCCAGCACTTTCCTTTCCGAAGTATGACTATGAATGTATTTCGTACCCCGTGTATTTTATATAATAAGCCGCTGTTTTCTTTTTTATGATTATCGAGACGCTATTTATGTGCAAAGTTCTTGCGGCTTTAGAAATTCGCATACGGATGTACGTGGCAATAACGGTTTCATTATATATTGTAATTTAAGGTCACCATTGGCCTTTCTGGCTTATGACATCATGACTTGCAGGAAAAATAAAAGTTGATTTTGAAATTGTAACTTCACATTTGTGTATAATTCTTTGTAGAAAATGCATCGCATTAGAGTCCGGCACAAGGAAGAGGGGTATATACCCATATATTTACCCTGGGCAGATATTAGGAATTCACCAATAAGAGCTGAGAGTGAGGTGTGGGGGGGGGGATTCATTCTTAGCTTTTAAACTAAGTCTGTGCCTTAAAAAAGTTCAATAAAAACTTATTTTTTTTAAAAAAAAAAGCAAAGCAAATCAGCGACATCAGCAGTTAAATACCCTCCACTGGCAGTGGGGCAACTGCAGGCCTCTGTGTGCCAGCGTGCCAGGGCAATGACGGCACAGGCAGTCTGTTTGGGGGGGTGGGCAATGACGGCACAGGCAGTCTGTTTGGGGGGGGTGGGCAATGACGGCACAGGCAGTCTGGGGGGGTGGGCAATGACGGCACAGGCAGTCTGTTTGGGGGGGTGGCCAATGACGGCACAGGCAGTCTGTTTGGGGGGGGGCAATGACGACACAGACAATCTTTTTACACCCCCTGGGGCCGATGAAGGAATATTACATTTATATAGCGGGCTGCATTACTGTATTACTTACAGGGTGTTAGAGGGGGTGTTGCAGGTAGCCTGTCGAGATACCTGTATGGATAAGGCCGCGGCAGTCATTTAGTGGATAGTGCCCGGATACTCCGGGGCACAGGCTGTAGCACATGAGACTGATGTGTGAAAACATGGCTGTCGCCCCGGTGTGTTTGTGAAGTCTGCGTTGAAACATTGTGACGCGTTCGTATCTGTGTGCATTGCGTGCAGGTATTGCGTTTGCCGCCTACTGTGAAGTTGTGTAACGTATACACATACGATGCTTCCATTGGCCTAAGCACCATAATATCCACAGAGGGGGCGTTAGGTGGGAAGCTATTTTTCCTTGGAATAAGATCGGGCTATTCACTTACTCCAAAATGTATCCTAGTATCATATGCTAACAAATGTAAAAAAAAGGTGGAAAAGTGGGACCTTTTGAGATGCCACCCGTTACCAGTGTGAGCATTACGGATGATGGGCACTTTAGTCTCCGTGGTGTGAATACACGCGGATCTTTGCTCCTCCTAGGCAGTCGTATCTGCTGTTTCTGGGACCTGTCGAGGAATATTAGCTCCTTGGCACGCAGTAGTTATCTGTAAAGGTGGCAGAATGCCAATAATCACTCAGCCAAACACATACGGAGGGGTTGAGTGTGCAGAACTTATACATGAGTTTTTCTGGTGGGGTTTGTGGCCACGTCTTATCTGTGGTTTTTTTTTGCGCTGCATTATTAATCACCTCCATAATTGCCCTATGAATCCACTGTAGTTCTTGCTATCAGCTTATGGATTGCGCTTAATAACTTTATTTGCACCCAGATATTCGTTGCACACAATAAGACAAAAAAGGCCCCAAATAGCACATGAGACAGAATGACCAGATTTGGGAAAAAATGGCTTCAACATAGCAATATGGTGCTTGTACTTGCCATATAACTTGAAAAAAAAAACATAAAAACATTGGGTATTTCTAAACTCAAGACAAATAGAATCTATTGAGCAGGTTTTTTAATTAGCTTTTATAGATGAGTAAAATATTTTTCAAATAAAATGTGCTCATATTTAGATCAAAAAAATTCTTCTTGTCCTGAAAAAACAAAAAACAATATATAAAACTTGCGTGGGTTCACTAAGTGGCAGAGGAGAAAATCCCAGCTAAACACGAGCTCCGCCAAAGTGTCAAAACATCCTCGGTCACGAAAGGTACAAAAAACAGTCTGGTTCTTAAGGGGTTAATTGTCTTTTATTACGTGTAAACAGTGTTTATTCTTCTGTCCAAGTATCCTCAACATTGTCATCTATTAACAAGTCACAAATATTTCTATGAAGCATGCGCAACGTCAAAAGAAGCCCTTACTTCTTAACACTGCAGAAAGGCTCTTTGGAAGAAACCACTTCGTGTTAGGAGGGGGGGTTGTGGAATAAAACACTGTCATTTGTGAAAGCGGCAGCTGTTTTGGTATTTGGAAGCAGGACAGAACACCCCCATGGCCTGTGCACTGTGATACAGCCTGCCCTGACTGTGATGTCATAGTGCTGTGACATCACAATGCTGTGATGTTCTGTAAAAGCGCATCCAGACACTCTGGTTGTTTCAGATTGTGAGCAGTAGCAGTACTGAGCATAACAGTTACCTGTCCACGACAGGCAGCGAAATCGCCATTTCTAGTGACTTTAAAAAGACAAAATAGGCAGAGATTAAAAGGCCTTCATTCGTGTGACGCAATAGCCGGCACATAGGCGCGAGTCTCTGCACCTGAACATCTTTGACTGACACCCGACAGGTACACGTTTCAGCCGTCATGGAGCGCACTTGCTTCGGCACTCCTGGCCCTGGCACAAGCAGCAGAATAACATTCACGCTGTTTGTGTTTGGCTGGGCGCTCTTATGCGGCGGATCTCTACTTTCTGTCTATGGGTTCGGGACATGCCAGTCCGACAGCTGTATCACCTACAAGGCGACGGGCCCGGTACTTGCCGGGTTAGGGCTGGCATATTTAATGATGGCAGAGTTTACTGCCAAACGAGAGAGGAGAAGGAGGGAATTAGAAGGAGACCCGACGAATCCAGATAGCAGCTTCCTCTGCAGGAAAAGCCGGCAGTTTGTGCAGTTCGTAATACTCGGGATGCTGTTACTGGTTTGCGGGGTACTGATTAGTATCCCAGGACTTGTGTTTCCAGCCTGCAAGCCGGTATCCAACACAGACAAACCCCCTAAAGTCTGTGAAACTCCCTTACTGCAGACAATCGTAATCATACTAATCGTCTTGTGTTACTGCCTGGCTATCTGTCTGAGTAAAAACCGTCGGGACGGCGACTCTGAGGAGGACCCAGAAGCCTGCAGATATCAGCCGCTTCCTGTAAGTGTGGGTGACGAAGTCTTCACGGTCCCGTCAGCCCCACCTCTACCTTTTGCAGGAGGAGATGATTGGCCAATGAGCAGGGACCCTCCTTCCTACGACAGCATCCTGTTTGAAAGGGGCGACCGTGATTCCGGCGGAAGCGTCGGGGAAGACATACACACCGTTCCATGGCGATGGGGGCCGAGAGTAGAATACATCAACGAGCCTATCCCTTCGGAGCCACCTCCAAGATACGAGGACATATACCCTTCTCAGCCGGATCCTGAAGAGAGTTCATCATCATCATCATCATCGTATTACTTGTTTTCCCAATCATCGGAGTCGAGTGACTATGAGCTCGCACCAGGACCCTAAACGTGGAAAGTCTGAACTATTGGGGGGTTTTTTTTCTAACATTTCGACTCAGTACAGAGTTTGAGCCGGAAGCGTCACCCAAAACATCACATCTGACAATATCCAGGTCTGCAGATAAAGGACTGAAATCAGACCGGGTTTTCTGTCAGTGCCGGCACCGTACATGACGCCTGTTGAAATGTTTTTTTCCCCCCCGTGAGACTTCCACCTTAAATAACGGATAAATAAAATGACATCTTTTCATGGTTGCCCCTCAAACAGTATCTGTGTGTGTTTGTGTGCGTGTTGGATATACCGCGTGTACGAGGTCACATTATCCTGTGGAATCTATAAGATAAATCTCTTACGTGTGAAATCAATGTGTTATCTACGGCTTGGAGCCACCTCCAACGTATCAGACAGTTTCGGGTTGATACGAATGATCCTTGGGACGGCTATGAATTGCCCTTGAGAAGTTGACCCCTCTTCCCCTCCCCCCTATGTAATTATTATGCTGCGGGGATCGTTCTTCTTGATTGTGTTCCCAAAAGCAGAAAAAGTGTTTTTTTTTCTCATTTCTTTCTTAAACTGTAATTCTTTAAAAACAAAAATAAAAGAAACAGAAACAGAATTGTAAGAAATGTAACAGCCCCTTGAATGTAAATCTTCAATCTTCTCCGTAACCAGAGCGATCCCCCCGCCCCCCGAAGAACTCCACAGCGGAGCCGGATGGAAAGCCGTCTTGTTATTTCTAACCAGACAGAAAAATCCTCGCCAATGTCTCATATTATTATTCATAATTATTATTTCTATTAGATTATTTGATACAGTGCCATCATATACCGCAGCGCTGTACAATACACGTGAAGTAGAATCAGCTCTTTAGGCATCCCGATTCCTTGTGCAGAGATTAGTTACCGTAATGTTAGTAATATTATAACTAATATATTATTATTATTATTTATAATAATACTATAACTAATAGTAATATAGTATTATTGTTATTAAATTATAAATAATAATAACACTAATACTATATCAGGTATAATATTATTATAAATAATAACAATAATACTACAGTATATTACTATTAGCTGTTTTATTATTATTATAATACTATTTTAACCAATAGTAATATAGTATTATTATTATTTATAATAATATTATAACTAATAGTAATATAGTATTATTGTTATAGTATTATAAATAATAATAATAACAATAATACAATATTAGGTATAATATTATTATAAATAATAACAATAATACTATATTACTATTAGTTATATTATTATTTATATTTATAATACTTTTTTAACTAAGAGTAATATAGTATTAGTGTTATATCATAAACAATAAGAAGAAGAAGAAGAAGAAGAAGAAGAAGAAGAAGAATAAAAATACCATATTACTATTGGTTATAAAAGTATTATAAATAAAAATAAGAATAATGAGAATAATAACAATAATAATATAACTAATAGTTATATAATATTATTGTTATTATTTATAATATTATACCTTATATAGTATTAGTGTTATTATTATTATTATTATAAATAATAATAATAATAATAAACACTAATACTATATTATACCTAATATAGTATTAGTGTTATTATTATTATTATTTATAATATGATAAATAGTAATATAGTATTATTGTTATAATAATAGAAATAATATTAATAACAATAATACCATATCACTATTGGTTATAAAAGTATTATAAATACAAATAATAATATAACTAATAGTAATATAGTATAATAATATAATATTATTGTTATTATTTATAAAAATAATCTAACTAATAGTACGGTAATATAGTCGTATTACTATTAGAAATAGTATTATTATAAATAGGTCAACATTATACCAAATATACTGTTAGTGTTATCATTATTATTATTTATAATATGATAAATAATAGTCAGATAGTATTATTGTTATTATTTATAATAATATTATACCTAATATAGTATTATTAGCATTATTATTATTAATAATATGATAACTGATAGTAATATAGTATTATTGTTATTATTCATAATAATATGATACCTAATAAAAGTGTTAGTTGTGAACATAGTTCATAAGGTTGAAAAAAGACCAAAGTCCATCAAGTTGAACCTATATACATATCGTGTCCAGTGGCGGAACTACCGGGGTCGCAGGGGTCGCGACTGCGACCGGGCCCTGGACTTCTGCCAGTCAGGGGGGCCCAAGGGGTGCCGAGCAAAAATGCAAGTATTAAAAAAAAAAAAAGAAATAGTTGGGGTAATAGGCAGAAGGGGAGCCATATTCAAAGGGGGGGCTGCATTGGGACACCAATTAAATGCAAAATGGGGGTGGCTAGGGGGTATAAGTACATAACAGGGTGGCTGGGGCACCACATAAATCAATACACAAAGGTGGGGGGTGGGTGGCTGGGTTCAATATACATTATTGACATTAACAATGCAAAGGGGGGCATCAATACACAAAGGAGGGGGGCTGGCTGGGGACATCACATAAATCAATGTATATATGATATTTATACTGTATATCGCAGGTAGTGTGTAATAAAATATCACATGTCGCTGTGGCCGGTGGTATTAGAATCAGTCGCTGAACTCGTGGGCAGCCTTAAAAGTCTCGCCCGCTTACTACTAACCTCCTGAAATGCGTATTCCCTCCTAGGCAGGTTTTTTCGAGATGCAGTCCCCTATTTCAGGAGAATTATTTGTTTTTTTCTAGCCAAATTCAGCTAAAATTTCCTTTTTTACTATGAAAAAAAACAAAGTGTATATTCCTACCGAACTGCATCCAGAGACGGACGGCTTCTTGCACTAGAGCTGTTACACGGTGTTGATGTTTTATTATTCTCTGCCAGCCAGGAAGGCTCAGCTCAAAAACAACCGCGATGTCGCTGCCGGCCGGCGTCCTCCTTTTATACAAAACAAAAAATGACCCTCAAACAGCTGATGTTGAGCCGGATATCCGGTGCGGACTTTCTATCGGAAAATAAGAATAGAGCTATTAGTATAAGAGTTTACCTGAGCAAGAGACTTCTACATCAATATTAAACCAAATACAGAAAAAATATTTATTAAAGAATAACTGGATTCTAATACAAACGTAATAATTCCCTGAAACCAATATATATATTTATTTATTATACACACATATATACAGGGGCGTCTCCAGCTTTCATATTTAGGGGGCCAGGGACCAAAGTAGGGGGGCAATTATAAAAGGTACATATACACTATATATATATATATATATATATATACATATATATATATAAATATATGCATTAAACGGTATATATATATATGCATTAAACGGTATTTATATATATATGCATTAAACGTGCATTTTTAACTACATAGTATATACTTATCTCTTTGAAGTAAAGACCGTGATTGAAATATGATTTCAAAATTACAGCTGAACTGCCAATATATATAAATATTACACCCTGCTGCCAATATATATAAATATTACACCCTGCTGCCAATATATAGAAATACCAAGGTCCGTAATAATGAAAGAATTGCCCTGTAGATAAGAGGGTCCCTATCTTGACATCACCTGTGGAGCTGGAGCCAGGAGGCTTCTTCCTGTACCTTACTGAGAAGGTAGAGGTGGTAGATCAGTGGAACAACTTTCCAGTGGTAGAGGGTAATACAGTAAGGGGATGGAAACACACATTGGATATGACTATGACCGGGAACTAATCAGGAAAACAGGCAGAGGAGACGCCCGATTGGTTCTCATCTGCGGCCAAATACTACGTTTCCATCTCCATTGCTCCAAAACCACCCGGCCCGCCGCCTGTCGGCTTCTCCTGCCGTAGCTTCACCTTGTGAGCGGCGATCGATATACTGTCACGGCATAAGATGTCCGGATGCTGAAGTCCTTCCAGACACAAGAATTACCCGAAAATGTAAGGGGGGCATTCAGCCGGCTTGGTGCCGATTTACACAAAATCAACTTGGAGGGCAGGAGACGTACTGGACTCCAACCGCCCCTCCCCCCAAAAGATACAAAATAACACTTATAGTAACGCTTATCACGCAATATAACAATGCAACAAAATGACTTCCTACATCTGGATACTTCTGTAAGTAACGTTCCGGTTGCCGTCTCCTGCAGACCGGGAATTCCTTTTGGCCGCGCCGTCTCTATGATGCCTCCTCAGCCGGGAGACGGAACATGTTCTGGTCTCTGAGCCGGACTTCCCTGCGCTCCGGCCACGGAGAATCGGCCATCTCTGCGGGATTCTCTTCGCTTTCAAAACCGACTGCCGGAGGCAAACTGGGAAGAAAAACAGGACTTTTTCCAGCCTCAATTTAAAATTATTATTGGGGTTTTCTAACATTCAAAGTTTCAATACTTTTATTAAAAGAAAATAAAAATGAGTTGTTTCTCGATTTGTCTCACTTTATACTTTTATGTAATTGTTGAATTTATTGCTGTTTACCCCTAATAAAAATAAGCGTGGGGTAAGACGGCATTCTCTGACCTTTTTAATTTCCCGCGTGGCATTATAATTATGTTAATGATTTAGCGCCATCATAGTCAATAAGGTTGTAAAAATGGTAAATGGCGAGGTTGGCGTCCTCTCCCTGCCACAACTACCCACATCACTTATCTGCCCAACCAGCCCATTTATACCATTTCTACACCTCGCCCTGCCAACGGCCTCTATTACACCTGGACTGCAATTAAAGGATATTTACTGGGGCAATAAGACATAAAACGCAGCTTTCTTCAGTCCTGCACCGCTTTGTACAGTTTTGCAGTTAAATTTATGACAAAAGGGTGTTTTACCCCATAAAGACTCAATCATGTTTAACCAATATTCCTCTTTTTGTGTGTTCCTGTACCGGCCAAAGACTCAATTATTTCCAAGTTTAATATTCAGCCATTTCCATGTTATTAAATAGTATTTATTAGCACCAAAATATAAAGAGTAAAACGCGGGCAGAATACGTCACGGGCCGGATATACAATAAGGCTGCTTAGCATTAAAGAAAAGTGGCTTTTATCTCATGTGCTTCTATGGGCTGATTATTTACGGCAGTGGAACTAAAGCCTTAATATCTAAAAGTCCAATTCCTCATTTACTGAAAGTCCCTGTAAGACATCGTCTGGTTCCCCGCAGGCCGTATGATACGGAGTCCGGGGGCTTCTAAAGTACATTGTCTGAAATAACAGAGACAGAACTCAGACAAACGGCGAATCTGCAGCTGCCCTGGCATATAAAGAAACCCCAAAAACAAACTTTTACTGTAATAATAGTGAAGGATTTATAACACCACGACGAACAGGAGATTAAAAGAAGTTAGGGCTGAAAATTGGGACGGCAAGAAAAGAGGCAAATCGGTAAAATAATAGAAAGTAAGAGGATTTATGGGTTTTTCATGCGGGGAAACATTTATTTGCAGCATTTAAATTCACCAAACATTAACACCCCGGTCATTTTATATGATGGATACAAAACCCCCCATCAATAAATTAGAAGAAATCCACCAGAGTATTTATATCCATAAAGCAGAAGCACGGAACCCTCACTATGCGGGTGAGTGAATTGTGACATCATACAAGTCTGTGACATCACAACACTGTAAAGCCGGAGCGCGCTCCTCTACTTGCTCAGTGTAGTTGGGCGCTCGCACTTGTAAGCAGCTATTCATAGCGGACTTGAAGTGTTGTTACCAACGGCATCAGAGATTGAGGAGATTTAAAGGAGAACCTTTTAAAAGGAGAGCTATGGGGGACTGCTGTCTACTCCATGGACTGAGGTGGATTGTAAGGAGATGCTGCCCCAAAAAAGTCAGGACGTTTTTCAAAAGAGTGAAAACAGCTTTCACCAAAACCGCTAAAAAGACTGAGGGCCAGAACAAGGAGCACTTGGCCAGTAGAGACCCGGTCAACAAAACGAAGAAAGAGAGTAGCAGTAACAAGGAAGAAAGAGGAAAAGCGGGGAAGAGGACCAAGCGTACTGCTAACGAGAGGGAGGAGAGCAGCCTGTGTCTGAGGGCAAAGCAGACAACCAGATGCCCAAGAACCGGCACAGGTTTCTCGGAACCGTGTAGATCCAACGAGAAAAACATCCAGACTCTGGGGCAGCAGGAGAAAGAAGGAGCGGAGGAACATCTGGAGGAGCGCAGAAGGGGAAAGGTTCCCATTAAAAGACGCAAAAGTGAGGTAGAAAGTGGTGTTATTGCGAAAAATCATCGGAGCCTCCTCCCCATGACGCCCTCCGGCTTCATCTTCCATTCAGTGCTGGGACAAGGGTCATTCGGAAAAGTCATGTTGGCTTCTGTACCTAGAAGAGACTCTATGGTAGCGGTCAAAATCATCCGCAAGAAAGCCGCTAAGCCCCCGTCCCTACTGAAGGAGAGGAGAATGCTGGAGATGGCTCGGGACAGCCCGTTCCTGTGCCACGGATATGCAGGCTTCCAAACGCAGACCTGCGCCTTATTCACGATGGAGTATATGGCTGGTGGGAGCCTCCGGTCGTATATGAAGAGGGTGGGCCCCCTCCCCGAGACCACAGCTGCATTTTATTCGGCTGAATTAATCTGCGGCATCCAGTTCCTCCACGCTCGGGGAGTTATACATCGGGACCTGAAGCCGGCCAACATCTTGCTTGACGGAGAGGGCCACGCCAAGATCTGCGATTTCGGTATTGTCGCAGAAGGCATTTTTGGAGCAGCAGAGACAACAGGACGCTGCGGAACATTCATGTACATGGCCCCCGAAATACATCTGAACCAAGCATACGGTGTTGCCGTGGACTGGTGGTCCTTCGGGGTGATTCTATTCCACATGCTTAACGGAAAGTTACCGTTCTATCGCGGTAACTGCAAGAAGGCAGTGATGAGTAACATTGTAAATGGAAGCCCTCGGTACGTCAAAGACATCTCGGAAGACGCTGCGGACATCCTAAAGCATCTTCTGATGAAAGATCCTCAGCATCGCCTCTGGATCACGGGGGGTATCAGGCGGCATCCGTTCTTTCAGGACATTAATTGGGAGGATATAGAGAGCCGCCGTTCAACCCCCCCGTACAGGCCGACACCAGCATCAGATCTCCGCTTGCAGACACTTCAGGAGATTCCATCAGTCTTGTTGAGCACAAAGGACTCGTCCTCTTCATCTTCATCGTCCTCTTCCTCGTCATCGAGCAGCCGGAGGCTTTCTGGCTTCTCCTTTGTGACTCCAGACTGGATGGCCTGAAGGATGGACTAAGCCCCGGCCAAAAGCTGGAAACATAATATTCAAGAAGGAATTTTTTCCCTAGTTTGTGGCAAAATTGGAAAAAAGACACAAACTAGGGTTTTTTTTTCCTTCTTTCCAAATAACATCATAACATCATAATAAATTCGAGAAACACCTACATTTTCTGTTCTCGTTTCCTTCGTGTTGTATAACTACAGCTGCCATTGTCCACAGATAATTCTACAGAACTATGACCTCACAAGAGAGATAGTATAGTGTGATTTATGGAGATAAGAATGGCCCAAATAAAAGTGAATTTTAAGTAATCCACTTAATCTGTCCCCAAATCTAATTTCATTCACCTGATATCATGTAATAGTGACCTATTGATCTTTGTACACAGAAAACATTTTAAAAGAGGAGGATGTTTTTCATTTAGATTTTATTGCAACCGGATCTGAAATAGCATTCAAAAGTTTGGGGTCACTGAGCTGTTTTCATGGAAAATAAGGACATTTCTGACTGTAACATAATTGAAGAAAAATATATATACGTTTTAGGTGTATATAGTGTGTGAGAAAATCCCAGTTAAAACCAAAAGTAATAAATGTGAATAATTCCAGATGGAAATAAATATATATATATGCGTATACTCCCTCCTTCTGTTCTCACTGCTGCCACCCAACAACACTCTCCAAATGCTGCGCAGTACCAAAGGAAATCCACTTGGGGGCGCTCATGGAAGACAAAAGGAAAGAAGAAAGACCATAATAGTGCAGACAATTTCAACCTATAATTCAGTGTTAAGGGCAATGGTTGCGCTCACAAAAATAATGTGATTTTCAAGCCTTTTCTCAATATTTCTTGTATTCCCAGGCAGAGACTAGAAAAGAGAAGCAGAAACCCAATGGCGCAGTGTATCAATCTGATGTGAAATAGGTAATATAACAATTGCACTCACATGCAGTTTTGCACACCCAACCATGCGCAAACAAGCCTGATCATCTCCCAGTGGTTTCTTGTCTGTGTTCTTCTTTTCTCCGTAGGTTCCAATAAAGTGCCAGTGAATAAATAATGTATTTAAAATATATTTATTCCGGGACTGGCCCAACTTCAGTAAATAAATAAAATATATCCAATAAAAATACGTATATGAAACAATAAAAGTCCATATTAAGATCCTCAACGCGTTTCGCCACCAAGGCTTCCTCAGGAGATATTCGTAGTAAGTTCTTTTCTTCTAGATGTTCTTCCTTTTATGCAGTTCCGTCCCGTTTTCATCAGCGGCAGGAAAATTCTCCCATTGAAATCAGCGTTTTAGTAAAATCTATATATGTGGAATAATGTGAAGAGCAGCAGCCTCAGAGTTCATGTTTATTATATTAGTTACAGCGCAGAGGTGATTGTAACCTGCGCTATACATGAGTAATAAGCATGGGGGCTTTTAGGGCTGTAGAACCCCGTTATACCCTCATACCCTGCAAACAACCTGAGCTCCTAGAAAAGAGGGACTGGCAAACGTGAGCAGGGGCACTTGAGTGATATGATATATAGCAACTACCATCACAGCCACATCTGCATGTTGGAGCGTCTGGAACAATCTCTCTAAAAGGATGACGTTAAAGAAAGTTTTAGAGTGTTCCAGGGTATTAGTGACCGGCTGCAGAGTTATTTTGCTGACATCATTCCTTCTGCTATGTGGAGATTATTCCATACAAACTGTGCAGCAAATAAAATAGTACCTGACGTCACAGCGCTTAACCACACTTGGTTGCTAGGCCGCCACTCGTCTCCTACGCGGACTCTATGGTGGGGGCGGGCTGTCCACAGACTCTGCTCCCTGTCCTGTGGTGTGAACTAAAGATTTGTGTCTCGTTTGTTTAGAACTCAACATACTGGATTTGGCGTCACGAGCGGCGAGGTGCGGCTAGCACCGCCCACTCGTTCTCAGGAAGGGGACTCTGGTTCCGGAAGTGAGGTGCTGATTGACAGCTGAGTGGGTAAGGTGCTGATGTGAGGAGGTGAGAATGGTGGAGGCAGAGTAACCACAGAGGGACTGTCTCTCTGAGACATGGATAGTTGGGAATTGTGTGGCAGTAACTAAGCACTTATTTATGTGATACTCAGGTGTCAGGACTCCTAAAGTGTTACCTTTTCACCATCTCTCCCTGACGTAATAATAACAAAATAAAACTATAGAATGTTTTTTTTCCCTAAATATGGATATTTACAGCCCAGAATATCAATAGAAGCATTAACTCCCTTTATCTGCAGCCCTGGAGCCGCCGTTGCTGTCAGTCATGTGATATTTTGGGTGACTTTTCCGACCCAAACACCACGCTGAGCTGACGCTTTATGGCAATGCTAATGAAGTCCGTTCCCCCCACAGACTTTCATTAGTCGGAGAGTCAGCTGGGTGATTAAGACTGAGCCATTCTATTGTTTCCCACAGGCAGTATGATAAGGAGTCGGGGGGTTTAGTAGATCATACAAACGATTCATATGCAGCTGCCTGAAAGCGTTATATAATGGAGAAGCCAGCAGACGGAGATCTCTAAGGTGACGGGGCGGAACAAGATGCAGGTTTAGGGTATTAGGAGGATAGATTGTAAGCTTCTGTGAACAGGTGGCGTTTTAGTGAGTGTTTAACACTCTAAGTGCCAGCTATATATGTGGCACGTACATGGCCCAGAAGGGCTAAGAGATAACAATATGTATAGTGGCACCGAGGGGTCCTCTCGGCAATCGCTACAGCCTTTCCTAGACTGTGACAATATACTGCGGACGGGGGTCCGTTAAAAAACAGATGGATCAGCGGTCTCTAGAAATATGAATGGAACCTGGTCAGGCTTTCTATGGCTGCCTGTTACCATGGTAACAGACTTCGTGGGAGGGGTTGTGAGATCAGGTGTCCGCCACGCTGGTAAAGCAAAAAAAAATGCTGATCCCTACTACGATGCAGGGATTATGAGGTCACAAGTGCCCCCCCCCACTCACACACACACTTCCTGAAACCCCCAATAAAAAGACTGGGGGGGGGAATAAAATCACACAAACATTAATTTAGTAAAATGGTTTTTTTATATATATATTTATTTATTTTTAGCAAAGAAATGGGCTGATTATATTTTTGTTGACTTTGACTCTCATCATCCCCAGCCAAATTACTGATGGGTGATGCGATGCTCAAAATCCGGGTGGGCCAGAGATGGCCAAAGATTGGCGTATTTGCGGGGATATGTATTTTCTGCCAGAATTTAACCCTTTCATATATGCCTCCCCTGCCGGTCTGTGCCTACAATCTACATGTATTTAGACCAATACCTACGATAAGAGCTGTTTCAGGGGGTAAGATGGCACAGAGAGGCTGTTTGGGGAAAATTGGCACAGACAAAGTTGACTCTTTGTGGAACGTGTTGCTTGGTGAAGTTTTGGGGGGAGGCTACGTGTTACCGGCAAGCTACATCATACCGATATTGTCATGCTCGGTAAAAGTATATAAGTATGGGGTATGTATGGACACGTACTTCTGTAGGTCCAACGCTCGTTGCTGACTTCACTTCTTATATTCAAAAAAAACCTAATCTCACCCCAATACTGTATACTAAATACTAGCTATAGGCAGAATCTTGTCTTTTGGCATAGGGTGGTAGATAAGTGGAACAGCCTCCCAGCAGAAGTGGTAGAGGTTAATACAGTGACTAATTAAGGTCTGAGAATCTGCCGGAATTATCCGTGTTTCTATATTTTTGTCATTTCCAGCTTTTCCGAAAGCCGCAGCCTAAGCGCTGGATCTTCTCAAAGCCGGGCGGTGAAGCCTCTGCATAACTCCGAGATGACGGCAAAGGACGGGGGTGAGATAACCGAGAAGATCCTGAGGCTCACTTTGGAGATTATCTGCGTGCTGACCGGAGAGGTGAGATACACCAGGGGCCACGATAGCCACGGGCCGCTCAGAGCCAGCTCCAGCGCCGCTGCTGCTCGTATTAACGTTACCGGCATTCTCAAGCAACCGAAGATATCGGATACCTTCCTCATTGCTCATAAAATATTATATTCTACAAATAGTTTTCTTCCATTTATTAACCATTTTCAATGATCTATAGCCCTGATAATTAGGCAATCAATCCTGCTACTGGCAGACCCCAATGCCCATCATCCACAATACTCTTTATTCAAGCCGGACCCTCTGTACCTGATATATCGGGTCGTCTTAGTCTGTCGGTTCTGGTTTTGTCAGACCGTTTGAATGTAGGGACTGTAAAAAGTGCTGCGGGAATTGTTGGCCTTAAATAAATAAAATATAATTATAATATATTTATATAAACATATAGTTTCAATGTTCTTTGAAGGGTAGATGCACCCGATATCCTTCTAATTTTATGCGTCATTTTATGTGTCCCAATCTCTCTTCCAAATATTTTTTTATATATATTTTTTTATTGGTATATTTTATTTGTATGTATTTTTATTTTATATATTTTAAATATTTATATTATTTTAGCATTTTTATTTTAATACATTTTGTTTTGCAGCAGCGTTGTAAAGACAACCTCCTGGAACCTGCAAGCAAAATGCTTCACGTGCTGACCAGGGAGGTGAGTTCAGCTCATGTGTGATGTCATCGTGCCGTCTGACCTGATCCAACGCATTCTTCTTCCTGTTTGTGGATGGCGTGTTTCAGGTGCCTGTGAGGTATGAGGACGTGGCAGTGATTTTATCGATGGAGGAATGGGAATATTTAGAAGGACACAAGGACCTTTATAAGGACGTGATTATGGAAAAGAAATGGCCTCTCAATTCACGGGGTAAGTGTGCTTTTTTTGGGGACGTACTAAAACGAATGACAAAACGGAATGCCCATAGACTATAATGGGGAGGAATGCCCATAGACTATAATGGGGAGGAGCGCCCATAGACCATAATGGGGAGGAACGCCCATAGACTATAATGGGGAGGAACGCCCATAGACTATAATGGGGAGGAATGCCCATAGACTATAATGGGGAGGAATGCCCATAGACTATAATGGGGAGGAACGCCCATAGACTATAATGGGGAGGAACGCCCATAGGCTATAATGGGGAGGAATGCCCATAGGCTATAATGGGGAGGAATGCCCATAGGCTATAATGGGGAGGAATGCCCATAGACTATAATGGGGAGGAATGCCCATAGACTATAATGAGGAGGAACGCCCATAGACTATAATGGGGAGGAATGCCCATAGACTATAATGGGGAGGAACACCCATAGGCTATAATGGGGAGGAACGCCCATAGGCTATAATGGGGAGGAACGCCCATAGGCTATAATGGGGAGGAACGCCCATAGGCTATAATGGAAGGGAAAAGAATAATTGATTTTTAAATAAAAGCTTAAGAAATAGCATTTAGATGTTTGGCACACATACTCCCCTAGTACACACATGTGATCTAAAAACTGGATATTTCAATATGCTGACTTAGACATGTGTTAAGCTGGACCAAACTAGACCCTGAATAATACATAATTAAATTGGTAACATTTATTTAAGGCTGTGATTAACCCGTTAATGACCAGGGTTTTTTTTTAGTTTTTTTTTTTACAATGATATCAGTTTTAGATCCCGTGTGTGTAATAGGGGAGTATATGTGCCAAAGATCTATATGATATGTTTTTCTCTAAAAACAAGAGGGTTTTCTCTAAAAAACAAGTTTAATTTTTCTCCCATTATATCCTATGGGCATTCACTCAATACAGACATTCACCAGTCATTCCATAGAAAACAGCTATAATCCCACATAATCTGAGTTTTAGATTCTGTGTCTGTGCTCGGGGAGAATGTGTGCCAAAGATCTAAATGATATGTCTTAAAGTTTTATTTCAAAATCAATTATTCTTTTCCCTTCCATTATAGCCTATGGGCATTCCTCCCCATTATAGTCTATGGGCATTCCTCCCCATTATAGCCTATGGGCGTTCCTCCCCATTATAGTCTATGGGCGTTCCTCCCCATTATAGCCTATGGGCGTTCCTCCCCATTATAGCCTATGGGCGTTCCTCCCCATTATAGCGTATGGGCATTCCTCCCCATTATAGTCTATGGGCATTCCTCCCCATTATAGTCTATGGGCATTCCTCCCCATTATAGTCTATGGGCATTCCATTTTGTCATTTGTTTTAGTATGTCCCCTCCCTCACCCTCCCTCCTCCAAACTTACCGGTGCTTCTGAGTCCCCGGTGCTTAGTCCGGGCAGCGTTTCGAGCTCTACGCGATGCCCCACTCGGCTCCATTGTCGTGCCGGCCCTGAACATGGCCATTTTCTCCACCGTTTCTCAGCAAAGCTAAACCTGCCAGCGGTCAGCACCCACATTTTTGTTACAATACTATAATTGTCTGCCATGTAATGTGTTATTGCACCTTGAGAAGTTTGTGATTCCGGGGGGTATTTGCTTGGTACATCTTGTTTCTAGAAAAATCTACTCGAGGTCTTGTAACTCTACAATCTGTAAACGACGGTTGGAAAAACGTTATTTCTTAAGGTTCTCTCGTGTAGTTAATGAGGTTTCGTCGATCTGTAATGAGCGATATCTTCACCTCCGTATATAACCCTGGCCTCTCTGCCTTCTCAGGAATCGCTGCCGATGTCAACCCCGTTTTCCACTGCAGCGAGGATCAGCGTCCCACCACATTGCCCATCCAGCCTTTTGTGTTCCAGCAT
The DNA here is from genome assembly GCF_027358695.1 of Spea bombifrons. Classification (NCBI taxonomy): domain Eukaryota; kingdom Metazoa; phylum Chordata; class Amphibia; order Anura; family Pelobatidae; genus Spea; species Spea bombifrons. The sequence goes on along the minus strand of NC_071088.1, from coordinate 139,047,235 downwards.
CACTTCAGCAAGCCCAAGACACGGCCTCTGCACAGCCACTTCACCGCCAGCCTGTCCCGGCTCTATGGCCTGTCCGGCAGCCGATCGTCCGGCCAAAACAATGTCTGCCACACACAGTCCTCGGCGCCGATGTCACTTTCTGGACCCAAGGAGGCAGCCATGCCAAGGTGATCAATGTACCAAGGAAGCTGTGCCTGGATGAGGTGACCACCAGCGTCAAAGAAGATCAAAATAGGAAGCCGGCTCCTGATACGACGCGTCCGTCTCCTTTGGGCAGTTACTCTCCCATCAGGAACAATGCCATGTTTTTCCAGAGCATGGTCTCTGGTTCTTCTAGTTCTCCTTCCCCAGAGAAAGTCAAGGAAACACAACCCCCCCCGAAGCCAGTCTTGCCCACTTTCTGCCAACCTCTTGCCCTTCAGAGCATCGCCTGCCAGAGGGACTTCCCTCCCAGGGGCTGCCAAACCAAATACGAAATTTCCCCCAAAAAGGAGGTTCAGAGGCCGTAGCAAAGCGAGAGCCGCTGAATGAACCAAGTATGGACTTTCCCCCATTGCCTCCTCGCCCCCTGAACACGATCCTGCGCGAGAGCAGCCAGAACTTGCCTGCCAAGAGCAAAACTCCAAACTGATCTCTGAGAATATCGCTCTGTTACGGCCGGTTAACGGTATGAGTTACTTCACCATCATTATATAAATATCAATTTGTACCTCGAGAACAAAAAGCCCCAATTTTGCCTCATTTTTGTAAAATACCTTTGGGTGGCTTTTAACATAGCCCCCTAAGCCTCTTACATGGTACATTCTGTGTGATTGCTTTCATTCTGAGTGACATACAGTATGACATCATTTTTATGGAATTGGTTCAGGATTAAAATCTCAAAGTGGACCAAAAAATCTCCCCACACACAGTACTCAAGAACATGTTAAAATAATGGTGATATGCTTTGTTTTACTGTTATATTGATTCACCAAAAAAAAAAACTGCAGTTGCTTGAGCAATTGAATAGTTATTATAATTATTATTATTATCCAATATAGATAACAATAACAATAGTTTATGTAATTAATTGTTATTTAATAACAATAATTATTCCTTTATTATTATTAGTAGTAGTAGTACTAATACTACTGCTTCTACTACTACTATTACTACTATTTATCATCATCCTTAAATTAATTGTAATGTATAATTATTATTATTATTATTATTATTATTATCCAATATAGATAATAATAATAATAGTTTATGTAAATAATTGTTATTTAATAACAATAATTATTCATTCATTATTATTATTAGTAGTAGTACTAATACTACTACTATTACTACTACTAATCATCCTCCTTAAATTAATTGTAATGTATAATTATTATTATTATTATTATCCAATAGTTATGCCACTCTACCTCCAGAAATGCCTTTTAACCCGCTATACGCCACTCTGCCTCCTGAAATGCCTTATACCTCCCTATATGTCACTCTGCCCCATAATATGCCTTTTAACCCCCTAAATACCAGAGTGGCATATAGGAGTATAAGGCAATTCTGGAGACAGAGTGGCACATAGGGGGTCAAAAGGCATACCATGGGGCACAGTGGCATATAGAGGGTTAAAAGGCATATCATGGGGCACAGTGGCATATAGAGGGTTAAAAGGCATATCATGGGGCACAGTGGCATATAGGGGGTATAAGGCATTTCCGGGGGCAGATGTGCATAACTGGGGGGGGGGCAGGTTAAAAAAAAGGAAATAAAAACAAAATATTTTTCTCAATCATAGCTTTTATTAAAAACAAATTGTTCACATAGTTTACATGAATTAACATTTACTGGTAAAACTTTTTTCCTATAGGGTCGTCTTATATTCAGGCTTTTTCTTTTTTTCATAAATTAATATTAAGATTTTGGGGGGTCGTCTTATAATTGAGCAACTACAGTATATAGAGAGAGAGTAAAAGAGTAACAAAGTATATGCATAGTAACAGAGTAACATATATACATAGTAACAGAGTAACATACAGTATATACATAGTGACAGTGTAAGATATATACATAGTAACAGTAATATATAGATATATATATACAGAGTAATAGAGTAACATATATACAAAGTAACAGGGTAACATACAGTATATACATAGTAACAGAGTAACAGAGTAATGTATATACAGAGTATTAGAGTAACATACAGTATATACAGAGTAACGTATATACATAGTAACCAAGTAATGTTTATACAGAGTATTAGAGTAACATACAGTATATATACATAGTAACAGAGTAACATATATACATAGTATCAGAGTAATATATATATATATAGAGAGAGAGAGAGAGTAAAAGAGTAACATACAGTATATACATAGTAACAGAGTAACATATATATAATATCAGCGTAACATATATACATAGTAACAGAGTAACATATATATAATATCAGCGTAACATATATACATAGTAAGAGTAATATATATATATATAGTATCAGCGTAACAGAGTAACATACAGTATATGCATAGTAACAGAGGCAGCTTCAGGGACAGGGGGAGAGGGTTCTTTGGTCTCCACACTCATGTCAACACCCCCCTGCTGCGTTAACCCCTTCAATTCCACAATTGTGTATAACACATTTGTGGCATTGCAGTGGTTAACATTTGTCCCCACAAGCTTGTGGGGACTAAATATCAGTCAATGCTGTGCTCCAATGGAACATCAGCATTGAAAGCGTTATATATATATATATATAAACAACAACAAAAAACAGCACTGATTTGAAAGTCCAGGGTGCTTCCAGGTCAAATGCTGTGAGTTTAGTAAGTGGGCTGATGATGATCAGATCCCTCCTAACCAACTGTTTAAAAAAAAAAGAAACCTGGCTCCTAACTAGCTGGCGCCTAGATTCACAACAAATTTGTCGAGCCCTGGAGTAACATATATACATAGTATCAGAGTAACTTATATATAGAGAGAGAGAGAGTAAAAGAGTAACATACAGTATATACAGATTAACATACAGTATATACATAGTAACAGTAATATATAGATATATAGATATATATATAGATATATATATATATAGATATATATATATATACACAGAGTAACATATATACAAAGTAACAGGGTAACATACAGTATATACATAGTAACAGAGTAACATATTTATATAGAGTAACAGAGTAACATACAGTATATACATAGTAACAGAGTAATATATCATATATATATATATATATGTATAGTATCAGCGTAACATATATACAGAGGAACAGAGTAACATATATATACAGAGGAACAAGGTAACATACAGTATATACAGAGTAACAGAGTAACGTATATACATAGTAACAGAGTAACATATATAGAGAGTAACAGAGTAACATACAGGATATACATAGTAACAGAGTAACATATATACATAGTAACAGAGTAACATATATACATAGTAACAGAGTAACATACAGTATATACATAGTAACAGAGTAACATATATACATAGTAACAGAGCAACGTATATAAATGGTAATAGAGTAACATATATACAGAGTATTAGAGTAACATACAGTATATACAGAGTAACATACAGTATATACAGAATAACATATATACATAGTAACAGTAATGTGTACAGAGTAACAGAGTAACCTATATACATAGTAACAGAGTAACATACAGTAAATACATAGTAACAGAGTAACATATATACATAGTAACAGTAATGTGTACAGAGTAACAGAGTAACCTATATACATAGTAACAGAGTAACATACAGTAAATACTTAGTAACTGAGTAACATATATACATAGTAACAGAGTAATATACATTATATAGCGAGTAACAGAGTAACATATATAGCGAGTAACAGAGTAACATACAGGATATACATAGTATCAGAGTAACATATATACATAGTATCAGAGTAACATATGTACATAGTAACAGAGTAACATACAGTATATACATAGTAAGAGTAACATATATACATAGTAACAGAGCAACGTATACAAATGGTAATAGAGTAACATACAGTATATACAGAATAACATACAGTATATACAGAGTAACATATACATAGTAACAGTAATATGTGTACAGAGTAACCTATATACATAGTAACAGAGTAACATACAGTATATACTTAGTAACAGAGTAACATATATACATAGTAACAGAGTAATATATAGAGAGTAGCATACAGTATATACATAGTAACAGAGTAACATACATTATATACATAGTAACAGAGTAACATATATACATAGTAACAGAGTAACATACATTATATACATAGTAACAGAGTAACATATATACATAGTAACAGAGTAACATACATTATATACATAGTAACAGAGTAACATATATACATAGTATCAGAGTAACATACAGTATATACATAGTAACAGAGTAACATATATACATAGTATCAGAGTAACATACAGTATATACATAGTAACCGAGTAACATATATACATAGTAACAGAGTAACATACAGTATATGAGTCTGTTGTCTATAATTATTCGTAGATCCTTCTCCCTTGTAGTTTTTCCCAGGGAGATACCATTTAAACGATATGTTTTTCCCATAATGCCTAACTTTACGTTTATCTGTATTGAACTTTACTTGCCTTGTGTTTGAAATTTATTTTTTTTAATGTAATTTTCAAATTTTTGTGAGGACCGTTTTTTAGGTTGTTTTTATGTAATTTATTTATAAAACATATTTCTTTTTGTGTCGATGCGCAGGTGCAGAGTAAAATCAGAGAGGCCAAGAAGCGGCCCCCGCTTCCTCCTCCGCACAGGGCCAAGATCCAGCGCACCAGCTCCCGCCGATCCGGCTACGCCTTCTCCCACCAACAGGGATACGGAGACCTCATCATGTCCGGCAGGAATTTCCCACCCAAGATTCCTTCCGCCAAACGGGCAAATTTACCCCGAGCGACAGGAGCCGCAGCACAAACTATTACTGAGACCGAAGAGAACCGCGGGCGATTCCCGGAGCCTTGGTTACTCTGCCGTTTCTGCCTTTACCGCGGGTCCAAGCCACTTCGCGAATAACGCAACGAGGGGACAATCTATATGGCGCCACTGTGTGGAAGTATTTGTCGCTGGCGGCCATCTTGGTTGTGGCATCCTAGACTTCTGAAAACTGGTCCAAAATAGCAATTCCATATTTAAACGGGCAGCCCAGCAGAAATGGTAAACGGTCGTGGAAATTTATATTCTTATAAACCCAGGGGTATATTAAAAAAAAAGTATTAAGCTGCGCTTTTATTGGACGTTTCTAGTGTCCTCTGACACGTCATGTGAGACGCCGCGCCGGAGCAGGGATCATAAAAGCGGAGAGACTGTTGTGACGCACAGAGGCAGTCGGGCTGATTTATTTTATAGTTGCCTTTAATCTAATTTCTTTAATTTCTATTTAAATAAACCAAAAAAACCAAAGCCTGTGGAAATATTTGTATATTTTTTTATTTTATATGAATTGTTGCCGTTGGGTTAAAGCAGGTGGGGGGGGGGGTTAATGGGCTGCGGAGTGGTTTTGGGGGTAACTTGGACACTTTCAGTAAAACCCCCTTCAGTTTGCCTTCAAAAAGTGTGACACGAGTCCTTATACCAGCCGGCTAGGAAAATGCTGGAATTTCCTGAATCCTTTCTTTATTATTTTGTTTGTCTCTGTGATATTCCAGTGTTTAGATTGCAAGTTCTTCGGGGCAAAGAGGGTGCATCACACAGGGTGATTTTTATGTGCAGGTAAAACACCCTAAAGCTTTGACCCCTTAAATAATTTTCCGTTGGTCTCGTCTTAGATTCAGTAGCCGCTGCTACTCACTACCACTTACTCCTTACAATTAAATTCGAAATTTGTACAAATTTTAATTTTAACAAAATTGTACGATTTCATTAATTCGTATGAATGTCCAAAAACGAGGAGGGACCCCCAACGAAACAAACAAAAACGAAGCAGAGGGCTCAGAATTTTTGTTTGCATTTCGTAGTGTTTTTACTTTCACTCACGCTTTCACACACTCACTCTCTTACACTCATTCATGTGCTTTCACCCTCAATCTCACTCTCGCTCACTCATGCTCTCTCGCTCTCACTCATTCATTCATGCTCTCACGCTCATTCATTCTCTCTCTCACACTCTCTCTCTCTCTGTCAGTATCTTCCTACTTTCTCAGCCGATGCTTCTATGTATTGTCTTCTTTCTTTGTCCGCCTCTTCCTGGTCATCAGCTTCATCACCAGGCCTCACCGAGCGCTTCTGCGAACGGAGAAATGGTTGGAGGAACGGGAGAGGTTGTCCCCGTGGTTCCGCCCTCTGGGTGCCGTCCGAACCGAAATTCGTTGCCAGAAAACTAAATGAAAAAATTGTCCAAACTGCTTCCCAGGGAATTATCTGTTCTCCCGATCTGGCCCAACGAGAAATGGTCCCCTGATCGGCTTATAGGGTGATCTGGCCCCAATGTCAGGAACTGGGTCCATACAGACGACTGTAATGACCCAGTGCGCCCAAAGATGGAGTTCAGGATGTATTGCGCAGGAGTGGAGTTGGGCAGGGCGACCGCACTCAGGCCCAGACTGGCCATCGGGCACACAGGGCATTTGCCCGGTGGGCCGGGCTACGGCAGGGCCGCATTGACTTAGGGGCTGATGGAGCTGCAGCTCCAGGCCCCTACCCTACCTACGGCCGCATTAACGCAGGGCACAAGGGGCACCTGCCCCTTAAGGCCGCCGCAACTGCGACCGGGTCCGCCACTCTAAGGGGCCGGGAAGTCCCCACCAAGGCCGGCCTTACAGGTCTGCGGCCGCACAGGGTTTAAATTAAAACATCGGGGGTTTTTTTAAACTTTATTTAACATCCTCCATGTTAAATAAAGTTTTTTTAACTTTATTTAACATAGAGGATGTTAAATAAAGTTGAAAAAAAAACCCTGACGTTTTAATTTAAAATCAGAAATCCACTAGGGGGCGCTCGTGTATCTCAACAAAAAATGAAAACAAAACAAAAAACAAATGATAGTGTAGATGTAGAGATATATATTACAATCAATATATCCCAAATTTTGCACCCACACTCTGTCTGAGTCGATCAAGGCAGTAGCTCAACCATCCACCTGGTGGGTTACGGATGCGGCATATATAAAACAAAACACATAAAAAAGCCAATAGTGTAATATTGCTTTAAAGTGGGAAAACGCACGGATAGAGTTGCACTTCCGCTTAGGTAGAATAATTTGTGCCCGTAGTATCAAGATGTTCCTCCTTGTGGTTGGATTCCAATGGCAGAAAGGTTCTTCACAAATGAGGATCCTGCACACCGAAAATTAAGTAAAATAATATTTTATTATCTAATTTGTTCAGAGTCTTCTCACCATATGTAGTTGGAAAAGACCTCTATGGCAGAAAAAACGGCTTTATAAAAATGTTAAAAACTGCAGTATGAGGCTTTTACAAAAGCCTTCAAGATTGGTTTAAAAGATATATAATTCAAAAAGCTTTTAAAAAAGCTGTTAAAAGATAGTCCAAAGTCCGGGTAAAAGAAAAAGTAGTCCTAGGTTTCAAACTCTACGCGTTTCGCCTGGTTTGGCTTCATCAGGAGTGTTCAGAAGTGTTTTGCCGGTGTCTTTTTAAAGTTTCGCGCCGTCTCCACGTTCCGTCCGTCTGTGCGTCTGACGAAACGGTCCATAGGTGCGTCTGACGGAACGGCGTATCGGCGTCTGACATAACGGCTTCTAATGAAGAGATGCCCTACTTCCGGGTTTCGATCGGCATAATTCTCTCCGATACAGCATAATAAGGTGAACAGAAGAAAAATGTAAGTATACAGGATGATCCATGTACATAAATTGATTGAGAAGGTAATGAAATGATATAATAAACTGTGTGTATATAAAAAAAAATAAAAAAATAAAGGATCGAAAAAAATAAATGAATTTGTAATGAACTGGATATATAAAGAGTGATCTAATACTAAATGAAAAATCATAAGTACAAAATTGTGTAAATACCTGAAATAAAAAAATTCCGTATTTGTGTCTGTGTAGTAGTATGAGTAGAATCTTGTATATGTATATATGTGTGAACCGTACTGTGTGTATATGTGTGTGAGAGTGGATTAGTATATGTGTGTGGATTGGTATATGTGTGTGGATTGGTATGTGTGTGGATTGGTATATGTGTGTGGATTGGTATATATATATGTGTGGATTGGTATATGTGTGTGGATTGGTATATATATATATGTGTGGATTGGTGTATATATATGTGTGGATTGGTGTATATATATATGTGTGGATTGGTATATATATATGTGTGGATTGGTGTATATATATGTGTGGATTGGTGTATATATATGTGTGGATTGGTGTATATATATATATGTGTGGATTGGTGTATATATATGTGTGGATTGGTGTATATATATATGTGTGGATTGGTGTATATATATGTGTGGATTGGTGTATATATATATATGTGTGGATTGGTGTATATATATGTGTGGATTGGTGTATATATGTGTGGATTGGTGTATATATATGTGTGGATTGGTATAAAGATATATATATGTGTGGATTGGTATATATGTGTGAATTGGTATATATATGTGTGGATTGGTATATATACGTGTGGATTGGTATATATACGCAGGCCCGGACTGGGACCAAAAATAGGCCCGGGCATTTAAGACTGAGCAGCCCATTTTTTTAATTTATTTTTTTTGTTAAACCCAATTCTGACAAATTTAATATACATTTTCTTGTTGTCTATTAGTTATATTTCAGCATGCTTTTGTCACTGTAATCAATTAGCATTACATACATATATAATAAATGAATCGTAACATCCTGCAATTTATAAAAGATTCAAAACAGTAACTAATCTTTGACCATTTAGTTGGTACTTAGAAAGAGGTAGAAACTTTGTAAAAAAAATCAAACTTTCACTCAGAAACTAAGCCTCGTTTACTTAAAAGGGTACTCTAAGCACCAAAACAACTTTAAGTTAATGAGGCCGTTTTGGTGTATAGATCATGTCCCGGCAGTCTCACTGCTCAATTCTCTGCCATTTCGGAGATAAATCACTTTTGTTTGTTTATGCAGACTAAGTCTAGAGTTTGGCTGGCCCAACTGAGTGCAACTGAGCGCCGCAATCGTGGATGTGATTGCAGGGCGATCGCATATGTGGCAGGCTCAGTTGGCCTGATCTGAAGCTTCCTCCCTACAGTGCTGTGAGTTACAGCATAGCAGGGAGAAACCTCAGACCAGCCCAATTGAGCCTGCCACATTGCGCTCAGCCAATCCTCTAGGCCGAGCAATATAATGTCAGGTAAGTATGCAGCACCATGACCAGCCTCCCAGGACTGCAATATGCGCAGTAGTGACTCGAGAAACAATATATTGGGGGGCACATAAAATACCACAGTCAAAACTGGGGGGGGGGCATTAATAATTTCCACCATTAAATCATATTACTGAAAAAACACATATATATATATATATATATATATATATATATATATATATATATCTACATACATAATACTTGGTCATTCAACATGGGAAGCCTGAAGCCACAATTTAGTGTGACTAATCCTTGAAATAAATATTATAGAGTAAATAACACAATACCTTATCTTTTGCACTAAATGATTTCAGGGCCTTGAATGTTTTGTCCCCTGAAGTCACTACAAATTCAGGAGGGCATTTTATCTCTGGATAAGTAAAAATGAAATAGTTCCTACTGTAAATTAAGTGCCAGGAAACAGATAACCAAACATACACACCAGGACAGGCTTTTCCACACCGACACCCAGACACACACACCAGGACAGGCTCTGTCACACCAACACCCATACACAAACACACGACAGGCTCTGTCACACCAACACCCACACACACACCAGGACAGGCTCTGCTACACTGACACCCGAACACACACACACTAGGACAGGCTCTACCACACTGACACCCAGACACACACACACCAGAACGTGTTCTTCGACACCGACATCCAAACACACACACACATGACAGGCTCTGTCACACCAACACCCAGACACACACACTCACAGGCTCTGCTACACTGACAACCCACACACACACCAGGACAGGCTCTGCCACACCGACACCCAAACACACACAGGACAGGCTCTGCCACACTGACACCCGCATCCGGAGCGTTTCCACAGAAGGTTTCACTTTGGCATTGATTTATGTGATGGTCGATGCCCCAAAACAGCTTGCCTGTGGCATATTTGCACCCAAAACAGCTTGCCTGTGGCATCTTTGCCACCAAAACAGCCTGCCTGTGGCATCTTTGCCCCCCCTCCCTTACACATCCATGCTATCACACACACACATTCATTCATTCGTTCACAAATATTTATTTACTAATTCACAGATAATCATTCACTCATTCAGATATTCATTCATTAATTCCCTCATTCAGATTAAAACCCTAAATGATTTAGCCACCTGTGTTGATTTGAAGTTCTTACTACCTGTTTGAGCTTCTAATGGACTGTAAGTTATTTCTTCTCTACACTATAGTCCTTGTTCCACATTTTTTTTTTAACAATATTAAAATTCAGTAAATTCATAAGATGCTTCTTTGGCTCATAATTTATTTTTGGAACACTAGATCATTCCATCATGTTATGTTCAGCATTTTGTTCAAAGGAGATAATTTTTGAGCTTTTAGAAACATCACCAAGTTCATAAACAATGACTTCCACATCTCGTGACAACTTGATGTGGTGCAAATTGGTCTTACTACAAAATTCAAATGTTTAGGTTTGCAGAACCGTTGCAAATATTTTGTTGCTTTCACCATCAGACCATGTATTTTAAAGCACCTTTCATTCTTAAGCACAAACATTAGTGCTTGCATGATGCAATATTTTTAAACATGGTTGAAGCAATTTCCTTTTTGTTACAAATAAAAATGAATGTGAGTAAACATCTCTTCATGTCAGCTCACAAACAATCATTCACTCACTCCTTCACAGATACTCATTAATTCACTCACTTACTTACTCACTCACTCGCTCGCTCTCACATACTCCTTCATACAGCCTCCCTTACCTGAACTGAAGATGTACGCGCCACTCGCAGACTTCTACCGCACAGGGTATGCAGACGCGCAGCAGGGTCATGTGACGTACGTGACGTACGTAACGTGACTCCGTTGGATTCCTGCGTCCCCCTGGCGGTAGAAGAGACGCTGCTCACGCACGTCTCCCAGGTAAGTAGCGGGCCCGCTACTAGAGCGGCGGGCCCGGTCGCAGATGCTGCAGGCTTAAGGGGCAGGTGCCCCTTTTGCCCTGCATTAAGGACAGCCGTAGAGGCAGCATAGGTCCAGTCAGTCCGGTCCTGACTGGGCCTATTTTAAGGTAGGGGCCTGGAGCTGCAGCTCCATCAGCCCCTGCATCGATGTGGCCCTGGGCCGCCCAGCCCACCGGGCAAATGCCCGGTGTGCCCGATGGCCAGTCCGGGCCTGTATATACGTGTGGATTGGTGTATATATATTTGTGGATTGGTGTATATATACGTGTGGATTGGTATATATATATATGTGTGGATTGGTGTATATATATGTGTGGATTGGTATATATATATATGTGTGGATTGGTATATATACGTGTGGATTGGTATATATACGTGTGGATTGGTATATATGTGTGGATTGGTATATATATGTGTGGATTGGTATATATACGTGTGGATTGGTATATATACGTGTGGATTGGTATATATGTGTGGATTGGTGTATATATACGTGTGGATTGGTATTTATACGTGTGGATTGGTATATATGTGTGGATTGGTATGTGTGTGGATTGGTATTTATACGTGTGGATTGGTATATGTGTGTGGATTGGTATATATACGTGTGGATTGGTGTATATATACGTGTGGATTGGTATATATACGTGTGGATTGGTATTTATACGTGTGGATTGGTATATATGTGTGGATTGGTATATATATGTGTGGATTGGTGTATATATACGTGTGGATTGGTATATATACGTGTGGATTGGTATATATACGTGTGGATTGGTATATATGTGTGGATTGGTATATATATGTGTGGATTGGTATATATACGTGTGGATTGGTATATATACGTGTGGATTGGTATATATACGTGTGGATTGGTATATATACGTGTGGATTGGTGTATATATACGTGTGGATTGGTATTTATACGTGTGGATTGGTATATATACGTGTGGATTGGTATATGTGTGTGGATTGGTATACGTGTGGATTGGTGTATATATACGTGTGGATTGGTGTATATATACGTGTGGATTGGTATTTATACGTGTGGATTGGTATATAAGTGTGGATTGGTATATATGTGTGGATTGGTATATACGTGTGGATTGGTATACGTGTGGATTGGTATACGTGTGTGGATTGGTATATACGTGTGGATTGGTATATATGTGTGGATTGGTAAGTGTGGGAGAGTGATGGGTGTTATGCTGTACCGTTTCCAATGTCTTTTTCATGATCTAATTATGCTCTAAAAGTACATCATAACTCCCATCACTCTATGCTGTTCCATACAGTGGCAGAGCTGGGAGACAGAGGCCTTGCACCCCCACCGCAGGACTCCTGAAAGGTAAGTGAACTTCAAAGAGGGAGAGGGTAGATAGTTAGGAGGGGGTAGATAGGGAGAAGGGAGTGAGACAGGGGAAAGGGGTAGATAGGGAGAAGGGAGTGAGAAGGGGTAGATAGGGGAGAAGAGAGTGAGAAAGGGTAGATGGGGCAGAAGGGAGCGAGAAGGGGTAGATAGGGCAATCATACTCCTATCATGCCAAGTCTGCGAGTACATTCTGGAATCTGGGTATGTCTGGGCATGATAAGAATGTGATTGCTGTTAACAATCTATATATATATATATATATATATATATATATATATATATATATACATATAATATTGTTTTTTAATTGTTTTGTCCTATTTTGGTGTGTTACTTACTTTAAATAAAAGTGTTAGATTTCTTTTATGGTGTGGGGAGGTCATATTCGGTTTCGGACAGGTAAATGCTGCATTTTCGGTTTCAGTCCAGAATTCATTTCGGTGCATCCCTAGTACTAAGCCAGACAATGAAGTGGTAGGCCTACACCACATCAATGTTTGGCGTAGTATATAGTGATTGGGGTTATGCTGCACTATTGTCAATGTCTGGCTCAATGTATAGTGATAGGGATTACGCTGTACCACCGTCAATGTTTGCCTCAGTATATAGTGATAGGTGTTATGCTGTACCACCGTCATTGTCTGCCTCAGTATATAGTGATAAGTATTATTCTGTACCACCGTCAATGTCTGCCTCAGTATATAATGATAACAGTGAGAAGAGGGGGGTCAGTGAGAAGGGGCAGAGGTGGTAGATAGTCATACAGAGGGATAGATAGTGTGAAAGGGGAGTTTTGTTACAAGTTTTTATTCCTTTCTTTTTTTGGGATGGGGGGGCGCCAGAGGAGTAGTCCGCACAGGGCGCCAGAACACCTAAGGCCGGCTCTGCCTTAGAGTGGCGGACCCGGTTGCAGTTGCGGGGGGCTTAAGGGGCTCTGCGTTAATGCGCCCATATAGGCCCAGTCAGTCCGGTCCTGACTGGGCCTATTTTAAGGTGGGGGCCTGGAGCTGCAGCTCCATCAGCCCCTAAGTCAATCCTGCCCTGCCACAGGCGCGGTCGCAGTTGCTGCTTGCTCCGGCAACAAGGTAAGTAGGGTGAGGGAGGGGGGTGCAGTGAGAAGGGGGAGAGGGGATAGATAGAGACGGTACATATTGAGAAGTGGGGAAGGGGGTTACATAGTGAAAAGGGGGGAACATAGTGAGAAGTAAATAAATATGGGCTGCTCAGGCTTAAATGCCCGGGACTATTTTTTGTCCCAGTCCGGGCCTGACCGCACTCACCCGGGTTTTGAGCACCTAGGGTTGTGCAGCCACATACCAGCGCCCTGACATAGCAGCACGATGTAGTCCAGAACAGAGCAGAACTAAACTTGGCTGGATGTGGAAATCCGAACAGAACTTGGAGATATCCTGCAGGCTCCCTGGAGCAGGCATGAAACATAGCACTGGAATCATGTGCGGGATTCTGCAGGCTGGGAGAGTGGAAGCTAAGCAGAGAATAAACAGAAACATAGCAAGCAAGGACAGAGCAAGGAGCAAGGAGGACAGAGCAAGGAACAGGGAGACCGAGCAAAGAACAGGGAGACCGAGCAAGGAACATAACCATAAATGATACAGGGCACAACAAAGGACAGGGAACAAGGCAAGGAACACAGGGGAAGGAGTGAGGAGCCGGAATCCTCGGACGCGTCTCCTTTAAGCAAGGATAGGACATCTTAACTGGGACAAGGGGAGAGGAGAGAGGAACCAGAATCCTCAGATGATTCAGGGAAGAAGGGCAAAGGTACATATGAGACAGACAAACAAACATGAATACAGGAACTAGCCTAGGACTATATGATAACTATTGGAGATTCCGTCACATCATATGGCCATAGTATGCTTAGCCCACCACTACGCCAAAGTACTCCAATGCAGTTTAGGTAGGGGGGTTGGGGGTTTGAGTGTGTGTGTGTGTATGTGTGATTAATGGAATGAATGAGTATTTAAATGTTTGTGAATGAGTGTGTGTGTGATAGCATGGATGTGTAAGGGGGGTGGGGGTGGTAGCATGGCATAGGGAGGCTGTACTCACACTCCTATCATCCCCAGGTTCCAGCATGTACTGGCTGCCTTGGCTTGATAGGAGTGTGATTGCTGTTAGCAGTTATATATATATACCTCCAGAAATGCCTTTTAACCCCCTATATGCCAATCTGCCCCATGATGTGCCTTTTAACCCTCTAAATGCCACTCTGCCCCATGATTGCTGTTAGCAGTTATATATATATATATATATATATATATATATATATACCTCCAGAAATGCCTTGTAACCCCCTATATGGCACTCTGCCCCATGATATACCTTTTAACCCCCTATATACCACTCTGGCATATAGGGGGTTAAAAGGCATATCACGGGGCAGAGTGGCAAATGGGGGTATAAGGCATTTCTAGGGGCAGAGTGGCAACCCTGGGGGCAGATGTGCATAACTGGGGGGGCAGGTTGGCAAATAAAAGGAAATAAAAAAATATATATTTTTCTCAATCATAGCTTTTATTAAATATGAAAAAATTGTTTACATGAATTAATATTTACTAGTAAAACTTTTTTCCTATAGGGTCGTCTTATATTCAGGCTTTTTGTTTTTTTTCCTAAAATGATATTTAGATTTTGGGGGGTCGTCTTATAATCGAGCAAATACGGTGTATATATATATATCTAAAATATATATAAAATGCTTCATTGTGTTAAGAAAAGAAGTTCCATAAAACATCATCAGTTCCCCTTAATAAAAGTGTACAGAAGAAAAGGGCAACGAGGGGTACGCGTGTTCCAGGGTGCACTCCCCCTGAGGAGCCTACAAAGGACTCGTGACCCTGTGGGCGATCGCAAGCTATTCTATTATTTATATATATATATGTATATTAGGGCTGCAACTAACGATTACTTTCATAATCTATTTGTTGGACGATTATTTGGCCGATTATTTTTTCGATTACTCGGATAAAAAAAAATGCACATTTTTTTCATATTTAATAAAAACTTTTATGGAGAAAAATGCCTCTTGTTTATATTTTCTTTTATTTGCCAACCTGCCCCCAGTTATGCAATCTCACTCCCAGCTTGCCACACTGCCTCATAAATGCCTTATACCCCCCTATATGCCACCGTGCCCCCTAATATGCCTTAAAGCCCTGATATGCCACTGTGCCTTGATATACATTTTACCCCCTATATGCCACTGAGATGCCATTGTGCCCCCTGATATGCCTTATACCCCCGATATGCCTTATACCCCCGATATGTCACTGTGCCCCCTGATATGCCTTATACCCCCCTGACATAAGAAAAACTGACAGCGCTAAAATAGGTATAAAAATATGCTTTCATTAATATAGACAAAAAGAATAGATAATACACAATAAAATATAAATATATATATAAATATATGGTCAATGGAAGGTCACGTGACGCCGGCGTTCAGTAACAGAAGCCCCAGCGGAAGTGGAAGGGAGAAGCGAAGTGGAGGGGAGAAGCGGAGGATGTCTCCGCGCATGGCACGGACCCTCACCGGCTGACAGAAAGAAGAATCCAGGTCTCCAGCAGCGCTGCGGGGGATCTGTATTCTAGAGTTATAACCCGATCTCTATTTGAGGTCGGATCATAGAAGGCGGGGAGTTTCTCAGAGCATTTGCTCTGAAAAAAATAATTTTATAAATCGATTCAACTAATTTTATCGATTCATTGCAGCCCTAATGTATAGATGATATTTATACCGTATATCGCAGGTAGTGTGTAATAAAATATCACGTCGCTGTGGCCGGTGGTATTAGAATCAGTCACTGAACTCGTGGACAGCCTTAAAAGTCTCGCCCGCTTACTACTAACCTCCTGAAATGTCTATTCCCTTCTAGGTATGTTTTTTCGAGATGCAGTCCCCTATTTCAGGAGAGTTATTTGTTGTTTTCTAGCCAAAATCAGCCAAAATTTCCTTTTTACTATGAAAAAAACCCAAAGTGTATATTCCTACCGAACTGCATCCAGAGACGGACGGCTTCTTGCACTAGAGCTGTTACACGGTGTTGATGTTTTATTATTCTCTGCCAGCCAGGAAGGCTCAGCTCAAAAACAACCGCGATGTCGCTGCCGGCCGGCGTCCTCCTTTTATACAAAACAAAAAATGACCCTCAAACAGCTGATGTTGAGCCGGATATCCGGTGCGGACTTTCTATCGGAAAATAAGAATAGAGCTATTAGTATAAGAGTTTACCTGATCAAGGGACTTCTACATCAATATTAAACCAAATATAGAAAAAATATTTATTAAAGAATAACTGGATTCTAATACAAACGTAATAATTCCCTGAAACCAATATATATATTTATTTATTATACACACATATATATATATATAATATATCACACACACACACACACATATATATATATAATATATCACACACACATATATATATAATATATCACACACACACATATATATATATATAGTATATCACACACATATATATATCACACACACACACACATATATATATATCACACACACACACATATATATATATATATAATATATCACACACACACAGACATATATATATATCACACACACACATATATATATATAATATATCACACACACATATATATATATATCACACACACACACATATATATATATATCACACACACATATATATATATATAATATATCACACACACACACACACACACATATATATATATATATATTATATATCACACACACACACATATATATATATTATATATCACACACACACACATATATATATATATATATAATATATCACACACACACACACATATATATATATATATATCACACACTACCGCGTGTCGGGAGGTTGCTTTGGGACGGCGGGTTGAAGTTTAGTAGAAGGAGTTGTTTCCTCCGTATATTAATGGACGTCCTGAACTCCCGCGGCAGCGTCTTTCCTCGCCGGCGCGTTCCTCCGTTGTTTAATGGAAAGCGCAGCGAAGGATGATTTTCCGGTAGAAGTGAAACCCGTCGGTGGATTTCATGCTCTGCGGGGTTCCCTCCGTCTTCCTCGTTGATGTCTCTGTGCGGAGGTTTGAAGTTGGGTCTCATGGAGGAGGAAGGTGTAGGTTGGGTGGGTTTGGGGTATTAGGAAAGGTATAGGGGGATTGGTTGAATGGCGCGTATAGGAACAGGCGGCGTATGGATTCACCTCCCACATCTTATGCTGTTCAGAGCCTTGGGACCTCCGGCGTCTCCTCCTGGGATGTGAACGCTGTATAGTGACTGATAATAAGAACCCTTTCCCTGGAGTCTCGCCGATCCGTTTCATTGTTTAGTCATTTCGTTTATTTTGTTCCAGCGGAATGAAGTCTAAGAAGTCTTCTGCCTGATGGAAGTGAACCCCGGGGAGGAATAACACCAGATCTGCTAGGAATGGCTAGCGATGTCAGTGTCTTCTTTAATTATAAAAATAAGTAGATGCCTGTGCCGCTTATAATAAGTGAAAATAATATATAAAATATTATATAACCTTAAATGGATCCTCCAGTTGGTATTAAAAAGATCCAGGTATAATCATAAAAAATAGTAAATAAATATTGTGTAGAATGTATAACTTAATGGTAGAGCAAAAATACCAAGGACGCCCCTTACAATATTAAGGGCATCGATACGCCCAATAAAAGTGTGTAGAAGGGGCCCTCAGCATCAGCCAAGACCCCCTCTACAGCGTCCCCCACTCAGCTGCAACGAAATCGAGAATGGCTGAGTCGGCGTCTTTGGTCCGTAATAATGAAAGAATTGCCCTGTAGATAAGAGGGTCCCTCGCAGTCAGGCGGACCTGCGGTGCTGGGGGCTTCCAGAGATGGTGGACGTCACCTGTGGAGCTGGAGCCGGGAGGCTTCTTCCTGTACCTTACCGAGAAGGTGGAGGTGGTAGATCAGTGGAACGACTTTCCAGCAGAAGTGGTAGAGGGTAATACAGTAAGGGAATGGAAACATGCATTGGATATGACAATGACCGGGAACTAATCAGGAAAACAGGCAGAGCAGACGCCCGATTGGTTCTTATCTGCGGCCAAATACTACGTTTCCATCTCCATTGCTCCAAAACCACCC
This sequence comes from Spea bombifrons, assembly GCF_027358695.1. Lineage (NCBI taxonomy): Eukaryota > Metazoa > Chordata > Amphibia > Anura > Pelobatidae > Spea > Spea bombifrons. The sequence goes on along the minus strand of NC_071088.1, from coordinate 139,028,431 downwards.
GGCCCGCCGCCTGTCGGCTTCTCCTGCCGTAGCTTCACCTTGTGAGCGGCGATCGATATACTGTCACGGCATAAGATGTCCGGACGCTGAAGTCCTTCCAGACACAAGAATTACCCGAAAATGTAAGGGGGGCATTCAGCCGGCTTGGTGCCGATTTACACAAAATCAACTTGGAGGGCAGGAGACGTACTGGACTCCAACCGCCCCTCCCCCCAAAAGATACAAAATAACATTTATAGTAACGCTTATCACGCAATATAACAATGCAACAAAATGACTTCCTACATCTGGATACTTCTGTAAGTAACGTTCTGGTTGCCGTCTCCTGCAGACTGGGAATTCCTTTTGGCCGCGCCGTCTCTATGATACCTCCTCAGCCGGGAGACGGAACATGTTCTGGTCTCTGAGCCGGACTTCCCTGAGCTCCGGCCGCGGAGAATCGGCCATCTCTGCGGGATTCTCTTCGCTTTCAAAACCGACTGCCGGAGGCAAACTGGGAAGAAAAACAGGACTTTTTCCAGCCCCAATTTAAAATTATTATTGGAGTTTTCTAACATTCAAAGTTTCAATACTTTTATTAAACGAAAATAAAAATGAGTTGTTTCTCGATTTGTCTCTCTTTATATTTTTATGTAATTGTCGAATTTATTCCTGTTTACCCCTAATAAAAATAAGCGTGGGGTAAGACGGCATTCTCTGACCTTTTTAATTTCCCGCGTGGCATTATAATTATGTTAATGATTTAGCGCCATCATAGTCAATAAGGTTGTAAAAATGGTAAATGGCGAGGTTGGCGTCCCCTCCCTGCCACAACTACCCACATCACTTATCTGCTCATTTATACACCTCGCCCCTCTATTGCTTATAACTATATATATATATATTCCAAATGTATTGGTAAGAGGCGGGTATATAATGTCTCACCCCAAGGGGGTCTACAAATTTGTTTTGGATTTAGGAGCCCACTTTTTTCCTCCCCAATCATATCTTTGTCTTCCTATATTACCCCCTGACCTGCAGTTATTTACTGGGGCAATAAGACATAAAACGCAGCTTTCTTCAGTCCTGCACCGCTTTGTACAGTTTTGCAGTTAAATTTATAACAAAAGGGTGTTTTACCCCATAAAGACTCAATCATGTTTAACCAATACTCCTCTTTTTGTGTGTTCCTGTACCTGCCAAAGACTCAATTATTTCCAAGTTTAATATTCAGCCATTTTCATGTTATTAAATAGTATTTATTAGCACCAAAATATAAAGAGTAAAACGCGGCCAGAATACGTCACGGGCCGGATATACAATAAGGCTGCTTAGCATTAAAGAAAAGTGGCTTTTATCTCATGTGCTTCTATGGGCTGATTATTTACGGCAGTGGAACTAAAGCCTTAATATCTAAAAGTCCAATTCCTCATTTACTGAAAGTCCCTGTAAGACATCGTCTGGCTCCCCGCAGGCCGTATGATACGGAGTCCGGGGGCTTCTAAAGTACATTGTCTGAAATAACAGAGACAGAACTCAGACAAACGGCGAATCTGCAGCTGCCCCGGCATATAAAGAAACCCCAAAAACAAACTTTTACTGTAATAATAGTGAAGGATTTTTAACACCACGACGAACAGGAGATTAAAAGAAGTTAGGGCTGAAAATTGGGATGGCAAGAAAAGAGGCAAATCGGTAAAATAATAGAAAGTAAGAGGATTTATGGGTTTTTCATGCGGGGAAACATTTATATGCAGCATTTAAATTCACCAAACATTAACACCCCGGTCATTTTATACGATGGATACAAAAACCCCCATCAATAAATTAGAAGAAATCCACCAGAGTATTTACATCCATAAAGCAGAAGCACGGAACCCTCACTATGCGGGTGAGTGAATTGTGACATCATACAAGTCTGTGACATCACAACACTGTAGAGCCGGAGCGCGTTCCTCTGCTTGCTCAGTGTAGTTGGGCGCTCGCACTTGTAAGCAGCTATTCATAGCGGACTTGAAGTGTTGTTACCAACGCATCAGAGATTGAGGAGATTTAAAGGAGAACCTTTTAAAAGGAGAGCTATGGGGGACTGCTGTCTACTCCATGGACTGAGGTGGATTGTAAGGAGATGCTGCCCCAAAAAAGTCAGGACGTTTTTCAAAAGAGTGAAAACAGCTTTCACCAAAACTGCTAAAAAGACTGAGGGCCAGAACAAGAAGCACTTGGCCAGTAGAGACCCGGTCAACAAAACGAAGAAAGAGAGTAGCAGTAAGAAGGAAGAAAGAGGAAAAGCGGGGAAGAGGACCAAGCGTACTGCTAATGAGAGGGAGGAGAGCAGCCTGTGTCTGAGGGCAAAGCAGACAACAAGATGCCCAAGAAAGAGCACAGGTTTCTCGGAACCATGTAGATCCAACGAGAAAAACATCCAGACTCTGGGGCAGCAGGAGAAAGAAGGAGCGGAGGAACATCTGGAGGAGCGCAGAAGGGGAAAGGTTCCCATTAAAAGACGCAAAAGTGAGGTAGAAAGTGGTGTTATTGCGAAAAATCATCGGAGCCTCCTCCCCATGACGCCCTCCGGCTTCATCTTCCATTCAGTGCTGGGACAAGGGTCATTCGGAAAAGTCATGTTGGCTTCTGTACCTAGAAGAGACTCTATGGTAGCGGTCAAAATCATCCGCAAGAAAGCCGCTAAGCCCCCGTCCCTACTGAAGGAGAGGAGGATCCTGGAGATGGCTCGGGACAGCCCGTTCCTGTGCCACGGATATGCAGGCTTCCAAACACAGACCCGCGCCTTATTCACGATGGAGTATATGGCTGGTGGGAGCCTCCGGTCGTATATGAAGAGGGTGGGCCGCCTCCCCGAGACCACAGCTGCGTTTTATTCGGCTGAATTAATCTGCGGCATCCAGTTCCTCCACGCTCGGGGAGTTATACATCGAGACCTGAAGCCGGCCAACGTCTTGCTTGACGGAGAGGGCCACGCCAAGATCTGCGATTTCGGTATTGTCGCAGAAGGCATTTTTGGAGCAGCAGAGACAACAGGACGCTGCGGAACATTCATGTACATGGCCCCCGAAATACATCTAAACCAAGCATACGGTGTTGCCGTGGACTGGTGGTCCTTCGGGGTGATTCTATTCCACATGCTTAACGGAAAGTTACCGTTCTATCGCGGTAACTGCAAGAAGGCAGTGATGAGTAACATTGTAAATGGAAGCCCTCGGTACGTCAAAGACATCTCGGAAGACGCTGCGGACATCCTAAAGCATCTTCTGATGAAAGATCCTCAGCATCGCCTCTGGATCACGGGGGGTATCAGGCGGCATCCGTTCTTTCAGGACATTAATTGGGAGGATATAGAGAGCCGCCGTTCAACCCCCCCGTACCGGCCGACACCAGCATCAGATCTCCGCTTGCAGACACTTCAGGAGATTCCATCAGTCTTGTTGAGCACAAAGGACTCGTCCTCTTCATCTTCATCGTCCTCTTCCTCGTCATCGAGCAGCCGGAGTCTTTCTGGCTTCTCCTTTGTGACTCCAGACTGGATGGCCTGAAGGATGGACTAAGCCCCGGCCAAAAGCTGAAAACATAATATTCAAGAAGGAATTTTTTCCCTAGTTTGTGGCAAAATTGGAAAAAGACACAAACTAGGGTTTTTTTTCCCTTCTTTCCAAATAACATCATAACATCATAATAAATTCGAGAAACACCTACATTTTCTGTTCTCGTTTCCTTCGTGTTGTATAACTACAGCTGCCATTGTCCACAGATAATTCTACAGAACTATGACCTCACAAGAGAGATAGTATAGTGTGATTTATGGAGATAAGAATGGCCCAAATAAAAGTGAATTTTAAGTAATCCACTTAATCTGTCCCCAAATCTAATTTCATTCACCTGATATCATGTAATAGTGACCTATTGATCTTTGTACACAGAAAACATTTTAAAAGAGGGTTATGTTTTTCATTTACATTTTATTGTAATTGGATCTGAAAGGGGGGCTGTCCCTTTAATACCGTTCAAAAGTGTGGGGTCACTCAGCTGTTTTCATGGAAAACAAAGAAATTTCTGTAACATAATTGAAAAAGGGTTTTCTAACCATCAATTAACCTTTTAAACTTAAACTTGGATCAGCGGGACAGAGTCCCAAAACAGGGACTATCCTGCCCAAATCGTGACAGTCGGGGGCATGTGTTCAGAGATCTCCCAGGTATGACTATGAAGTAGCCAATCGGTGGCAAGAAAATTCTCCCATTGAAATCAGCGTTTTGATAAAATCTATATATGTGGAATAATGTGAAGAGCAGCAGCCTTAGAGTTCCTGTTTATTATATTAGTTAAAGCGCAGAGGTGATTGTAACCTGCGCAATACATGAGTAATAAGCATGGGGGCTTTTAGGGCTGTAGAACCCCCGTTATACCCTCATACCCTGCAAACATTCTGAGCTCCTAGAAAAGGGGGACTGGCAAACGTGAACAGGGGCACTTGAGCGATATGATATATAGGGGACCCAGGGGCGTAACTAGAAGCCTCAGGGCCCCGGTGCGAGAATCTGTTAAGGCCCCCCAACCCAATCAACCCCCCCTCTCACACCATCTACAACCCTTCTCACTATCTACATTTTTGTTTTTATTTCCTTTTATTTGCCACCCCCCCCCAAGTTATGCACATCTGCCCCAGGCTTGCCACTCTGCCCCCTGATATGCCTTTTACCCCCCTACATGCCCCTCTGCCTCCAGAAATGCCTTATACCCCTATACGCCACTCTGCTATATAGGGGGTTAAAAGGCATATCATGGGACAGAGTGGCATATAGGTGGGGTATAAGGCATTTCTGCAGGCAGAGTGGCATATAGGGGGTTAAAAGGCATTTATAGAGATAGAGTGGCATAAAGGGGGTTAAAAGGCATATCATGGGGCACTCTGCCTCCTGAATGGGGACAGAGGTGACACTGAATGGGGAAAGGGGCTGATTGGGGACAGATATTACATGGGGGGCTGAATTGCGACAGCAATGACATGGGGGGGCTGAAAGGGGACAGAGGTGGCACTGGGGAGCTGAACTTGTGAACACATACAGACACAGAGATTTCTTTTATTGTTTAATCATTTACACACTTACCGATTGTTTTTGTTTTAAAAAAATACAAAAAATATTATACAGTTTGTACAAAAAATAAATTCGTTTACTGACCTTCTACTTCTTCCACTTTGGGGCTTTTTCCTCTTGGCCTCCGTCCTCTGGTAGCTGCAGGCCGCTGTTTTCTATGGTAACAGGAAGTCAGTGACACGACATCCGGTGCTCCAGCAGTCTGAGTGCGAGGGGGCGGAGCTTTCATCACTCACCCTGCTCTCAGTCTCATCATCACTAGGCGGCCATCAGATTGCTGGAAATGTAAATCTAAACGGCCGATGCGTGCTGATGCCGCCAGCCAAAGCTACTTTAATCCTTTTTTTTTTTTTTTATTTAATATGCCGGATCGGCTTGCCATATTTAAAAAAAAAAAAACAAAGCAAAAAAAAAGAATTAAAGTAGCGCCAATTGTCCCCCTGCCCAGCCCGCCCCTGGCGCCGGAGGCGGCTTCCAATCCTGCTCCCAGCCGCTCAGCGGCTGTTTTCAACATTAGTTTGCTGGCCGCCGGGCCCACAAACCTGGTTGGGCCCCCTGAGTGGCAGAACTCCAGGGCCCGGTCGCAGCCGCGACCCCTGCGACCCCAGGAGGTCCGCCACTGAGGGGACCTACTAAACAGCATATTGGGATGATTGGCTGCAATGCTCAGCGCTATCACTAGGTGGCGCTACACTTTTTACACTCATGGTAAATCAAAGTATGTTCGTGGCAACTTAGTATCAAGAACTACTGAAAAGAATAAGAAGCTGCAAATATTTAACTATTTACTTGCTGAAATACCGTATTTCCTCGATTATTAGACAAGGTTTTTTCCAGAGCAAATGCTCTGAACAATACTCCTCGTCTTATAATCTGGGTCGTCTTATAATCAGACCTCAAATAGGTCTGACTATGAGACTAAGATCCAGATCCCCCGCAGGGCTGCAGGGGACCTGGATCCTCCTGTCTTATGCCCCCCAACTTACCGGTGCTTCTGACTCCCGGTATGTAGCCGCGGCAGCGTGTAGACATCTACGCGATTTGCGTAGACAACTTCCTCTGCAGGCGGAAGGAGGTGCGGTTAGCAGCGGGGGTTGTTTGTGTCCATCGCGCAGACCATCCCCGGAGAATCGCGTCGACGTCTACCCGCTGCCCCGGCTACACACCGGGAGTCAGAAGCACTGGTAAGTTTGGGGGGGGTTAAATGGGGGTGTTAAATCTGTAGGAAATGCCTTTTAACCCCCTTAATGCCACTCTGCCACCAGAAATGCCTTTTAACCCTCTATGTGCCACTCTGCCCCATAATATGCCTTTTAACCCCCTAAATGCCAGAGTGGCATATAGGGGTATAAGTAATTTCTGGGGGCAGAGTGGCACATAGAGGGTTAAAAGGCCTATCATGGGGCACAGTGGCATTAAGAGGGTTAAAAGGCATATCATGGGGCACAGTGGCATATAGGGTCAGGGGTGTACCTAGAGTATTTGGCACCCGGGGCGGATCCTGTAAGTGGCACCCCCCCCAAATGTAAAGACATCTACAAAATTATGTTGGCAAGAATATTTATTGCACCAATTTGTAAACTGTATGTCAACTGTAAACAACAAGAAATCTGAAAAAATAAATTAATAACTTATAAGTAAAATAAATACATTTAAATGACATTTACTGAACACATAATAGTGCTTTCTTTAATAACCCTCCAAAAAAACCAGCGCCCACATTGCCCACATAGAACCTGACCAGCACCCAAATTACACACACATAGGACGTGCCAACTTTGCCCCCAAACAGCCCAGCATGAGTCAGCATTGTTCCCAAACAGCTGAGTATACGCCATCTTTGTCCCATAAACACCCTGCCTGTGCCATTTTTGTCCCATAAACACCCTGCTTATACCATCTTTGCCTTTTTGACAAATCAACTATACACCTATGATTAACACAAACACTTTTACAGTCACTCACTAATTCACTTTCATTCACACAATTCATTCACACAATCATTTATTCTTTTACACAAATCATTTACACATATTCATTGATGCATTCTCACAAATTCATTAATTCTCTCACTCATTCACACAATTCATCCACACTTTAATCCATTCATTTTTGCTCTCTCATTCTGACTCTTTATTTCAATATTCTTGCTACCCTCCTTTCTCCCTATCTACCCCCTTTCCCTCCCTTCTCCCTATCTACCCCCCTCTCTCTATCTACCCATTCTCACTCCCTTCTCCCTATCTACCCCCTCCTAACTATCTACCCTCTGCCCCCTTTGAAGTTCACTTACCTTTCAGGAGTCCTGCGGTGGGGGTGCAAGGCCTCTGTCTCCCAGCTCTGCCATTGTATGGAACAGTATAGAGTGATGGGAGTTATGATGTACTTTAGAGCATAATTATAATGAAAAAGACATTGGAAATGGTACAGCATAACACCCATCACTCTCACACACTTACCAATCCGCATTTACCAATCCACACATATATACCAATCCACACATATATACCAATCCACACACATACACCAATCCACACATATATACCAATCCACACATATACCAATCCACACATATATACCAATCCACACATATACCAATCCACACATATATACCAATCCACACATATACACCAATCCACACACATATACCAATCCACACGTATACCAATCCACACGTATACCAATCCACACGTATATACCAATCCACACACATACACCAATCCACACACATATACCAATCCACACATATACAATCAACACACATACCAATCCACACATATACCAATCCACACACATATATACCAATCTACACATATACCAATCCACACATATATACCAATCCACACATATACCAATCCACACATATATACCAATCCACACATATACCAATCCACACACATATACCAATCCACACATATATACCAATCCACACACATACACCAATCCACACATATACACCAATCCACACATACACCAATCCACACATATATACCAATCCACACACATATACACCAATCCACACACATATACCAATCCACACATATATACCAATCCACACACATATACCAATCCACACACATATACCAATCCACACATATATATATATACCAATCCACACACATATACCAATCCACACACATATACCAATCCACACGTATACCAATCCACACGTATACCAATCCACACGTATACCAATCCACACGTATATACCAATCCACACACATACACCAATCCACACACATATACCAATCCACACATATATACCAATCCACACATATATACCAATCCACACATATATACCAATCCACACACATACACCAATCCACACACATATACCAATCCACACATATATACCAATCCACACATATGCACCAATCCACACACATATACCAATCCACACGTATACCAATCCACACGTATACCAATCCACACGTATATACCAATCCACACACATACACCAATCCACACACATATACCAATCCACACATATACAATCAACACACATACCAATCCACACATATACCAATCCACACACATATACCAATCCACACATATACCAATCCACACACATACACCAATCCACACATATACACCAATCCACAGATTCCACACATAACAATCCACAGATTCCACACATATTCCACACATACCAATCCACATATACCAATCCACAGATTCCACACATACCAATCCACAGATTCCACACATACCAATCCACTCTCACTGTCACTCAGTCTTACTGAATGATTTCCTACCTTCTTTTCGACCTCTTTTCTTCTTACAGCAGTCTTTTCTTTTTACAGCAGTCTTCCTCTTCGCTCCTCTTCTTCTGTCTTCTTCCGGGTCAGAGGGCACTGTGGGCGCGGCTTCAGTGCCGCCGGGGTTTGTTGTCAGTTGCCGCGTGGATCGCAAGGGAGCAGTATCGGAGGTCTTTAACAGACCTCCGGCTCCCTTGAGTGATTTTAAGCCGGTTCAAGGGAACCGGCTTAAAATATCAAGGGAACCGGCTTAAAATCACTCAAGGGAGCCGGAGGTCTGTTAAAGACCTCCGATACCGCTCTCTTGCGAGCCTTCTCCTCCAGCGGCGGACATTACAACACTCAAGCAAACAAGATAAAACCAATCATAAAGAAACATTGGCACATATTAAAAAATGATGAAGTGTTAAGTACGGTGTTACCAGATAGACCACAAATAATTTTTTAAAAAACAGGTTCATTAAAAACGATTTTGGCCCCGAGTGTCCTACCGAAACAAATAATAACACAAAACCCTCAAATGTTCATAGGAAACAAACCAAATGGCTTTCACAAATGTGGTTTTTGCAAGATGTGCACATTTTTACCTAAAAAAACTAATCAGTTTACAGGTACAACAACAGGTCAAAATATAAACACTTTATAAACTGTCTAACGAAAAATATAGTGTACCTATTAGAATGTGGGTGTGGCCTACAATATGTGGGCAGGACTATAAGACCCATGAAGGAGAGGGTATTAGAACACCTCGGAAACATAAGAAACAAAAACACCAAACACAGTGTTCCCAGACATTGCAACAAAATATGCCCAAAATATTCTATAGAATCTTTAAAAATCATGGGTATAGATTGGGTGCCTCCAAATTGGAGAGGTGGCAGTACGGTAGATAACTTATCCAAAAGGGAAACTGAATGGATTTTCAAATTAAAAACTTTTTAAAAAGGTGGTCTAAACATGGAGCTAGACATATTGACATACATGTGATACACACACACACCACCATATATAATGCAGTCAACATGGGTTACACATGACGCATGCGTATCACATGATACCAAATACACCTCTAGACAATCATATAAATCATATAAATCATATAAATAATACGCAATTTATTTCACAACATTTCAGCAGTACACAATAATCGAAATTTACAGATGAATAAACAAATAATACACATCACGATAAATAGAATTAATTTTTTATTTAAAAATTTTTTTTGATTTAAAATTCATTTTTAAAATTCATTTAAAATTCATTTTATTTAAAATGTATTTTATTTAAAATCATTTTTAAAATTCATTTAATATGTGTGTAAGATATTGACAAAACTAATAATATATATCATACATATATAAGGCTCCTTTTTATTAGTATCCTATTTGATTCTTTAAATCACAAAAAGGTATTTCATGCATCATTTACATATGTAAAATCCATCATCTGGCTACTGGGGTACAATGGTAAATGGGATATCCACGGTCAGGTGCACATTCCCTCTAGGGAGTCCATACATGATGAGCAATAGCTCCCATATTCCAGAGAGGTTAGGGCTTGTCCCTAATAATAGAAACGATAGAATAAAAACATTAAAATACAGTCATACACTTTTTTCATTAATACTTAATACTCCCCTGTCTTACACTTCCGATCGGTATCCAAACCTCCCATTCATTCATCTCTTTCATTCATTTTTTTCTCCCCTATACGCCTTCCAACTAAAGTATTACTACTGATCACTAGGCTATTCTGGCCAACTCGGGTGGTCCCCACCGATAGAACGGGAGGTGTGGGCGTGGAAATACTGATCGGCATGTCTTCACTCCGTCCTTCCAAATACTCAGACACTTTATTTTTTCTATACTCACCATAGGGTGGAGGGGCACACTCCCGATATAGCGGGTATCGGTACTGGTTCAATAGGGACACACACCCGATATAGCAGATCGATTGGTTTAGCGGGCGACTCTACAGCACTACATCATATGTATGAATGAATAAAAATGTTCCCTTACCTTTTTTCGGAGTTCCGTGGAGAGTCTGAAGGTCCATCAGCAAACGGAATGACGTCAGACGCCGGCAGATTAAGATGGCGCCCGATATGATTTAAAAAGGACCACACATCAATATTGAAGATACTCCTGATGAAGCCACACGTACGGCGAAACGCGTTGAGGATTTGATAGAGCTCTTTTAAAGTTTTTTATTGGACTTTTTATTTATCTGTTAAAACATCCCTTGGCGGATGATTGTTTAACAAGTTTTTATTTTGGCTTACTGCCTTAAATAAATAGTACATTTTATTCTACTATATTGTGGATTCATATTAATTTCAACACTGAGTGCAACTCCACACCAGCAGACCCCTGAAATCCAGCAGATACAGAGTCGTTGGAGGAATAGAGGAAAATCACTTGATGCATACGGGTATTACACCCCTTCAAAAAGTGTAAGTGTATTTCTACATTTGCGTGTCACAGGAATTCTTTGATACTACACCATTGTAGTCCCCACCTGTCTTCTGTCTTCTGCTTCTTTGCATATACATACCACATATCCACCCGGAGGATTGGATGTTTATGAAGCCTGAATACATGTACACATTGTGAGTGCATTATATGGCTATATAGTGCTAATATCTGTGCATAATACTACACAATCATTTTTTTCTTGTTTTAATTTTTTATATTTTTTTCAACCGGTATACACGAGCGCCCCCTAGTGATCTTTCGTCTCTGGAGGGGTGCCGGGTGCCGGCAAGTTGGCACCCCCCTGATGAGCGGCCCCCGGTGCGGACCGCCCCCCCCGCTAGGTACACTACTGATAGGGGTATAAGGCATTTGTGGGGCAGAGTGGCAAGCCCTGGGGGCAGATGTGCATAATTGGGGGGGGGCAGGTTGGAAAATAAAAGGAAATAAAAACAAAATATTTTTCTCAATCATAGTTTTTATTTAAAAAAAAATAGTTTGCATGAATTAACATTTACTGGTAAAACTTTTTTCCTATAGGGCCGTCTTATATTTCTTTTTTTTCCTAAATTAATATTCTGATTTGGGGGGGTCGTCTTATAATCGAGCAAATACGGTATATACAGTTTTATAACGGAATCATAGTAAATTCTATAGAAATAATAGAAATATGTTATGTAGTCAAAATATTGATTAAATATGGTACATGTATGTGCAAACACCATATTTTGCCTTTTTTTTGAAAACTAGACACCCCAAGGTATTTCAAATGCTAGTATTTTAACCCTTCCATGCATGAGATTCTACCACCAGCCTTTGCCACACTTTGTGGTAGTATTTTTTTGGTATTTTTTTTTCCACACAAATTGTACTTTGGGTATAAATTTATAGCTCCAGGTATACGTCACTATCAAACAACACCCCAGTGTGTGTTCAGCAACATCTCCCGAGTACAGTCATACCCCCACATGCACGGGTTTGACTGCTGTTTGGGGTTAAAAGGCCACATTTTGGAAGTGAACTTTTTCCCTCATTTTGGTCAGTCTGTGCCTATGCCCTATCTTTGAGCCCGGCCACTCCAATTTACCCCATAAAACCATTCATTTTTTTAAGTTGATCACCTCCTAAACTTTTAAATCGGGCGTCGGCCGCCATACAGTGTATGGTGGATGTTGACGCCCACAGGGAGGGGCCAGGTGTTGCTGAATGCCTCTACATCGTTGATCACTTTCTAAGCTTGTTTAAGTCTCATGACAGAGCATTGCAGGTAAAAACCAACAGAACACACAAACACAGCATTGCAGGTATAAATCATATTGGAATTCACATATAAACTCAGCATTAAAGGCATAGATCGCAGGTCGCACACCCCAAAGCCTGCTGTCTACGTTGCCCACAGAACCTGATCAGCACCCAGATAACAAACACATTACAGCCCAGCCTGAGCCAACTTTGTCCCCTAACAGCCCAGTGTAAGACATCTTTGTCGGCAAACAGCCCACCCTTCATGTGCCATCTTTGCTTTTCCCCAAATCACTTAAACATTCATGACAGACATATCATATGACACATAAACACACAGTTACTCACTCACTCACACGAATCATTTACACATATTCATTAATGCAGTCTCACAAATCATTCAAGCAATTCATCCACACATTAATTCATTCATTTTTGTACACATTCACACTACCCCATCTACCCCTCCCCTTCTTATCTGCCCCTTCTCACTATGTAGCCCCTCTCCCCCTTCTCACTATGTACCCCCTTCCCCACTTCTCAATATGTACCCCCTCTCACTATCTATCCCCTCTCCCCCTTTCTCACTATCTAACCCCTCTTCTCACTGCCTCCCTCGTCTGCCCCTTCTCATTATCTACCACCTCTGACCCCCCTCCCTACTTACCTTGTTGCCGGAGTCCTGCGGTGGGGGCGCGAGGCGTCCATCTTCCGACTCTGCCGCAGTGCGCGCTTCACAGCTGAGCTCAACATGAAACGCCGGCACCGCAATGGAGTCACGGAAAGTGAGGGGCGCCGAGCGGTTGCTGCGGGCTTAAGCGCTTTAACACCTCTATGTTTCCATAAATAAAGAGGAGAACTGTTTTTGACCATTATCCTGGCTGAGTCCTCTGCTTTTTTCCATATTTATTATTGATGGTGATACACTTGTATCCAGTGAGTACCTCCTCCTCTGCTCCCCCGTCTCTCCCATTGAGAGCTTTTTGAATATTTATTGTTGCCAATTACAGAGTGGAGTTCATATTTATAAGCAGCTCCGGTGATCCTTTGCTATATAATAAAAGTTCCATAAAACATCATCAGTTCCCCTTAATGAAAGGGAACAAAAGACCAACGAGGGGTACGCATGTTCCAGGGTGCACTCCCCCTGAGGAGCCTACAAAGGACTCATGACCCTGTGGGCGATCGCAAGCTATTCTATTATTTATATATATATGTATATATGATATTTATACCGTATATCGCAGGTAGTGTGTAATAAAATATCACATGTCCCTGTGGCCGGTGGTATTAGAATCAGTCACTGAACTCGTGGGCAGCCTTAAAAGTCTCGCCCGCTTACTACTAACCTCCTGAAATGCGTATTCCCTCCTAGGTATGTTTTTTCGAGATGCAGTCCCCTATTTCAGGAGAATTACCGTATTGGCTCGGATATAGGCCGCCCCCGTATATAGGCCGCACCATAAAAGTTTGGTGCTTTTTTAAAGAAAAAAACATGCTGCCACTCTGTCCCCCCCCCAGATATGCTACCACTGTCCTCCTCCCCCCCCGAGATATGCTGCCACTGTCCTCCTCCTCCTCCCCCCCGAGATATGCTTCCACTGTCCTCCCCCCCGAGATATGCTTCCACTGTCCTCCCTCCCCGAGATATGCTACCACTGTCCTCCTCCTCTCCCCCCCCCCCCCGAGATATGCTGCCACTGTCCTACTCTGCCCCCCCTCCTCGACTTACCGGAGCAGACTCCCGGGTGTCTTGCGGGGCCGGCGGGGGACATCTACGCAATACGCGTATGCAACTTCCGGTGCCGGTACTGGAAGTTGCATACGCGTATTGCGTAGATGTCTCTCGCCGGCCCCGCAAGACACCCGGGAGTCTGCTCCGGTAAGTCAGGGTTGGGCAGAGGTAAAACGCATCGTGCGGACGGTCCGCACGATGCGCTTAGACAACCTCCCGTGCCGGCAACCCCCCCCCGTGGGAAGTGCTGGCAGGGGATGCTGTCTGAGCATATCGGGGAGTAGGATGCAGGTCCCCTGCACCGCTGCGGGGGATCTGTATCCTAACCCCGCTGCCTGCCCGGGACTGCGCTAGACCCCGAATATAGGCCGCATCCCCACTTTAAAGACTTAAAGTGGGGGAAAAAAGTGCGGCCTATATTCGAGCCAATACGGTATTTGTTTTTTTCTAGCCAAAATCAGCCAAAATTTCCTTTTTTACTATGAAAAAAAAAGTGTATATTCCTACCGAACTGCATCCAGAGACGGACGGCTTCTTGCACTAGAGCTGTTACACGGTGTTGATGTTTTATTATTCTCTGCCAGCCAGGAAGGCTCAGCTCAAAAACAACCGCGATGTCGCTGCCGGCCGGCGTCCTCCTTTTATACAAAACAAAAAATGACCCTCAAACAGCTGATGTTGAGCCGGATATCCGGTGCGAACTTTCTATCGGAAAATAAGAATAGAGCTATTAGTATAAGAGTTTACCTGATCAAGAGACTTCTACATCAATATTAAACCAAATACAGAAAAAATATTTATTAAAGAATAACTGGATTCTAATACAAACGTAATAATTCCCTGAAACCGATATATATATTTATTTATTATACACACATATATACAGGGGCGTCTCCAGCTTTCATATTTAGGGGGGCCAAGGACCAAAGTAGGGGGGCAATAATAAAAGGTACATATACACTATATATATATATATATATATATACATATATATAAATATATGCATTAAACTGTATATATATATGCATTAAACGGTATTTATATATTTATGCATTAAACGTGCATTTTTAACTACATAGTATATACTTATCTCTTTGAAGTAAAGACCGTGATTGAAATATGATTTCAAAATTACAGCTGAACTGCCAATATATATAAATATTACACCCTGCTGCCAATATATATAAATATTACACCCTGCTGCCAATATATATAAATATTACACCCTGCTGCCAATATATATAAATATTACACCCTGCTGCCAATATATATAAATATTACACCCTGCTGCCAATATATATAAATATTACACCCTGCTGCCAATATATATAAATATTACACCCTGCTGCCAATATACAGAAATACCAAGGTCCGTAATAATGAAAGAATTGCCCTGTAGATAAGAGGGTCCCTATCTTGACATCACCTGTGGAGCTGGAGCCAGGAGGCTTCTTCCTGTACCTTACTGAGAAGGTAGAGGTGGTAGATCAGTGGAACAACTTTCCAGCAGAAGTGGTAGAGGGTAATAGTAAAACATACATTGGATATGACTATGACCGGGAACTAATCAGGAAAACAGGCAGAGCAGACGCCCGATTGGTTCTCATCTGCGGCCAAATACTACGTTTCCATCTCCATTGCTCCAAAACCACCCGGCCCGCCGCCTGTCGGCTTCTCCTGCCGTAGCTTCACCTTGTGAGCGGCGATCGATATACTGTCACGGCATAAGATGTCCGGACGCTGAAGTCCTTCCAGACACAAGAATTACCCGAAAATGTAAGGGGGGCATTCAGCCGGCTTGGTGCCGATTTACACAAAATCAACTTGGAGGGCAGGAGACGTACTGGACTCCAACCGCCCCTCCCCCCAAAAGATACAAAATAACACTTATAGTAACGCTTATCACGCAATATAACAATGTAACAAAATGACTTCCTACATCTGGATACTTCTGTAAGTAACGTTCCGGTTGCCGTCTCCTGCAGACTGGGAATTCCTTTTGGCCGCGCCGTCTCTGTGATACCTCCTCAGCCGGGAGACGGAACATGTTCTGGTCTCTGAGCCGGACTTCCCTGAGCTCCGGCCGCGGAGAATCGGCCATCTCTGCGGGATTCTCTTCACTTTCAAAACCGACTGCCGGAGGCAAACTGGGAAGAAAAACAGGACTTTTTCCAGCCCCAATTTAAAATTATTATTGGAGTTTTTTAACGTTCAAAGTTTCAATACTTTTATTAAACGAAAATAAAAATGAGTTGTTTCTCGATTTGTCTCTCTTTATACTTTTATGTAATTGTCGAATTTATTCCTGTTTACCCCTAATAAAAATAAGCGTGGGGTAAGACGGCATTCTCTGACCTTTTTAATTTCCCGCGTGGCATTATAATTATGTTAATGATTTAGCGCCATCATAGTCAATAAGGTTGTAAAAATAGTAAATGCCGAGGTTGGCGTCCCCTCCCTGCCACAACTACCCACATCACTTATCTGCTCATTTATACACCTCGCCCCTCTATTGCCTATAACTATATATATATATTCCAAATGTATTGGTAAGAGGCGGTTATATAATGTCTCACCCCAAGGGGGTCTACAAATTTGTTTTGGATTTAGGAGCCCACTTTTTTCCTCCCCAATCATATCTTTGTCTTCCTATATTACCCCCTGACCTGCAGTTATTTACTGGGGCAATAAGACATAAAACGCAGCTTTCTTCACTCCTGCACCGCTTTGTAGAGTTTTGCAGTTAAATTTATGAGAAAAGGGTGTTTTACCCCATAAAGACTCAATCATGTTTAACCAATACTCCTCTTTTTGTGTGTTCCTGTACCTGCCAAAGACTCAATTATTTCCAAGTTTAATATTCAGCCATTTTCATGTTATTAAATAGTATTTATTAGCACCAAAATATAAAGAGTAAAACGCGGCCAGAATACGTCACGGGCCGGATATACAATAAGGCTGCTTAGCATTAAAGAAAAGTGGCTTTTATCTCATGTGCTTCTATGGGCTGATTATTTACGGCAGTGGAACTAAAGCCTTAATATCTAAAAGTCCAATTCCTCATTTACTGAAAGTCCCTGTAAGACATCGTCTGGTTCCCCGCAGGCCGTATGATACGGAGTCCGGGGGCTTCTAAAGTACATTGTCTGAAATAACAGAGACAGAACTCAGACAAACGGCGAATCTGCAGCTGCCCCGGCATATAAAGAAACCCCAAAAACAAACTTTTACTGTAATAATAGTGAAGGATTTTTAACGCCACGACGAACAGGAGATTAAAAGAAGTTAGGGCTGAAAATTGGGACGGCAAGAAAAGAGGCAAATCGGTAAAATAATAGAAAGTAAGAGGATTTATGGGTTTTTCATGCGGGGAAACATTTATTTGCAGCATTTAAATTCACCAAACATTAACACCCCGGTCATTTTATATGATGGATACAAAACCCCCCATCAATAAATTAGAAGAAATCCACCAGAGTATTTATATCCATAAAGCAGAAGCACGGAACCCTCACTATGCGGGTGAGTGAATTGTGACATCATACAAGTCTGTGACATCACAACACTGTAAAGCCGGAGCGCGTTCCTCTGCTTGCTCAGTGTAGTTGGGCGCTCGCACTTGTAAGCAGCTATTCATAGCGGACTTGAAGTGTTGTTACCAACGGCATCAGAGATTGAGGAGATTTAAAGGAGAACCTTTTAAAAGGAGAGCTATGGGGGACTGCTGTCTACTCCATGGACTGAGGTGGATTGTAAGGAGATGCTGCCCCAAAAAAGTCAGGACGTTTTTCAAAAGAGTGAAAACAGCTTTCACCAAAACCGCTAAAAAGACTGAGGGCCAGAACAAGGAGCACTTGGCCAGTAGAGACCCGGTCAACAAAACGAAGAAAGAGAGTAGCAGTAACAAGGAAGAAAGAGGAAAAGCGGGGAAGAGGACCAAGCGTACTGCTAACGAGAGGGAGGAGAGCAGCCTGTGTCTGAGGGCAAAGCAGACAACCAGATGCCCAAGAACCGGCACAGGTTTCTCGGAACCGTGTAGATCCAACGAGAAAAACATCCAGACTCTGGGGCAGCAGGAGAAAGAAGGAGCGGAGGAACATCTGGAGGAGCGCAGAAGGGGAAAGGTTCCCATTAAAAGACGCAAAAGTGAGGTAGAAAGTGGTGTTATTGCGAAAAATCATCGGAGCCTCCTCCCCATGACGCCCTCCGGCTTCATCTTCCATTCAGTGCTGGGACAAGGGTCATTCGGAAAAGTCATGTTGGCTTCTGTACCTAGAAGAGACTCTATGGTAGCGGTCAAAATCATCCGCAAGAAAGCCGCTAAGCCCCCGTCCCTACTGAAGGAGAGGAGAATGCTGGAGATGGCTCGGGACAGCCCGTTCCTGTGCCACGGATATGCAGGCTTCCAAACACAGACCTGCGCCTTATTCACGATGGAGTATATGGCTGGTGGGAGCCTCCGGTCGTATATGAAGAGCGTGGGCCCCCTCCCCGAGACCACAGCTGCGTTTTATTCGGCTGAATTAATCTGCGGCATCCAGTTCCTCCACGCTCGGGGAGTTATACATCGGGACCTGAAGCCGGCCAACATCTTGCTTGACGGAGAGGGCCACGCCAAGATCTGCGATTTCGGTATTGTCGCAGAAGGCATTTTTGGAGCAGCAGAGACAACAGGACGCTGCGGAACATTCATGTACATGGCCCCCGAAATACATCTAAACCAAGCATACGGTGTTGCCGTGGACTGGTGGTCCTTCGGGGTGATTCTATTCCACATGCTTAACGGAAGGTTACCGTTCTATCGCGGTAACTGCAAGAAGGCAGTGATGAGTAACATTGTAAATGGAAGCCCTCGGTACGTCAAAGACATCTCCGGAGACGCTGCGGACATCCTAAAGCATCTTCTGATGAAAGATCCTCAGCATCGCCTCTGGATCACGGGGGGTATCAGGCGGCATCCGTTCTTTCAGGACATTAATTGGGAGGATATAGAGAGCCGCCGTTCAACCCCCCCGTACCGGCCGACACCAGCATCAGATCTCCGCTTGCAGACACTTCAGGAGATTCCATCAGTCTTGTTGAGCACAAAGGACTCGTCCTCTTCATCTTCATCGTCCTCTTCCTCGTCATCGAGCAGCCGGAGGCTTTCTGGCTTCTCCTTTGTGACTCCAGACTGGATGGCCTGAAGGATGGACTAAGCCCCGGCCAAAAGCTGAAAACATAATATTCAAGAAGGAATTTTTTCCCTAGTTTGTGGCACAATTGGAAAAAGACACAAACTAGGGTTTTTTTTCCCTTCTTTCCAAATAACATCATAACATCATAATAAATTCGAGAAACACCTACATTTTCTGTTCTCGTTTCCTTCGTGTTGTATAACTACAGCTGCCATTGTCCACAGATAATTCTACAGAACTATGACCTCACAAGAGAGATAGTATAGTGTGATTTATGGAGATAAGAATGGCCCAAATAAAAGTGCATTTTAAGTAATCCACTTAATGTGTCCCCAAATCTAATTTCATTCACCTGATATCATGTAATAGTGACCTATTGATCTTTGTACACAGAAAACATTTTAAAAGAGGATGATGTTTTTCATTTACATTTTATTGCAACCGGATCTGAAATAGCATTCAAAAGTGTGGGGTCACTGAGCTGTTTTCGTGGAAAATAAGGACATTTCTGACTGTAACATAATTGAAGAAAAATATATATACGTTTTAGGTATATATAGTGTGTGAGAAAATCCCAGTTAAAACCAAAAGTAATAAATGTGAATAATTCCAGATGGAAATAAATTATATATATGCGTAGACTCCCTCCTTCTGTTCTCACAGCTGCCACCCAACAACAACAACTCTCCAAATGCTGCGCAGTACCAAAGGAAATCCACTTGGGGGCGCTCATGGAAGACAAAAGGAAAGAAGAAAGACCATAATAGTGCAGACAATTTCAACCTATAATTCAGTGTTAAGGGCAATGGTTGCGCTCACAAAAATAATGTGATTTTCAAGCCTTTTCTCAATATTTCTTGTATTCCCAGGCAGAGACTAGAAAAGAGAAGCAGAAACCCAATGGTGCAGTGTATCAATCTGATGTGAAATAGGTAATATAACAATTGCACTCACATGCAGTTTTGCACACCCAACCATGCGCAAACAAGCCTTATCATCTCCCAGTGGTTTCTTGTCTGTGTTCTTCTTTTCTCCGTAGGTTCCAATAAAGTGCCAGTGAATAAATAATGTATTTAAAATATATTTATTCCGGGACTGGCCCAACTTCAGTAAATAAATAAAATATATCCAATAAAAATACGTATATGAAACAATAAAAGTCCATATTAAGATCCTCAACGCGTTTCGCCACCAAGGCTTCCTCAGGAGATATTCGTAGTAAGTTCTTTTCTTCTAGATGTTCTTCCTTTTATGCAGTTCCGTCCCGTTTTCATCAGCGGCAGGAAAATTCTCCCATTGAAATCAGCGTTTTAATAAAATCTATATATGTGGAATAATGTGAAGAGCAGCAGCCTCAGAGTTCATGTTTATTATATTAGTTACAGCGCAGAGGTGATTGTAACCTGCGCTATACATGAGTAATAAGCATGGGCGCTTTTAGGGCTGTAGAACCCCGTTATATCCTCATACCCTGCAAACTACCTGAGTTCCTAGAAAAGAGGGAATGGCAGACGTGAACAGGGGCACTTGAGAGATATGATATATAGCAACTACCATCACAGCCACATCTGCATGTTGGAGCGTCTGGAACAATCTCTCTAAAAGGATGACGTTACAGAAAGTTTTAGAGTGTTCCAGGGTATTAGTGACCGGTTGCAGTTATTTTGCTGACATCATTCCTTCTGCTATGTGGAGATTATTACATACAAACTGTGCAGCAAATAAAATAGTACCTGACGTCACAGCGCTTAACCACACTTGGTTGCTAGGCCGCCACTCGTCTCCTACGCGGACCCTATGGTGGGGGCGGGCTGTCCACAGACTCTGCTCCTGTCCTGTGGTGTGAACTAAAGATTTGTGTCTCGCTTGTTTAGAACTCAACATACTGGATTTGGCGTCACGAGCGGCGAGTTGCGGCTAGCTCCGCCCACTCGTTTTCAGGAAGGGGACTCTGGTTCCGGAAGTGAGGTGCTGATTGACAGCTGAGTGGGTAAGGTGCTGATGTGAGGAGGTGAGAATGGTGGAGGCAGAGTAACCACAGAGGGACTGTCTCTCTGAGACATGGAGAGTTGGGAATTGTGTGTCAGTAACTAAGCACTTATTTATGTGATACGCGGGTGTCAGGACTCCTAAAGTGTTACCTTTTCACCATCTCTCCCTGACGTAATAATAACAAAATAAAACTATAGAATGTTTTTTCCCCCCTAAATATGGATCTTTACAGCCCAGAATATCAATAGAATAGAATGATATTTTGGGTGACTTTCCCAGCTCAAACACCACACTGAGCTGATGCTTTATGGCAATGGTTATTAAGTCTTTTCCTCCATAGACTTTCATTAGTCAGAGAGTCTGGCTTGGTGGTTAAGAGCGAGCCGTTCTATTGTTTCCCACAGGCAGTATAAGGAGTCGGGGGGGTTAGTAGATCGGGGGTCTGATAACAGAGCGAGAATCGTACAAACGGCTGATATGCAGCTGCCTGAAAGCGTTATATAATGGAGAAGTCAGCGGACGGAGATCTCTAAGGTGACGGGGCGGAACAAGATGCAGGTAGAGGGTATTAGGAGGATAGATTGTAAGCTTCTCTGAACAGGTGGAGTTTTAGTGAGCGTTTAACACTTTAAGTGCCAGCTATATATGTTGCACGTACATGGCAATATGTATAGTGACACCGGGGGGTCCTCTCTCGGCAATCGCTACAGCCTTTCCTAGACTGTGACAATATACTGCGGACGGGGGTCCGTTAACAAACAGACGGATCAGCGGTCTCTAGAAATATGAATGGAACCTGGATCAGGATTCCTATGGCTGCCTGTTACCATGGTAACAGACTTTGTGGGACGGGTTGTGAGATCAGGTGTCCGCCACGCTGGTAAAACAAGAAAAGCCTGTTCCCTATTACGACGCAGGGATTGTGAGGTCACAAGTGCCCCCCCACTCACACACACACTTCCTGAAACCCCCAATGAAAAGACTGAAAAAAATGGAATCACACAAACATTAATTTAGTAAAATGTTTTTTGGTTTTTTTTTTAATAATTATTTTTAGCAAAGAAATGGGCTGATTATATTTTTGACTCTCATCATCCCCAGCCAAATTACTGATGGGTGGTGCAATGCTCAAAAACTGGGTGGGCCAGAGATGGCTAAAGGTTGGCGTGTTTGCGGGGATATGTATTTTCTGCCAGAATTTAACCCTTTCATAAATGCCTCCCCTGCCGGTCTGTGTCTACAATCTACATGTATTTAGACCGATACCTACGATAAGAGCTGTTTCAGGGGGTAAGATGGCACAGAGAGGCTGTTTGGGGAAAATTGTCACTGACAAAGTTGACTCTTTGTGGAACTTGTTGCTTCTTGATGGACACGTACTTCTCTAGGTTCAACCAGACGGGGCGTGCTAGTTGCTGGCTTCACTAGCTGTAGGCAGAACCTTGTCTTTTGGCTTAGGGTGGTAGATAGGTGGAACAGCATCCCAGCAGAAGTGGTAGAGGTTAATACAGTGACTAATTAAGGTCTGAGAATCTGAGAATTTGTCATTTCCAGCTTTTCCGAAAGCCGCAGCCTAAGCGCTGGATCTTCTCAAAGCCGGGCGGTGAAGCCTCTGCATAACTCCGAGATGACGGCAAAGGACGGGGGTGAGATAACCGAGAAGATCCTGAGGCTCACTTTGGAGATTATCTGCGTGCTGACCGGAGAGGTGAGATACACCAGGGGCCACGATAGCCACGGGCCGCTCAGAGCCAGCTCCAGCGCCGCTGCTGCTCGTATTAACGTTACCGGCATTCTCAAGCAACCGAAGATATCGGATACCTTCCTCATTGCTCATAAAATATTATATTCTACAAATAGTTTTCTTCCATTTATTAACCATTTTCAATGATCTATAGCCCTGATAATTAGGCAATCAATCCTGCTACTGTCAGACCCCAATGCCCATCATCCACAATACTCTTTATTCAAGCCGGACCCTCTGTACCTGATATATCGGGTCGTCTTAGCCTGTCAGTTCTGGTTCTGTCAGACCGTTTGAATGTAGGGACTGTAAGAAGTGCTGCGGGAATTGTTGGCCTTAAATAAATAAAATCTAATTATAATATATTTATATAAACATATAGTTTCAATGTTCTTTGAAGAATAGATGCACCCGATATCCTTCTAATTTTATGCGTCATTTTATGTGTCCCAATCTCTCTTCCAAACATTTTTTTTATATATATTTTTTATTGGTATATTTTATTTGTATGTATTTTTATTTTATTTATTTTAAATATTTATATTATTTGAGCATTTTTATTTTAATACATTTTGTTTTGCAGCAGCTTTTTAATCGCGTAGAGCTCCACACGCTGCCCGGACTAAGCGCCGGGGACTCAGAAGCACCAGTAAGTTGGGGGGGGGCATAAGACAGGAGGATCCAGGTCCCCTGCATCTGAGTCCCCGGTGCTTAGTCCGGGCAGCGTTTCGAGCTCTACGCGATGCCCCACTCGGCTCCATTGTCGTGCCGGCCCTGAACATGGCCATTTTCTCCACCGTTTCTCAGCAAAGCTAAACCTGCCAGCGGTCAGCACCCACATTTTTGTTACAATACTATAATTGTCTGCCATGTAATGTGTTATTGCACCTTGAGAAGTTTGTGATTCCGGGGGGTATTTGCTTGGTACATCTTGTATCTGGAAAAATCTACTCGAGGTCTTGTAACTCTACAATCTGTAAACAACGGTTGGAAAAACGTTATTTCTTAAGGTTCTATCGTGTAGTTAACGAGGTTTCGTCGATCTGCAATGAGCGATATCTTCACCTCCGTATATAACCCTGGCCTCTCTGCCTTCACAGGAATCGCTGCCGATGTCAACCCCGTTTTCCACTGCAGCGAGGATCAGCGTCCCACCACATTGCCCATCCAGCCTTTTGTGTTCCAGCATCACTTCAGCAAGCCCAAGACACGGCCTCTGCACAGCCGCTTCACCGCCAGCCTGTCCAGCTCTATGGCCTGTCCGGCAGCCGATCGTCCGGCCAAAACAATGTCTGCGACACACAGCCGTCGGCGCCGATGTCACTTTCTGGACCCAAGGAGGCAACCGGCAGCCATGCCAAGGTGATCAATGTACCAAGGAAGCTGTGCCTGGATGAGGTGACCACCAGCGTCAAAGAAGATCAAAATAGGAAGCCGGCTCCTGATACGACGCGTCCGTCTCCTTTGGGCAGTTACTCATCAGGAACAATGCCATGTTTTTCCAGAGCATGGTCTCTGGTTCTTCTAGTTCTCCTTCCCCAGAGAAAGGATCGCCTGCCAGAGGGACTTCCCTCCCAGGAGCTGCCAAACCAAATACGAAATTTCCCCCAAAAAAGGAGGTTCAGAGGCCGTAGCAAAGCGAGAGCCGCTGAAGGAACCAAGCATGGACTCCCCCCCCGTTGCCTCCTTGCCTCTCCTGAACACGATCCTGCGCGAGAGCAGCCAGAACTTGCCTGCCAAGAGCAAAACTCCAAACTGAGCTCTGAGAATATCGCTCTATTACGGCCGGTTAACGGTATGAGTTACTTCACCATCATTATATAAATATCAATTTGTACCTCGAGAACAAAAAGCCCCAATTTTGCCTCATTTTTGTAAAATACCTTTGGGTGGCTTTTAACATAGCCCCCTAAGCCTCTTACATGGTACATTCTGTGTGATTGCTTTCATTCTGCGTGACATACAGTATGACATCATTTTTATGGAATTGGTTCAGGATTAAAATCTCAAAGTGGACCAAAAAAACTCCCCACACACACAGTACTCAAGAACATGTTAAAATAATGGTGATATGCTTTGTTTTATTGTTATGTTGGTTCACCAAAAAAAAACTGCAGTTGCTTGAACAATTGAATAGTTATTATAATTATTATTATCATTATTATTATCCAATATAGATAATAATAGTTTATGTAAATAATTGTTATTTAATAACAATAATTATTCCATTATTAGTAGTAGTACTAGTACTACTACTACTTCTATTACTACTACTAATCATCATCCTTAAATTAATTGTAATGTATAATTATTATTATTAGTAGTACTAATACTACTACTATTACTAATAATAATCATCATGATTATCATTAAAAATTAATTTTAAGGTATATTAGTAGTAATAGTAATACTACTACTACTATTCCTACTACTAATAATAATCATCATACAAATCATTGTAGTGTATTATTATTACTATTATTATATTATTAGAATTATTATTATTGTCATTATTATTTTTGTTATTATTTTTTATTTCTGTAGCCCCAACAATTTGCGCAGCTTTTCTTACAGTCCCTACATTCAAAGATTCTGACCAAACTAGGACAGACTAAGACTACACATTACTTTAGGGAAAGAGAGCTCGACCCGCGAGCTTACAATCTAGATATCATGAATCTGTCGCTGTGATGATTGTAAACGAACGGCTTTTCTCGTTCCAGTATCGGCACAAAGGCGACAATCAGGTCAACAACAGAACGGTGCAGGTGCTCAGCAAAGGACAGTAAGTGTCAGACGGCGAAAGAAACGCATCCGGATCATTCCGTTACATTACATTTATTTATATGGCGCCGGCAGATTCCGTAGCGCTGTTACATTACATTTACTTATATAGCACCGGCAGATTCAATGAAAAGAAGCCATATTGTTACTTCTGACATGTGCTGCTCGGTCTCATACTCCGAGCGTTTCATTGGCGGTGGGGGCATGGATCGTTGTTCCTTGTGTCAAATAGGGGGCAGATCACCAGGATAGGACATCATATCCCAATACACCGCCGCACAGTGCGCAAATATAGGGACTGCCCCACAATAAACAGGACAGTCTGGAGGCATGCGGCCCAGCCATCGTGCCCCCTGTATTCGCCAACTTATGGTGGAGAAGAAACTTGAATTTTATTGTCCACGAGGCGGGACGGTCGGCTGAGTTTTGTCCGAGTTCATTCTGATAAAACCCATTTTCTGAGAATACAGAATTTTATATTTTTCACAAAATGATCACAAAAGGCTGTTTTTTTCTGAAATATTCTGTGTCGCTGGAAGGTTTAGGGGACAGAAATTGTCGATCGCTTTATTTCTG
Source organism: Spea bombifrons (assembly GCF_027358695.1). Lineage (NCBI taxonomy): Eukaryota > Metazoa > Chordata > Amphibia > Anura > Pelobatidae > Spea > Spea bombifrons. Next base: position 139,001,859 of record NC_071088.1, on the reverse strand, counting down.
CCTCATTTTTTTGCAGGTTCACCAATGAGAAATGGATGAATATCCAAGTCGGCGATATTATAAAACTGGAGAATAATAATTTTGTAACGGTGAGTTAAACGCCGTCTGGGGATATAGTTTCAATCCCCTCACTGTATTAACCTCTACCACTTCTGCTGGGAATCTGTTCCACTCATCTACTACCCTCTCGGTAAAGTAACACATCCTTACATTACATCTCAGCCTCTGATACTCCCATCCTCCGATTCTAACATTTTGATTGGTGTGAGATATGATGCCCTCGGTTGTTTGTGTTATTTTGCCCCACGTGGGGTATTTTTGTTTAAATGGCTCTATATGTTTTCAGGCAGATCTTCTGTTGCTGTCCAGCAGTGAACCCAACAGCTTGATCTACATAGAAACCCCGGAGCTTGACGGGTAACTTTCTCTTTTATTATTTGTCTGGAATCGGAGGCCCTGATGCTTTGTATCAGGTGAGCCACCATTCCCCCGAAGAGGTTACAATCTAAAAGATGCAATTTTTCCCCCAGGGAAACCAACTTGAAGGTGAAACAATCGCCTACAATTACAGGAGATCTGGGCGAGAACTTACAGCGGATTCCGCAATTCGATGGTAGGTTTACAACGGAGAAACAAGCCTTCGATAGTAACAGAGTAACATACAGTATATACAGACTAACAGAGTAATATATATACAGAGTAACATACACTATATACATAGTAACCGAGT